>NC_054055.1:73859261-74163300 GCF_017639655.2 Falco naumanni
TGTGTATAGCAAATAGTCCAAGCTTGGCTTTTGTTTCTGCCCGGCTGAGCAAATGCAACAGACCATTTGCTACCCTGGCCTCACTTTTTAATGTATTCGCTTATGCCGTAGTATGACTGGTTTTCCCTGGTTGGACAAATTAAGTTATAAAGGAGGAGCCGTAGCCGGGCCTTCTGTCTCATCCCTCTTGTACACTCACACATACGCACGAGTAAATACTTAACAGCCAGCTATTGCTGTGTGTGTGCAAAATCGGTGCAAGCAAGTGCCGGGGGGGGATGTTCTGTGTCGGTTTTGCATGACCTTTTGCTGTAGTTCCCCCGACTCCCACAGGCCGGTGCTGTGATACACCTTGCTGCCAGAGAGGAGCTGCTCCCTCTGCCAGAGCAGGGAAGAAGGCAAAACTTGAGGAGAAAGATGAAGAGAAAGGAGCAGGTGTAGCTGCACAACCAATCTGATAGCATCCTTCCTGCTCCGACCGGCTTGGGTAGCTGGCAGCATTCAAGAGAGATGGGGGATTTGCAGTCTGTGTGTTGGAGGCAGCTGTGATCCTCCTGCCTGCGGTGGGTCCGGCAGCGGCAGGGTGAGGTGTGAGCTGAGCAGCTAACATGCTTTGCAGCCTGGCTTACAGGCAGTTGGCCCCGGGCAGGGCAGGAACGGAGCTGGAGGTGGGCTGGGTGAAATGGAGCAGCCAGTCCCTCAGCTGAAAAGGAAACTGGAGGGGGGGGGGGAGGAAGTAAAAAAGCTGTAAAGATAAGGTGTATACAGAAGAGAGTGAAAACCAGCATTAGGAAAAAGCAGCAAGTGTTGGATTGTCAGCTGTTTTTCAGGACCAGGATTTCTCTTTCCCTAAAGGCATTCTTGCAACAGATTTCAGCAACAGACTTCCTTTCTGTGACTTTCTAACTGGTGGCCTCCTAATTCCCTTTGTAAGTACAGTCTGCTGGTGGCTGGGATATGGGAAAGACAGGGCCGAGGAAATTGGTATGTCCATTTTGGAAACAGCTGCTATTGGTTTGTAGAGCCTTTACAAATAAGTACGTGTTGTTACTTGGTGGTAACTTGGGCCAAGCTCTCCCAAGCACTAGTAGGGCCTTGCATGGTGGTTCCCAGGACCATCATTTCCACATTTATGTCCCTGTCCAAAGAGAAACATTTCTCAGCTATAACTTGTGTGTGCCATTTGTAGAATATTTTCTCTTCACCGTGAATCCCGAGCCACAGAATGAGAAATTACAACTGTTAAACTATTAAATAGAAGCCTGAAACATTCGCTTGGTTTTGATGCGATACCTCGTGGGTGACTAGGCCGAGGCATACAGGCTGTACTGCAGCCACCCCGTGTGTACCTGCTACCAGGGAGGGACTGAGCGTTACCAAGTGTTCAAAGCCTGCCTCTGTGAGCTGCAAAGATAATCCAGCGAAACCAGTCGTTTTGATCGTTGTGAATTTTGATGATCCCAGTACTTGCGAAGGTTTAGCACTGCAGGGAATTGACACATCTATTAGGAAAATATGCTTTTGATGTGAATTAATGAGCAAAATTAAGCTGCTTGCACAACCTGGAAGCTTGGCATGCAAGGGAAAAATACTGGGGAAGGGCAGAGATGGAAAACAATAGAGTGCCTCAATGCAGCCGCTTTAGAAAGAAATGAAGACTCATGGACTTCTGGTTTCACGAGAGATGCCCTGCTGCTGCTGCTTCTGAATCTTCCTTTCTGCCAGCTTCACAGCTGAACAGGCTTTTGCCCCTCCTGGGGTGCAATTCTGCAACATACCCCTCCTGCAGAGACCATCCTGGGATAACTGCTCCTGGGCTCCACTCCTAACCCAGCTGGTGCATCTAGCAACCACTGGACTCTTCCGGAGGGATGTGGCAGAAGTGGATGGAAGTGGCTGCAAGCACGGCCTTCTGAAACAAAATGTTACGTGGCAGTTGGATAAGCTGTTTGAAGACAGCAGATGTGCATGCCTGTTTCTGTTCCTCAAGTTAGGCCCTCTGCAGATAGTTTGGATAAGTTTGCGTGACTACCTTGTGTAAGGAGAAGCAGCCTCAAGTATTTGCCCATTAGTTTTCCTGCCTCTTGTGTACAGCTTCCAGATAATCTTTCTCAAATAGGCTGCTTCTGGCTGGGAAGATCTCCTGGATCCACCTTGCCCTGCCCTTTCTCTGGGACTCTTCTTTTGTTTCAGGCTGGGCAGACCCTCCCTGCCTTCCCATTGCTTTCTCAGCAGCCCTGAAGCTGGGCACCTGCCTTGCCTAGGCTGCCTTATCTGAGACATTGTTTTAAATCTTGAGTAGTCTCTGTAATGACACCTTTATGGTTTCTTTTGGCTTAACTCTCCTCAAGACAATTTTTCCCCAGTTGCTGCCCCACCCACCCTCACCGTGGGGAAGAGCACTGGGCAAGGCAGGGACACAAGGTATATTTTGAGAGTTCCGTAACAGCTCTAGAGATGTTCCGCTGACCAAATTGGTATGCCAGTGTCCTGAGGAAGAATTTTAAACCTAGCGCAACAGCAATGTATAAAGGGAGATGCCTTCAAGAAATTTCCTGGTCATGTGGAAGCCTTTCTGACTAACATCAGGATATGCCGCTCTTATTTTCTGTGGTCTCAGCAACCGCAAGGAGTCTGCTGGAGTAGTACCTATATATATATATATAAAAAAAAGTGTTACATGACACTTGGGAAAATGTCTCTGGTTATACCTTTGGAAGTGCAGGCCCTAGTGAGGGAATGAGACATCTGCGGGGGAGGGGAGAGGTGTGTGGGGTGGAAATCGTTAAACTAGCCCACTCACTTCACCTGAAACCACAGTATCTGGTTGCATTCCTTTGTAGTTCCATCTCTCTTATCTCTGAAGGGTGGTGCTGAGTAGTTTGGGAGCCCCTGGCCTGGCATCACTGGTATGTTTGGCTCCATTTGCATCTGATTGAATGGAGCCTGACCAAAGTACTTCCGCTCCTTACAAACGATGGCTCAGTCATTGTTCTGTTATCTCCTTTACAATGGAGTAAAGGCATTGTCTTACCCTCTTCCTTCTCATCACTCCTACAAGAAGCCAACTGTCTGTACTGGCTTGAGGAAGCACAGAGGCCAAAAGCGGGATGAGTCAGGTGGCGCAAATATCCATAAGCAAGTTGTAGTTTGCACTCGTTATGAATGGCTTATACAGAAAACAGACTTCTCTCAAATTGTCTGGTTGAGAGTGCTAAATTAGGCTCTGAGCAGTAACCCCAAATCTGCAGTTAATTTGAAGTTTTCTTCTGATTTGGGCCTGAAGGAGGGCTTGTGTGCCTGAAAACTCCAAACACTGAAAGCACTGTTGCTAAATCAACTCCTTGAATGAAAGATGCTGCCTTTCCGTGAAGTCCTGGCTCCCTTGCACGGCCTCCGTTGTGGCTATGATTTTGCAGCTGCCGTAGCACATATCAATGCTTTTTTTTGTTTGTTTGTTTGTTTTTTTTTTAAATCCTGAGGCAAGCAAAGTGCAAATCCGGGTCACGTGGGGTACAAAGAGCAGAAAAGTAAGGCATTAATGAAAAATGTCTTGGCCAGGCTCCACTGAAGAACACTTTCTGAAGTGCCCTGTTGCCCTGCTGCTCCAAGCGCAGAGCAAAGGGCTGGAAAGGCACAGGCTGGGCACTCGAGCTTTGTGAGGTTTAAGGAGGTAGGAACTAGGACTTGCAAGTGCTTCCTGACAAAGAAGTTGGAGGTGCAAGTGTGACCATTTGAGGGGTGTTTGTGAAACACTTGAGAAGCTGGCTGCATTAGGAAGGGTCACACGTTTGCTTGTAGCACTGCATTCTTAGGTGTGAGATGCTTTTTCATGAGACTGTGGCCAGTATATAAGAAATGGTACTGAAAAAAGTCTGCATAATAAACCGTGATAAGTGGAGAGTACCATTGCTGGTTCTGTGAGAAAAACTGGACTTTTAAGGCTAAATGCTTCAATATGACTTCATGGTAATTTGGTGCAATCCTTTTTAGAAAATATTCCTTGTTTGAGATTCTTAGTTCATTCTGCATTAACTTCTGTGACAGTGTGACAGCAGTGGGTGTTAGACTTGATGTAACACGTAAATCAGTCAATGGGCATGAGTCTGCTGTTTAGCACCCTCGTGCCACTTTTTCCCAAGGAGGCATTTGCAAAGTAGGGAAATGGTGTACTTTGGCCAACGTTCAAACTGTATGAGTATTTAAATACGTGACTGTGATCATCCAGACTAGAAAACAGCTGAGACTTCTCAGCAGTTTGATCTCTCCTGGACCTACTTCTTGCTTACTAACACATAAAAGCATGATGCAGACACACAGGTCAATTCCAAGAACTATACTTGGATGAAAACAAGTGCATGGCAGTACCAACTCTTGCTTTCCAGCCAACTGATGGCAGTGATTGATCTTATGTTTCTACCTCTGCCTTTGCTTGGTGTCAGGGTTTTTTTGTTTTGGTTTGTTGTTCCCCCTCCCACCTTGCTAAAATGCAGTACTACCTGCTAGTGGTAAATTCCCACATGCACACTATGGTTGCCCTAATGGATGTAACAGCAGGGCAGGGTTACGCTGAGGTAGTGGCTCTTTGGGCTCCAGCGCCCTTGGCATAGTCCCTGCTCTCAGCCGCACCTTGCCCTGCTGTGCAGGAGGCCCGACAGGCTCCCGTTATGCGGTGTGGTGCTTGGAGGCAGCTATAAGATATGGGCATCCAATGTATGTCATTCGCACTTTGTACCAGGCATGGATAAGGTCTGCAGCCCTCCCACCTACAAACAGGGAGGAGGACTAACAGAGAAGTAAAACGTGAGGACTAAAGGTGAAAGGAAGAAAGAAGATGGCTCTAAAGATGAAGAAGAGACAGGATCAGGCTCATAAAAGGAGAGAACAACTGTGACCTTCCTGGAACCGGCATAAGCAAAAGCTGGTTTCTTTTCATAACTCCTGAAATCATCCGGCACTCTTTCTTGCCTGCAGCCCTTAGCAGTGGGAGATTTTTCCAGCTCTGTGGCACACTGAGCCATTCTCCAGAACTGCTGAACATTCCTTGACTGGCGAGAAGAGTAATGGCTTTTGGCAGGCTCAGGGAACCTACAGGCTGGGGGAGGGCTGTGAATTCACCTTACGGGACCTCCTGCATCACATATTTATTCTTTCTGCTCTTCATGGTTGTGACAGTAAGATTCCTTGTCCCCTGCTCCCTGCAAAGCAGGAGAGGTAAGTGTGCAACATGCCCTACCATGTGGCGTAAATGCTGAACCACCAACCGCCCCCTTTGGAAGCCACGGAGGTGCTGTGTGTGCTCCCTATTGCTCAGATTTGGAGGCCACAAAGTAGATGATGCGGCTGCGATGCGACAGCAGGAAGTTCCCTATGGGGAAGCCATGTGGCAGCACCACCTTCAGCAGCCATCTCTTCTGTGCTCTTCTTTCTCATGGTGAACTCATACTGGCAGAAGACCTCAGCTGATGCTCTCTGTGAAGCTACCCCTCCACAAATTCCACGCTGCTCTACTCAGCAAGTCTGGGTTAGCTGTTACTGTCCTGTGTAACTGGAGATCCAAGTTCAAAATATCTGGCACTTCAGAAGATGGCCGGATTTTTTGTGTTGTAACCTGGCACTCGCAGAAGCTGTCAATTTTCTCCCAAGGTGTGTGCCAACGCACAGCTTGTTTTGATGCCTCCAAACCATGCTAAGTCAGCAAGGAGCAGAGAGACTGGCCAGGTGGGTTGAGGGTGTGAGTTATCTCCTGCTGCTGAATTCAGTAAGCCCTTGCCCTGGCCATGTATCCCAAATGGCCTCGTAGTGTGCAAGGGCAATGGGAGAGCAGCAAATGTGGCTGAGCTTTGTAAAAAGCAATAATTGTACTTTACTGTACTTACTTAATGAATTCTTCACATATGTTTGGGGTTTTTTAAACCTTTGGATCTTCTTTCCTTGCTGTAAACTGTAAGGGAAAAAAGAGCGAGCTGTGGCACTACTCTGGATGTTTGTTTTCTGTGTTGGCAGTCACTAGTAATTTGCTTGCCTCAGGTCTGAGATTAAATCTTGCTGTTTGTTGTATGACACCACAGTGGGGACAGAAAGAGAAAATTCAAGCACTGAAGTAAAGCTATGCAAGCCTGTAAAATGAAAGCTTAACTGCTCAGGTAAGGTGACAGTAGGTTAATAAATATCACATTGGTAGTCCACTGAGGAAAGCCTGCATGATGTACATGTTGGTAAGGTCATGTAGCCCGTGAACTTTTCAAATACACTGCTAAAAGAAAACAAATCACCAAATGAAGCCTGGGCTGTGAGCACCTGCTGTATGAATAAAGGTAACCCAGTAAGAATGCTTGAGAGGGAGGCAGTTGCCAATAGGAAGGTGTATGATAAGGAACAGATAAAATCTGTAACGGGAGCTGTGAGGGGGCTGCCTGGTAAAAGACCCCAGCGGGTGCTGTACCATTGCTGGTGTGCAGTACTGGGACCTGCCCCTCGAATAAAGGGGCTGCTACAAGTGCCAGCTGGAAACGAGACTCTGGCAGAAGGTGGGCGTTGGAGCAGCCAAACGAATCCTGGTTTGCAGGGACACAGCCGTGAGCCAGCCTGCACTTCAGTGGTGCACCCCAAGTTGCCAGAAGACACACAAGACACGGAGCAGCGAGGCTGAAGGCACTTTTAGATCACAGATCCCCGCAGGGGATGACTGGATCCAAGTCAGAAGGCGATCTGTTGTGGGATGCTGAAGAGGAGCACTGGCATTTACAAGCTGCCCTTTGCTTTATGACTGGAGGCTGGGGAGCTGCAGCGGCCACAGCACACAGAGGCAGGCAGGTGCAATGGAGAACAGCATGCGGCGATGTTGATGTTAGCTCTTTGCCCCACGCTTTTGGAAGTTTTTGAGGCTTTACAGCAAGGGGAGCAAAAGAGGGCACGGCATGCTGAAGGCCCTGGATTTCTGGATAAGCAGGGCAACGCTGCAGGAGCTGTGGAGAAAGATGCCCGGCGCTGGAAGTTGGGGCCAAGGCCCAGCAAACGCCTGAACCACAGCAAGCGGCACGCAAGAACCAGCCTTTCGGTAATCGGCCTCTGCGGGGAGCGGGAAACCGGGCCGCACCGGAGAGAGACCCCCGCTGCCTCGTCCTCCCCCCGCAGCTCTTGGCGGGGCAGCCGAGCCACCCCGGCCCCAGCAACCGCTGCCACCCGCCACCCGCGCCGGCCTCCCGGCACTGGCGCCGAGGGCCTCAAGAGGGCCGCCCCCGCCGGGCAGGGCAGGGCAGGGCAGGGCGAGGGGCCGGCCCCTGGCGGGGGCACCCACGGCCGGGCCGCCGCCAGCCCCCAGCCCCGCGGCGCGGCGCCTCCCCGCATATAAGAGCGGCGGCGGCGGCGGGCCGGGAGCTGCGGGTGCGCTGCTGGGAACGGGTAGGGCCTGTAGGGGGTGGGAGTTCTACCATTTCTCTTTTCTCTTGTGTGTGTGTGTGTGAATGTATATATATATACACACACACGCATACACGCACGCGAGTGTCGAAGTTACACCGGCCCAGGCACGGCAGCAATGCCGCCGCCGCGGGAGGTGCGCCTGAGCAGCCGGGCGTGCGGGGACCGGCCTTTCCCTCCCGGCGGCCGCCCACACCCCCGGATTTATTTTTTTCTCTTTTTTCTCTTTCTTTTATCACCTTCCCTAAGACACACCCCCCCCCCCCCTCCTTTCCTTTAGGAATGTGCCGTGTCACCGGCATGACAGCGGTGCGAGCCCCCCGGGGGCGCCGGGCCGGCCCCGGGCGCCCTCCCGCCTCCGCGCCGGGCCGTGCTCCTTGCCGGGGGACGGCCACCCGCCGCCGGACGGTGGGGGTCGTTAGGCAGCGGGAAGCGGGCGGTGGGCAGCAGCAGCACCGACAGGCTCCGCTGCCCGGCGCTCCGCTCGGGTAAAACCCCGCTAGGCTGGAAACGCGGCTCCGGAGCGGCCGCGGACCGGCCGTCGGTGCCGAGACCCGGGGGCTGGCGGTGTACGCGCTGGCTCTGGACAGGCGCCCGCTCAGCCGGCACGGTTTTCTCTACAGGCATGTCGTCCATTAAGATCGAGTGTGTTGTCAGCGAGGGCTACGGGATCGGGGAGTCGCCGGTGTGGGACGAGAAGGAGGACGCGCTGCTGTACGTGGACATCGCGGGCCGGCGGGTGTGCCGCTGGAGCGCGCTCAGCCGGCGGGCGCAGGCGGTCGCCGTGGGTAAGGACCGGCACCGCGGCGGGGTCTGGCTGTGCCCCCGGCGGGGTCCGGCCTCCCAGGGGCACGGGCACGGCTCCTCTGGGTGCTGGGGCTGCGCCCCTCAGCAGCGGCATGGTGCTCGTCTGCTGGAGACCGTTCCCTAACCGCGACCTTCCTAGGCCGAGGAGGACGCTAGGGCTTGCGCTGCGCACAGACGCTGGGCACTGGCCAGGCTTCGTGCCGAGGACTTAATATTCTGTGCTACCGGGTTACGCTTGACCTGCTTCCCTTTCCTCTGAGTTGTTCGCAACTCGCTTTCTTTTGTTCCCGCGTTGTCCCAAAGGTAAAGTTCTGCTGTTGATGCCTGTGGGAATTTTGTTACCGATGTGAATGAGTAATGCCGGTAACATTTTATTAGATGAAGTTGGCCCATAACGATTTAAGAAGATGATATTTTTTTAAGGTAACAGTGTCACCAGCTGGAGTTAACTCAATATAGTTTAGGTATTTGTTCCAGGAAGGAAGTGCTAACTCTAAGAAGGAACTTTTCTAAAGGAGTTGAGGATTCACTTCTGGATGTGATAGTATAAATATTTGTCTGTCTGAAGACAGCTCCTTAATTGGTTTAAGTACTTGTATTTATTACTTTTTCATGTTCAGTAATACTTGATGAAAATCACTTTTGTCCACCCATAAGATGTTCACATTCAAAAAAGTTGATTTGGGCTTATCTGCCCTTAGAATTACTGTAGTTACCAGTTCTAAGATGAGAGAAGGCCTGAAAGTAATTTTGGAAATACAGCTTCCCAAACTTACTTCCTCTGACCTTAGCCGAGGGCATGTGTGCTCCCTGCCTCTTCCCCCAGCTCAGACCTACCTTCAAAGGTGTAGTCTTTCACATGTGGCCTGTCTGGAGATGTAGAAGGGGTAGTAACTGAAGTAGCTACTTTTTTTTTTTTTTTTTCCTCCTACTTTCTTCTGTTTCCTCTGTTTAGTAATAAAATAGTTACAATTAATAGCTGTGCCTTTGGGTGTAGCGTGATTAAAAGGCCAAAAGACCTCAAACACCCGAAGAGTGCCACGTGATTAAAACAGCAGGTTAACGTCCAAAGTGGAAACTGAGAAATTATTCATTACTGAAGCTTATAGAGAATTACAGCAGCCCCACACTCTGCAACAACTTCAAATGCCCTTTTCGACTCCACAGGGAAAACAGCACTACATACGTAATGGTGCCCAGGGCGGAGACCTTGTGGTCAGTGTTCTCTGTTTGGCATAACGTGGTGTCGCAAGTAAATCAATTCCTGTGGATGCAGCTTAACGAAGCCCCTTGGGTGGCCCCAGACTGAGCTGGGTACAAGGGCCTTTTGGCTCACTTGTGTGCAGTATTTGTGCAGTAGGGTGGCTGTGTCTGTCTCGCTAGCCTGATACATCCCTTCCCCCTGGGGCACTTTGTCAAGGAATGGGGCTGTTCTTGTGGCTGTAGGGGCACGTGGGGGGGCGGGGGGGGCAACACCTCCAGAGACAACCAGGTAGGGGCATACAGGCTGCTGGGCATGGGGGAGGGAGGGAGGCCAGCCCTGGGGCTGCTCAGGTGGAAGGGCTCCTGTGGGCCGTGGCCCCAGGTGTTTTGCTGGAGAGCAGACTGGGAGTTGCATTCCCATGCTCTGCAGGCCAAGCCCCTGGGGCTGCTGCAGGCTGAAAAGTGCTTTTATTGGTGCGGTTACTGGCCTTTGGAAGAGCAGTAGAATGACTTCCTTTGGCGGGTGCCACGCACGGCTGAGGGCATGCTGCTGACCTCTGTGCTGGCGTGGGAAGGAGAAGCGGCACCCACTCGCCCAGGGTAGATGAGCCCAGACCGGGTAGATGAGCCCAGACCGCCAGCAGCTTCAGCAGTGCGGTCACATGCCTCTAGGTGAAGGAATTTCTAGAGCTGAGCTTGCAATCAGGTGTGCATCTTGGGTGTTAGGGGCAAATAGCATTCAGATTTCTGGCGTGGTCACAGCTGGGGCTGTAAAGGGAAGGGGCATCCTGAGCCAAGAGCAAGCAGGCAGAAGGGAGCAGATTTCTCTTGGCAGCAGTGGTGGCGGTTATAAGTGTTTGTGAAACTATGGCCTAATTATACCTCTGCAAAACTATAAATACAAAAAATGTTTTATTTTTAAATTAGAAAGTCGTCAATCAGTCCCATGCATATTAAATATTATGGCAGACTTTATTGCCATATTTAAAGTTATTATTTCTTATATTGCATCTGATTGTAGGCTTTAACATAAATGTTATCTTCTCACTCATTTATCCGTTTTTTTTACCAAGTCCTTTATAATAACCTGCAGTTGAGGTTTTACTGCATAATAGCTCAAATGAGTGTCAACTAACCATGGAGCATTTACTAATCTTCTGTTTTACTCTACCTCTTGGAAAGCTCTGTCACTCCTTGGTGTGTTTTTGGTGCTGCTGGAGGCATGTCGGAACTGCACAGCAGTGTGGTGCCAGGGGGTGTGTGACCTGTCCCACTGCAGAGATACTCTTGTCTCCGTGAGTTATGACTGAACGGCCATGGTAGGGCAGATTTACGCAGGAGCTGTGCTAAACAAACAGTTGCACCAGAGCTCTAGTGGCAATTGATTTTTTCCCTTGGGGAGGGGGGAACCCACACAGCAAACTGTTGTAAAAAGCACACATGCCCATATCAGTACCCCATTTTATGTTTGTTTGTGGGGTATTTTTAAGCATCTAGTAGAACCAGGTGCTGGTAAAGTTCCCTGAGTTTATATGTCCCAAACTGGTGATTCTCTTCATAGCAGCTTTCTGTATGCGTTAAGTATGCCCTCTTCACATGAAAGAATCCTCTTTTCCATTTCACCTTGTTTCTAGATGCTCCTGTGAGCTCTGTGGCTCTCCGGAAATCAGGGGATTATGTCATCACCCTGGGAACCAGATTTGCTGCTTTGAAATGGGAAGAGCAGCTGGTAACCACCATTACTCACGTGGACAAGGATAAACCAAACAACCGATTCAATGATGGGAAAGTGGACCCTGCAGGGAGGTATTTTGCAGGTATGCTGTGGGAGTTGCTTCCACTGCTCCATTAGGTTTTGGTGACGAGATGCAGTGATCAGCTGCAGATGGGGCAAGTGTTTGTTCATAGTTAAATGGTGGGGATATTTTTTTGTTGTTGTCTTCAAGCAGTGTCTAATCCCATTTACAAATCTACATGTATCACCTGGACACCGTCTCATCGGGGCTATTGAGGCCCACTGTTCAGAGCCAGCCTAAGCGGTCTTGCCTCATCCCTGTTGGCACGTGTGGTCTGAATGCTGGCAGAGTGCCAATAAAAAATACTTTTCCAGTAAGAAATTTATGATATTGTGGGTTTTGTTCTTAATAAATCAGAATTTATAGATGGTATTGCTAAAAAATATGTGACTGTTCAGCCTGGAGAAGAGAAGGCTCAGGGGATCTTGCCCGTGTGTGTAAGTAGCTGATGGGGGGGCAGTGTGGTTGGGTAGAGAAGGCAGAGCTGCTTAGTGGTGCCCAGTGACAGAACCAGAGGCAGTGGGCACAAACTGAACTCAGGAAATTTTGCTTAAATGTAAGAGAACTCTTTTAGTGAGGATGATCACACAGTGGAACAGGTTGTCCAGAGAGGCTGTGGAGTTTCCATCTGTGGAGACCTTCAAGACATGGCAGTGCCCTGAGCAACCTGCAGCGGCTAAACCTGCTCCTGAGCAGGGGGTGCACCTGGTGGATCTCCAGAGGTGCCCTCCAGCCCTAGCTGTCCCGTGATCCTGTCCTGTTATTTAAAACGTTGTTCTGTGCATCTGCTGTGCGACTGGGTCTGCAGGCTTTCTTTAATTTGCATTTACCAAGTCTCTCAAAGAGCAAGTATCAGCTGCCAACTTCGAGCCACAAAGGTGAGTTTGTTTTTGAAGGGGCTTTAGTAAGACTCATCATCCTGAGGGATGAGAATTTTTTTTTTCCAGTCTCTCTGCTATACAAGATGTTAAGATTTGTGGGAAGTTAAGTGCTGACCACACCCTTCTTCACATTTGAATGACCGAATAAAAAGCTCTGCAGAAGTCCTGCTGCATACCGTTTTTGCCACAGTTCAACAAAACCCCAAAGGATGTGTTTTTTCATCTGCTAAAAGCAAACACTTTTGAAATCTGCCTTTCTGTTTTGCTTTTAACTCAGTTTCTTCCCCGAACTTCTGAAGCCCCTGCACTGCTCCCTTCTACTTTGGCAGTGCAGTCATCATCCTAGCAAGGGGCTGCCACCAAACCTGGAGGAGAGCCCATTCACTCTGAACCTGCTTTGTTCCCTCTGGCTCTGCACAGGTACGATGGCTGAGGAGATTCGACCTGCCGTGCTGGAAAGACGCCAGGGCTCTCTGTATACACTTTTCTCTGACCTCTCAGTGGTGAAGCACTTCAGCCAGGTGGACATTTCTAATGGGTTGGACTGGTCACTGGATCACAAAACCTTCTTCTACATTGACAGCTTGTCCTACTCAGTGGATGCATTTGATTATGACCTCCAAACTGGAAAAATTGGTATGAATTGGCTGTATTCCAAAATAATTGTTTGTGCCTAAAGATTGTGATGTTTGCTTCCATTCTGGTTGTTATGCAGAGGTGATTGGAGCTTTGGGAGTGCTTCTTCAGAAGCCTCCTTAGAACAAAACAGGAGCCATATTAACATCTGTCCGTGCCTGCATAGGCTCCTAGCTTGAGCTATGCAGAGGGTGTTGGTAATATTATAAAGTATTTAAATTGTGTGGCAGAGTTTAAGTAGTAATCTGGACGACTGTTACTAAACACAACGCGTATCTGATCTGCCTGTGCAAAAAGGGCAGACTGTTTCTTGTGTGGCTTGTATGTTTCTGTGGCTGCATGTTTCTTATTACTGATAGTATAGGCAGTATAACACAAAGCTTTTAGTCTTGTGCAAAATCTCGGAGAGCTTCTTCAGATTTTTTTTCACTCTGTTTTGTGTTTTGAAATATAAGCTCTTAGATGAAGATTCTGCAAACAGAGATGAAGAACAGCTGGAAAGCAGTAACTCAAAACTTCTTCCTTCATTTATTTAAAACAAGACAACACAACCCCTTAAGGCCTTCTACAGGCTTGGGCAAAAGAACAATTCCCGTGACTTGGACTAATAATTTGCTTTTGAGGACATGGACTGCTTTTTGCTTTTGCTTTAAAAGAACCCTGCCAATTTGGGATTTAGTTTTAAAACCGTGAATTTGAACTCACTTTAGGCGTAGTATCTTGTCCCCCAATGTCTCTCTGCTGTGACTTACAAGTGATTTTTTCTTTAGTAAATAGTGTGGTTCTCCTCTCTCTCACCCATGCTTGCTTGCTCTCTTTCTGTGGGCAATCTGACAATCCCCAGGAGCACGAAGGAAACTCATTTAAAATATTGCTACATATGAGAAACATTGAAGTTGTCAGAGCGTAAAATAAACAATGTTGGAAAGTTTGTTTTAATTTTCTTTAATAACAGTGGATAAAAGTTCAGATAGAGTTGTTTGGTTTTAGGTTGACAGTATGCCTTTGAAGTTGATGCTTTCCCTAACTCTGTGTTTATATAAACTCTCAGTTTATGTATCTGAAGGTCAGTTTTGTGTTAGAATAGTGATTATTGGCACGTTCCAGCAGCCTGTTTGAAAAGTCCCCAGTTCTGTACTGGAAGTGACCCATACTTGAAATGATCCAAACTGCTTTTAGAACAAGTAATTAATTTTCTGAATATGTATCTGTAACATTAATTTATTCTGTTATTCATTTAATATGGTAAGTAGGGAGCATAAGCAGTGCACTAGAAAAAGTACACCAGAAAAAAGGATGATACTTTCAATGGATAGAAACTCATCCCCGGGCTTTCACGCTGAGAAAAAACTGTCTCGGGGAAACAAACAGGGCAGCAGGCATGATCTATTTCTTTCATATGAAAAAGCTCAGGACTTCAGCACAGATTTTGAGAATAATAGTACAAATAACTGCTGGAATGTGACTGATAAAAATTTTAACAATTGTCTCACCCAGTTTTGTTGTGTTTTTTCTGCCCTGCAGGCAACCGTAGGAGTATATACAAACTGGAAAAAGAGGAAAGCATTCCTGATGGGATGTGCATTGATACAGAAGGCAAACTCTGGGTAGCTTGTTATGATGGTGGGAGAGTAATTCGCCTTGACCCTGAGACAGGTAGGTCCTTGCAAAAAGTGGACTGGAATTTTGTGTTTATTTTTATTTAAAAAAAAAAAAAAAGAAGAAAGAAAGCAAAGAATGAGAGGTGGGTTTTTTCCACCTCACAGAAATGGTATATTTACCCTTCTTAAAACACTACTCTTTATTTATTTGTTTATTTAAACAATTACAAGTCTCTGCTCTCAGAAGTTGGCTTTGTAAATAAGTGCCCTTTGTTCCCAGCCTCTGTTGTGTTGGAAAAGGTAAAGTTGCTGATGAGATTACCATTATACTTGTGAGTTGTTTGACTTAGCATCCTCTTGCATCCTCCAAACTTAAGATCAGTGTTTACGTCATTGATAAATGATGTAGATGAGAATGAATAAGCCATGAAACAGCAAAGATGACTTAAACTATTTTTTTGGCCTCGTTTCTTCAGCATAGTGCATTATTTTGGGCAGCCTACTGAGGTTAACACAAGTCCCACGTGACACTGATGCTAACAACATTTTTTTGCTGAAAATTATTTGCATGATAAGTTTTGCAATTGAAATAATAAAAAATATTTAATGAATTCCACAGCATTTTATCATTCCCACAGTAATGTCTTGGGTGTGCCCATTGTCTGAGCCTTTTGTTCATTGCTACTCTCATTTGCACTTTGGTGGTCTGCCAGGCACGATTTAGTGTGGGTGAAAAAAAAGGTGTAAAGGACTTCAGGGAGACTGAGCCACACTGTCTGCAAGAGGCCAGTGGGTGAGAATGGGAGCGTGATTTTGACAGATCCCAGACAGCACAGGTTTGCATAATGCAGCATAGGAGTAACCGCACTGGGTTGCATCTGGGGTCTCTTGAACCCAGGTCCAGCCCAAACACAGAAGTCTTGGGGGTTTGTGGGGCTGCAGGTTCAGGGATGCCAGTGTCCCTTGGCGCATGCCCCCTCTACAGTGCACAGCGGACCCTGGCACACTTGTGCACCTGGCAGGTCAGGCTGCAGCTTCTCTTCTGACTCTGGTGGGACCTCTTGAGGCTCAGGCTGTGCTTTCCCCCTCACCTTTTGATTTGTATGCATCCAAGATCTTGCCAACCTGCAGGATTTTTTCTTGTCCTGCAGAGTCTGCACCCCAACCCTAGGAGGAGGAAAATCCAGCTGGGAGGTCCCGGCAGCTCTGGGATCTGTTTCTGGTCCCACATCCTCCCGCTTTGGTGGGCAGAGCACTCCTTGGTGACCTCCACCAGCCCTTTGAATACCCTCCTGGAGCAGTGGACTCTACCATTTTTTTCCTCTCTGGTTCACTATTTCCACCTTTTCCCTCCTTGGCCTTCACCTTCCTTTTTTCCCTTGTTTTCCCTTTCCACCTCCTTTTGGAGGTTTTTTTTTTAAGGGAAAGGTAAAGGGAATAGTGTCCATAAGCAGATGCATAGTGGGACTGAGAATACTGACAGCAGAGCAGCTATCCCTAATACACTTCCAGTCTCTTAACTATGCTCAGGTAAGGGTCTTTCAAAGCTGGATGTGATTTTGATGTATCAGGAGGTGCCAGTTATTTCTTTTCTGTGAATCTGTTCCATCTCCTCTTGCCCACATAAAACTCCTAGCACTCACAACAAATGGTAGTAAGAAGTTTCGCAGCAAAAGAAGCCACCTTCTTTTTGAACATCTCATGTTTATCTGCCCTCTCTGTGTTATCATTTTAAAGTAATATCTAAGATCTGCAATTCGCTGAATTCTGAGCAAATAGCAACTGTTTGGGGAGATAACCCAGTCAGGTTTGAGAACTCCATGAAAGCCTCTCTTTTAATGCACATACCTGTTAAGTGTGGCTTGAATGACTGCCAGACAGTTGCAGATACATCCACTGATAAGAGCTCACCTAAAGCACATGAGGAGTTTTCAGGTTTCAGTGATAGCAAAGCCTAGGTTGTGTTTTTAGCAGGATGGGTGAGGACATCTGTTTGGTGTCTTTTCTAAGTGAAGGTTCTGAGGTTCAGGGTGAAGTGATTATTCAGGTCTGGGCTTCTTTAGCCTAGATAGCTGCTGCCTTTAGATTCAGGGTGTGCTGCAGGGGAAGGCTGTGATGACTGATCCCACCAGGTTTGCAAAGGGCTTGGAAGAGATGTCTAACTTGTATGTTGCCAAGTCTTGACTTACTGACCTGCTAGTTTTATGCACTTGTGGTTTTTTATTAGGAATTAAGTATTTTCCAATTCTTCCTTAATGAATGTATTTTTATATCCTTTGATTGTATAGGGTCTAAAAGATTTGCTATGTTTCTATAGATGTCAAGCATAGATGAATACTTCAGGTAGATTTTAGAGCATGCAGGTGCAGATTTGCTTACATCTCCAGGAAGACCTTGCTCATCTCAGAGCTTTGTAATGCAAGTGCACTCAGGGTCTCTCCCCTTGTCTTTGGGGCTCATGCCTCTTCTAGAGTGCATGTGTTTTCCTTTTGAATGCCCTTCCCACTCGTTTTCTCCCAGACTTGGTGTCAGCCAATTTCAGGGGTGTCCTCTGAAGCATTTTATAAGCCACCATGTAATCCTTCCACTGCCAGCTGACTGGATAACCACGAAGTGTTGCTAGAGCAAGTTGGCAGGAGCGTTGCCTTGAGATTCATACTGGTCCTTGTTACTGCCAGGCAGCAGACAGGACTTCTGTCCCAATTTTCTAGATAATTTGAAAAATACGGTCTTCTCAGGGGAAAAAAAAAAAAGTTAACCAGACGTGCAAATAATCTCTGACAATCTAAACACTATTACAGTGGGTTTTATTTCTTTCTTAATTTGAATTTGATTTTTCCTTTGGCCATTGTGGGTCAAAATGTGTGCCAAATAAGCTTATTATACAGCATCAGGAATCCCAGAGTACTCAGCTTTTCCAGACTGTTACATACAAGAGGCTCTTTCACCACTGCTCACTTGCTCTTTTCTTTTATTTATTTTGGGATTAAAAGAGAGTTTAAAAGTATCCAGCCCTCATGTCAGGGTTGTCAGAAGCAAAGACAGTTCTGCTTCTCCCTCTTGGTGCTGTATTCTGGATGTACTGCTTACATCCATACTAGCAGGTAAAACAGATCAGGCAATACCCTTTAGTCCTGCACCACAGGCATCTCATAGCTTATTTTGTATGACCAGGCTGTCTTCCCACACCAAATCAAAGCCCAGACTGTGTCTGGGGAGCAGCTTACCCAGCTAGGTGGGCCAAAATTGTACCAGGACTGCACCAATGGCTTAATAATGTGGCCCTGCTTTTACCTGTGCTTATGATCCACTTAGTGTTGTAGTACAGGTGGAGCCATTTGGTCTGTGCTTTTGTCAGTTCATTGCAGTGCTGTGCTATGTCATTGTAAGGGACCAAGGCACAGCTTGTTGAGTGAGGCAACAGCTTTTAAAGACAGGTGCCTGCTTTGGTAAAACACCTCCTGGGAAATGGTGCCCCACTCTGAAGTTGACCGAGAACTTCTTATAGGTCTTATGTGGGCCAAACTTTCCACTTTTTCTTTATCCTTGTAGAGTTCCCAGCATCAAAGTTACTTCCCTGCTATTTCAACACATCGCTAAACAGTTAGTTACTGTAAGAGGGCCAGGCCCTTTGCACATGCAACTGGGGGGCCAGGGAAACTGCACGTTTTGTAAGGAGATTCATGTGCTTTAGCCTATTTCTAGACAGAGAAATTCAATCGTAAGTAATTAAAATAGGCATGATTTGTATAAGCACTTACTGCCCAGAATTAGGAGGAATTTTATAAAAGTCTGCTATAAGGGTGTCTTGACAGTCTTCTGGTTAAGGCTGGAGGCAATCTGTTTACTACTGTCATTAGGATGGTAGCTATTTGTTGATACGATAAATGCATGGTATTATTTATGGTAGCAGCAGTTTCTTGTAAACTTCACATATGTCCCATGATCCCTGTTTTATTCAAGCTTGATTTGAAAGGCTATTGAAATTTCAGGAGAAACTTACAGGAATTAATCTTCCTTGACTGCAGGCACTGGAGGTGTTGCATGAGATACACCTCAGTCGAGCTGCATGAGGTCTGCTTGCTCCAGGCTTCCTTTGTAGTTAGAAGTAGAAAAGTCAGCAGGTCTAGGGTATAATTCATGTGACCTGTTTTAGGGAAGAATTATATCCCGTTTCCATTGACTGACAGCACGGGCAGCTGAGCTGATGAGCTCAGATACATGTCTGTGCTTTTTAATTAGAGGATAGGCTAGGATTGGGGGTGGGATTTTTTTGTGATAACTGAGGCTGAAACTTGTCAAATGACACATCATCAACAACGCACTTTACAGAAGTCTGGTTTCTCCCTGTCACAGTGCTCAGCGGTATGCTGAAACTCAGCATGGGACCCCGGCCCTGGTACCTGCTTTTGTGGACCACCTGGCTCCATGCCAGTTATTTACAATAATTTGTTTAAATTTCTTGTTGTGGGTAGATGAACAGTAAACATCATGTATGTTTTTTTCCAGGAAAAAGACTTCAGACTGTGAAGCTTCCTGTTGACAAGACAACTTCCTGCTGTTTCGGAGGAAAGGATTATTCAGAAATGTATGTGACTTCTGCCCGTGATGGGATGGATAAAGAGTGGCTTTCACGGCAACCACAGGCTGGTGGGATTTTCAAGGTGAATGATAACTTTTCCCTGCTGTTTTAGAAGGTCATTTTTTCCTTTCTGCATTTTTCAGGTAGCAAACCAGTTGGACCGGTGGGAAGCAGGAGAAGAGTGGTTCTTAGAACATCAGTCATATATATATATATATCACAGAACCACAGAATGGTCAGAGTAGGAAGGGACCTTGGGAGATCATCTAGTTCAACTCCCTGCTAAAGCAGGTTCACGCAGAGCAGGTTACGCAGAGTTGCGTCCGGGAGGGTTCTGAATGTCTCCAGAGAAGGAGACTCCAGAACCTCTCTGGGCAGCCTGCTCCAGTGCTCCCTCACCCTCAAAGTAAAGATATTTTTCCTCATATTCAGATGGAACTTCCTGTGTTGGAAGCTATGTACGTTAAGCTATTGATTGTATTTTTGGTTCCTGTTGCAGGACAAGGAAGTTAAAAGAGATTTGAAAATACTTCTGGGTTTAAAATTCGTAACAATGCTGATATTGCAAATTTTCTATGCCATCACCTTTTTGCTTCTCACCCTCCCAACACAGTTTCAGTTTTCTATTCATATTTCTATTATGGAAGGAATGTGTAAATACTTGTGTCTTAATGGCAAATAAAAACATCTGCTTTTATTTACTTTCTAGTTAGTTAAAACTAAATTATCTCCTTAAAAATTTGTCACCTTGGGATTTGTTTTAAAGCCCTGCTCTTCCGTATGTTTGCATACCAAAGGTTACATTGTAAACTGCAGAATTAAGGCTTAGTAGTATCTGAGAAGAGGCTTTTGGGGAATGGACTCTGGCCTGAGGTTACTCAGCTTGAGAGAAAGAGTGTAGGTTGAAGTTCCTGGCTGTGATGAGCTGCTGTGTGCAAAATATAGCAGGATGTCAAGCTGGACAACACAGTCCTTTTCTAAATTAAAGCACGTCTAGTTGTGAAAGAAAAGCAAGTGTCTGATAGTGGTGAATTATTGGACTAATCTTTTTTTTTTCCTCTGTTTTAATAGATAACAGGGCTAGGGGTGAAAGGAGTCCCACCGTATCCATTTGCAGGTTAAATATATGTTCTTCAGAATGGATTAGAGGACTGGCATAAGGAAGACAAGTTGGAAGGTCATATTCTGGTGCTCGGCATCTTTTTGCTTTGAAACCATAACACAATACCTCATCAGGGAAGGAAGAAAAACTACTGAAATACATGGAATTTAA
Source organism: Falco naumanni (assembly GCF_017639655.2). Lineage (NCBI taxonomy): Eukaryota > Metazoa > Chordata > Aves > Falconiformes > Falconidae > Falco > Falco naumanni. The sequence continues at coordinate 73,879,463 of NC_054055.1, forward strand.
AAAACTGATCTTTTTTTTCTCCTTTAAACTTTATGACATTAAATATCTGATGGTACTTTTCCTGTTGTGCTAAAAAGATTCTCACCCTAATAAACTACTGAATATTGTAACTTTCTTTTATGATTAAATAATGTTTTAATGTCTTTTTATTATTTATTCTCCTGTCTCATTTGCGACTTAGGCTACATTGATTTATTGCTTAATTGTACTGTCTCTTTTACATATTTTCAAAGTTTCAGATAAAATATCCATTTGTGGTCTTACCGCTGCTTTAACTGGAACTTCATTTGTTCCATAATGTTCTCAACAACTGAAGCATTAATACCTATTATGGTGCATCTGCAGCTTCCTTTTTGCATTACATTTTTAAGGCCTCAGCTGTGGTTGTTTAACTCTGGTCATCTGGAGTTGATCATCATCTCTCCCCAATGCATGTCACTATGTCACTCATTTTCTTAAATGTAAACCCAAACGTTTAGGATCAAGAATGATACTTTTTTTTATCCTCTGAAGATCTCAGCCCTGTTCCAGGGAGATGTGTGATGACAGGAAAGTGTTAGGTGTCCTCGGTCTTTTGTGTATAAAAGAAAGCACCACCTGCACGTATGTCCTGCTGAACCAAACCCCAGAGCAGCCCGAGAGGCAGGAGGGGCCCACATGCCCAAATGGCCACAGCTTCTACGAATGTGCACGGAATGGAAGGTGTATTGTACTTTCTTCACAGCACCTGTTGTAAAGGGCAAGCTTATTTACTGGATTGCCTTTTTGCTGGTAACTTCAGGCCTGTCTGTGCTGAAACAGCTGTGATGTAGCTCAGTTGGTTTGTGAACTGCAGGTTTTGCTCTTGGCCTGTGACATGTTCCCATGTTCATGCACCTCCACTTGCACTTGGAATAGCTATCCATCCCTGTCCTGCTGCGTGAGGGTAACCCACCAACGGCCAAGAGTGGCTGTGTGTGTTCTCTGCAGGTAGCTCCAAGAATTGGTACAGCGTGGTTTTCCAGTGTGTCCCTGCAAATCTGTAGGAGTTAGTTTTTCTCTGCTGGATCTGCTTGTGTCTGCTGTGCCCCCTCAAGTGTGCAGTGGGTGACACAGCTGCCTAGCCCCTGGACCACACCAAGGCCTTGGTGCTGCTTTGAACCAAGAGTTGAAAGGTGACTGTGCAAGTCACCGTTTTCCTTCTTTAAAGCATGTGGGGGTATGTATGTCTCTGCAGCTGGAAAAGCAGGAGGTTTAAGCAGCCCTGCTTCAGGGCAGAAGATGAGCATGAGGTGGTGAAGTAAGCTAGGACTTGTTTGTTTGAGTGTCTACCATCCTTCATTTACTGTACGTGCTGCAAGATAATCCCAAAGCATGGTAGAGGAAAGGTTTATGAGTTGAGGAAGATGGTGAAGGTGGCAAATTTAGGGCTCTGATCTCACTGAAGTCATGAACCTGGTGATAACTGCAGGCTGTAGGGCTGCTGTGGTTGATTGCTAATGGACATTCAGAGACGCAGTGGAAAACGAATATGCATAAACACAAATAAGCAATAAATAGGCATAAACACAAATAAGCTCTGCTCTACCATGGCTATCCTGTTGCAGAGGTTCCTGCACACACCATGAGGTTTTGTACCTGTGGTCACCCTCACCCCACTGCAATGGCAGTAGGGTGATAGCCAGCACAACACAAGGTACCACTGATCCTTTTTTGTTGTTGCTGTGCTAGAAAGGTAACAGCAAGTGCTCATACAAGCATGAAGGATCCGGTCAAAGATTAGTTGGTCACTGCTGGTCAAGAGGCACCCAGGAGACAGGGAGGATGAGGCTGCTGGAGCCCCTCATCCTCCATGTTGTGCATGGGTGGCCCTGGGCAGATGTCTGAGGCGCACAGGTCTTTGTGCTTGTAAACATGGCAGCAGGAGAAGGTAAAATAAGCATCTGCAGACATGGTAAATAAATGCCACCTCCTCCTCCTCCTGTAAGATCACCCGCTGGGCTTTGCTACACTGGTTTCACGGGCATCACATGAGCAGGAAGAGCCAACTCTGCCAGGAGAGTTGTATTTTTAACATTAACTGAAATGTCCTGGGAGCATGTCTCGCCGCAGCCTCCAGTGCAGAGCCTGTAGCTGCTTCCTGCGCCACAGCCCGAGGAGCCCAAACAGGTGCTGCCAGCATATTTTGACGAGTCCCATGACAGAGCGCCGGATCCAGCAAACTGGAGCTGAGCAGTTGCTGGTTCCCTCAATTAGGAAGGCTTCCTGACTTTTGTTTAATCCCTTGCTTATTAATGGCGCTCACCTCTTTGATCACAGACTTGCACTGATTTCAATTAGGGTTGAGCAAGAGCCCAGTGACAGGAACGGCTGTATCAGGAGGAGCAGCTGCTGTGCCCTGAAGGGTTTCTTCACCCTCGTGACCAAAATCTATAGTCATAGGTGAAGCGTATTTATTCCCAACCAAGCTGGAGAAAACTCAGGTAATCCTTTGCTGGCAAAACAGCTCTGCTGAAATAAAAGCAGGCGGCACTGACTGCCCAGGAGCTCCAGTTCTTCCCATCTCAAGCATCAGGGAGGGACCGGGCCCTTCCTACAAAAGGGCAAAGCCACAGGAAGATAAACCTTGGCTTCACTTTTGGACAACGCTGTTGAGTGGGATATCACTGGGGTGAGTAGCTACACCTCTCCCTGCCTGAGGATTTTAATAACTGTGTCTTCATTAACTCTAACCATGCCTGTTGTCATCTCCAAAAGGGAGACTCTGTCTAGGTGAAGAATGGCTTTGAGAGATTGGGACAATTAAATTACATGTGAAATTGGGTTTCTGGAGTACTGAAAGCTGGGATGGACTCTCAAGGGGAATAAGCAACACAATTGTAATTTGGGGGAGTTGTGAAAAAAAGAGGGGAGCGATGGATTTACTAAATATTTGTAAGCCACGGAACAAATTCAGAGCTACTGTCTGAGCGCATGCCTGTAGGTAACAGAAGACAAATACAACTATTTAAATATGACGTTAATATATGCAGTGTGCCAACGCCTTGATACACTCTCCCAACTACACTATGTTGATAAAAAATAGGCACTGTGAAAAGATGTAGAAGGAGTTGCATCAGAGGAGACTGAAGCAGTGGGAAAGGAGAGAGGAAGCCACCCCAGAAGGAGACACTGCAGTGAGGCACCAGCCAGAGGTACCAGCTGCCTTTGGCCAGCTTCACTATAAACTTCTGCTTTGCAACTCAGCAACATTAGAAATAAATGAAGTGCACGGCAGGGGCAGGCTCTTTATTTTGTAGAAATAATTAAAAGAATTGCTGGCTGGCTAGCAACAAACACATGCACCTGCTGCTCTGGGGTTGCACCACTCATCAACAGCATCCACAAAACCTTTGAGATGTGTCTTCTCCTAAACTGGCTAACCTCTGGAAAGGTAGATGTGGGGGATGTTGAAATGAATTGCCAAGGGCGGGAGATGTGATACTTCTGCTGGTAGTCTACAAGTCAGTGAGTTGGAATAAGAGATGGTGCTAAATGTGGTGGGGGTGTCCCCAGAGCATTTTCAGCCTCCCAAGTAAATCAGAGAAACGTGCTCTGGTAGTGTTTTTCCTGGCTGCTGTCCTGCCTAGTGCCATTGATGATCCAGCATACAAGCTGCTCGCCAGGAAAGCAGCGCATACTTTTTTTTTTAAGTTGCAGCGAGGCAAATGTGTTGTCCCTTTGCCTGACTTGGTTTTGGTTTGCCGCAGCCTGTGGTGGGGAAGTCAATCAAGACACCAGAAGAAAAGAGCTGACTGAAAAGTGTGGTTTTCTCCACCGAAATTGCTTTAGAAAAAATGCTTTGGGAAGTATTTTGCAGAAAAAAAGATTACTTTTTTTTTTCTGTCCTGCACTTGAGAACCAGTCATTTTCTTTTTAAATGGAAGCAGTTAAAATGATTGCAAACCAGAATTTTCCTTTTGAATGTCTTGCAGCTGAAAATGCTGTGAAAAAAAAAGTATATTATTCTACATGAACCTCCCTTCAAAGTTATCATTTAGTTTAAAAGAAGGAAAGCAGAGAGTAATGTGAAAAGATCTGTGAGAGCAAGCAGAGACAGAAGGTTTGTGCTGAAATGAGATGGAGCTGACAGCTTGGGCTGGGAGGCCAAGGAAGGCTGAGGAGAGTCCTCAGGGTGCCCACAAGCACTTTGCTTGTAATGCAGTGACCTTGGCAGGAGTTTGGCTTGGAAATATTGCCAGCTTTTTTGCTAGAAATGTTTGAATTAGTCTCTGGCTTAAGGCTGTAGTTTTTTAGTCTCTGAATGTGGATCAATGGTGACTATGATAGGATTAATACTAGGTCTGTCTCGGCTATTTGCTTAATCGGGAAAAATGTTCATCCTGTGAATCATTTGAACATCAAATTAAAATGTTCATTAAAGTTTTGCACAAGTAAAGAAATGCATTGCTCTTGCCTGTTGGATTGGGTCTGATTCCTCCCAGGTGGCTTCTGCCCTTGCTGAGTGTGGTGAGGGCAGTGCCTGCTAGCAGCCACCTGCCTCCTGCCTCTCCCTGCTTTGCTGCAGCATGCAGGGCTGGGGGAGGCGCCCTGCCACCAAAATGCTGGTGGTCACCTTAGCTCACCACCTGGCTTGGACTGTCCCCATGGTAAGCCTGCCCTGCCCCCACCTTGCTGGACCAGCCACAGGGGGCACCCACCATCACCTACCTCTGCTGAGCAGGGCTGGGTAGGAGAAGGCGCTTGGTGTCTTCTTTTAACCACAGACAAAAGTCGCAAATACTGAAGAAGGAAAAAATAGAAGTCTTCAAAGCCAAAGAAGATATTGCTGTCCTGCAGCATCCGTGGCAATTGCCAAGGCTCTGTGGCCAAATCCCTTCCTGGGGCGTGCTGCAGCTCTCTGCCAAGGCAGGATTCGGGCTTTGCATATTGGAGGTGAGGAGCCCTGCGAGGAGAGCAGGTGACTTCGGCACCCAAGCAAGGCTGTGGCACAGCTGGGAAAAGGAGCCAAGCCTTAATGATGCTAGTATGCCTTAATCACAAGAATATTTTTTTCCTTATCATTCAAAGTTACTGGTACTACAAAACCCTCCCCTGCATCTTTCATTAACCTCCCCTTTTTATCACCTGAGATGTTCATCTGCCCCTAAATTTGGGAAGACTGGGCTAGCCCTCAGGGTGATAGAATGGTGCAATGTCTCAGTTTCCCTCTCCCACTCTCATGAAATGAGAAAAATACTGAGCAAGGGTTTTCCCCATCACATGTTCTGCTGCTGGCACCAGCTGGCACCACAAACCAGACCATTCAGAAGGGCTTTGGTCCATGCCTCATCATTCATGTGACTGCTGACTGAATACAAAATGTGAAAGGCTACCTGCTCGGTGCAGATAACATCAACTATTGCATGTTTTTAATTGTCGCTGAAAACAGCAGCCGGACTCATTGGACCAGCGCTGGAAAAGGGATACCAACCCAGGTCTTGCAATATTTTCCTCAGCGGGTGTGTTGATGTGATGAACTGCAAAGTTTTGCATAGGCGTCCTCCAGCTTGATATAAATATTCAGCTGTTTGACTGAGGCAAAAGGGTTCTTAAAATCCCTTGGTTTATGCAGACAGTTATTTCACTGTACGCACATTAAAAGCTTTAGCTGTCTGCCTGCTTATTCAAAGCTTCAGCTTAAAATTAAAAATGAAATTATGTGTGCTTGCAGGGGGGAGAGAGGGAGAGAAACAGCAAAGAAACCTTTTAAGGCCAGTCATTCGTTTGTATTTTACCTGTATCTTAGGGGTACTGAAATGACCAGTTTTTGTCCAGATCATTTGAAAAGGGATGTAACTGAGGTTTAGAAAGGCTATTTTTAAATAGCTACCAGAAAGAGATTTTTGGGTTTTAGAGCAGACTGGATGTTTTTACATTAGTTTTTGATTCCTAATAGGAAATTTTTCTTACAGTCTTCAAATTCTGATAGCTTGTTATTCTAATAACAGTTTAACTTGGAAAATGTTTCAGGGACACCCGTCAACCTCTTAGTCTCCATAAGGAGTTTAGGCACAAGTCCAGGAGGCTAGAACACCAACAAAATACTGCAGAGAGGATATAGGCAGGGTGAACGTGATGTTTTTGTCTGCAGGGATTTTATCTGGGGAGAATACATCAGGATTTTGTGCTTTCTGCTTGGAGTTGCTCTTTTTTCCCCTGCATGCTTATCTCTGATGGATCAGTGCTGCACCAAGCAGGGTGTGAAGTGCTGCACAAAAAGGTGCCAGGTGGCAGGAGGCCTGGGGAGTGATGAAGCCAAACATGATGTTTTGAACGAGGCTTTTTGCGGTCGTTTCCTCATTTCTCCCTCTGAGCCGCTGTATTCTGTGAAATGCTGCTGCTACGTAGTTCCATGGAGTGCCGCAGGGAGGGTGCAGCAGGAGGTGGACCACCTGGCACAGAGGGGACTCGGGGCTGCATCGCTGCCAGTTTGTGGGGATGCTTTTGGAGGGCAGTGCTGCCTTTTAGGGTTGGACAAACCTTCCTGCTAAGAGCCTCCATTTTCAGCTGCTTGTAAAAGTTAGTGAAACCTCAGCCAGCAAGGCACAGATCTTTCCTTCTAGTTGACCTCTTCAAAACAGGGCAATTTAAGACAAAATATTCACCTGTTTGAATAAAACCCCACAGCTGGAGGGACACACGGGACCTATTTCTTTGGTGGGGGGGAGAGATGCTGAGGCTGGATGTACACCTGCGGAAGGCAGACACGTGCTCTGTGGGACAGGGCAGGTCTCTGCAGTATCATGGAGGTGGGCGCGAGAGGGGTAAGCAGGCAGCTGGTGCAGGCAGGTTGGTTTCTCCCCTGCCTGTGCCTTGTGAAACAGCTGGTAAAGGCGTGATTGCGTACTCTTTACGTGGTGTGCGGGATGGGTCTGTGAATCAGTATTTCACCATGGCTTACATGCCAGGCCCCAGTTTTGTTGCTGCAGAACCTGGAGAAGGGCGGTAAGTGAAATGGGAGTTGGTGGGAAGAGAAAGGTTTAGTAATGCTCATTTAGGTCAATGAAACAACTGATGAGAGAAATGCACGCCGACTGTTGCAGATCTGGAGAATTTCTGCCTCTGTGGGAGCTGTGTGGATGCTGAGCTGCTGCCGAACCCCGTTTCCCCATGGGGGTGAGCAGGTCTGAGTTTCCCAGACCATGATACAATAAAGTCAGCATGCATCTCCAAGCCTCGGGTCCCAAATACAGCAGCCACATGACATAAGGCTTTAACCCAAGAGAAACTCACTCCTCCAGCTTAAGCATGGCTTAACAGGTTTTAGGAGGTTTTACTGGCACCTCGTTGCGTATCCTTATTTACACTTTAGATTGATGCTGTTTGCCTGCGGGGAGTAACTCACTGCCCAGCCTCTCCTGGCCATTTTTCTTGGAAGGGGGAAGGGTATACCTGATAAATGGGTTGTTTGGACCTTACCTTGGCAGGGTGACTCCTTATCATGCATGTCTGGGGCTGGGGAGCAGGGAAGATCGGGGTCTCCAGCCCTGTTGTTTCCACTCAGAGTGATGACTGGCTCTTCCCACATACTTTGAAGCGTATTAGTGCTAATTAATTATCTGTAAACCTTATCACCAGCTCACCTACCAAGAAACAATGCCCGCTTGAAGACACTAATCTGTAGGAATAGTGTTATGTCAGGGACTGGCTGCTTCCCAAGAAATACCTCTGTGATCTGTGGAAAAAATGTGCTGAGGCTGGTGGGTGCCGCAGCAGCAGCAGCAGCAGCAGCAGCAGCAGCAGCAGCAGTGTCTCCATTAGCGGTGGCTGAGGCGTCGAGTAGGCCCCTTTCTCCTGCAGGAGCTGAATGGCGGAGGGTATTGCTTACGCCCCGCACTGCAGCTGGGGCAGGGCAGGCCCTGGGGCCCAGCTACCCATTTTGGAGGCCCTCAACGGGCTCTGAACACAAGTGTTAGGGACTGGGCACCCTGTGCCGGGGTGGTGGCAGAGTGGCCGGTGTCCTCACAGGCACCCTGCTGCGGCAGGGATGGGGGTACGGGGCAGCCGGGGCACGGACACCCCTGGCAGGAGCAGGCACCTGGGCTGGGAGCTTCACAGACGGGTGGCTTCACCCCCGGAGTAGCAGCCGGGACAATCACACCCTGCAGCCTGGCACAGGGTGAAGTTCGGAGTTTGCAGCAGGGGTTGGAGCCGCGGCTGGGGCAGTGAGGGGGGCAGCGAAGATGAAACGCAGGAGCATGAAAGGCAGGAGCCATCTCCAGTGTTTGCATATGCACGCTGACTCGGTGCGGGAACAGGCACTCGGTCTTTGGTGGCCTCGGTGGCAAACTGCAGTCGGTATTGCGGGTGCATGTATGTCTTCCTGTGGAGCACATCAATGCATCTGTGTTAATAAGGCAGAGTCTCATTTTTCCACAAAAAGGCTTCTGGCTCATTGGTGCTGCTGCCTGCCAGTCCCTCCCCATGGTCTGGGGGGCCCTTGGGATCACGGATCCCCAGCCAACAGCTTGGTGCCAGCTCAGGGCCCTGTCCCAGCGCTCCCTTGCCTGGAGGCAAGTTCCTCATCAGCAGCTCTGGCTTAAAGCCTCTCATCTAGGAAAGGTTTGCTAAGGAGAAGCCTTGGCACCTCAAGCTGAGTTCCAGCCATGAAGCCTCTTAAATTACTCCACCATGTGGGATTTGGAGGGTTATTCCATTTACAAACCCTGCTTTTAAGCATCACAGGCATAAAAAATCCACACAAGAGCTTTTCTTTAAATCCGTTGTCAACTCTCTTCCCCTCAGACCATGTCCTCCTCCATCAAAATTGAATCTGTTGTGAAGGAGAAGAACAGGATGGGAGAGTGCCCCGTCTGGGAAGAACGGGAGAGCGCGCTCATCTACGTAGACATTAACTCACAGAAAGTTTGCCGCTGGAGCCCAGTCACCAATGAGGTGCAGAGTGTGTCTGTGGGTAAGGGTCCGTACTCACCACCTCATCCCGGGAGTCTTCTCTGCCTGCCCCTGCCCATCCCTCCCAGTAGGAATCCTGCGGCATGGTGGTCTCCCTTATGTTCCATGGGGCCACATGCCCTGTCCTTCATTGATGTGTTGCTAAGCACAGTGTGGCCTAAGCCAGCGGAGCAGAGGGGACCATGCCGAGGTGTGGAGGGCCATGTTGCCCTTGCTGAGCCCCAGTGGGAAGGCATGTTTCCTTTGGGACCTGCAGAGGAAAAGGTGCAGTCCTAATGGCTGTGTCTGCCCAGATGGTGGAAGGATCCGGGGACTGTAAAGCCAGCGAGATGTGCTAACGATCTCAGGGGAGAAGGATCTTAGCATCAGCTAAGCCTGTCCTGGGTCAGGGATGTCCCAATCAAACCCAGGTGACCTCGGTGAGGTGGGGAGGGGTAGGGCTGGCTGATGGCCCTGGAGCTGCCCACCATCTGCTGTTCCCTCTTGCCCTCAGATGCCCGTGTTGGCTCAGTGGCACTGCGACAGTGCGGGGGCTATGTCATCGCCCTGGGAACCAGGTTTGCCTTTCTGGACTGGGACACCCAGGTGGTCACCACCATCCTTGAGCTTGAGCAGGATAAACCCAACAACAGGTTCAATGATGGGAAAGTGGATCCAAAGGGGAGGTTTTTTGCTGGTAAGTTTCTGGCAGAAATTTCCCCAAGAGCAAAGACGAACTAATTACCGTGTGGTTTATATAGTGCATTTTATTCCATGTTCTCAATTCCTCTGTTGACTTCCCTGCAAAAACCACTGTCGTGAGCATGAGCTATCTTGTAAACCCTCTGCTCAGTTACTGCCCAATGGGGAGGACAAGAGATGCTGGCCGCATCCTCTGACTTATAATGAAGATAGAGGCTGTGGACAAAGGCCATCTGGTGGAAGGCTCCCCTTCTACTTGGAAGATGGTGTTTTTCAAACATCTCCCTCCACAGAAGGTGAAAAGCAGGTGAAGGTAGACATGTAGACAGGAAGGTTTTTGGAGGTATAGAGGAGGATACAGCTCCTAGAGTAGGTGATGAGCTGTGGCTTGCACTGTTCAGGTACAGCCTCCCCTGATTAGCCCATGGGAAACAGGGATGTGGTGAGAGATCCTTGGCATCCTGAAGGCAAGAGGAACTTTTCCCACTGGTTGCAATGCAGCCAGGGTGCCCCTGTGCTTTTTGTCATATAAATGATGATCCAAGCATAGCAATCCAAGCTGGAAGTGGAGAGCGACTGATGGGAATGAAAAAGGCTCTGTATTTGTTTTGCCAACCAGCCTTTTCTTACTATTTCAAATTTGCCAAAAGTCAGGAAATTCATTTGACTCATGATTATGCTTGAGGGATAACATGTCACTGGAGTTAAGGGCAAGAATAAGAGAGAAAAACCTGCTTTGCACACCCATTCCCAGCTGCGCATGGAGGATCAATGCTTTCAACAGGGGTTTTGGCCAAGCATTGTAAAATAAGCTCCTGAGGGCTTCTAAAAGGGAAGACCAACAGAAGCAGTCTGTCATAGTTAAAAGAAGGTGTAATATTCTCCTTGAGTGCTTCCCATCCCATCACTGCAGAGCTCTCTCCAGAGGAGAGAGAATCAAGAAATACCTAATGAGGTTAACACTGAGGCATAAATTCCTTAAGAAAAAATTCTCGCTTCTGTGGTATTCTCCACTTGCTTCTGAGATGAGTGTGCTTTACAGCACCTGTATTTTAAGGTAACAGCCCATTTAAATGATGAAAGTAGCCTATGAGGAGCAACAACAAAAAGAGCACATGATGCTTGCCTGCGTCTTGGCTTTTGCTGTGAGCAGAACCTCGGCCCCTGGTGCATCGTGGTGCTCCTTTGGGTCTTTGGTGTCTATGACTCAAACAGCAATGCAGAAGCTCATCCTTTCATCAGTCAGCATCACTTCTGCGGGACGCAGCTGCTCCTGATCGGCTCCTTTTCCTCCTTCTCATCAATCTAATAAGACCGGGTTAGTCCCTTTCTCCCTAGGACCTCTTAGTAACACTTAGAGGAGGTTTTTAATCAAGCACGAGGAGCAAGCTTCTACTTTCTAACCAGTGCTCCCATTTCCATTTCAGGTACAATGGCTGAAGAGACGGCACCAGGGGTCCGAGCGAGCCGGCAAGGGGCTCTCTATACCCTTTTCCCTGACCATTCAGTAATAAAACAGTTAGACCAGGTGGACATCTCCAATGGTCTGGACTGGTCCCTGGACCACAGGACCTTCTTTCACATTGACAGCCTGGCATATGCTGTGCATGCCTTCAGCTATGATGTGCACACTGGAAAGATTGGTACACATGCTCTTCTAAATTTGGTGACAAGTTTGATGACTCTTACTCTTTCTGCAGTGAGACCTGGGCATGTAAGATGCAGTGATTTATTTGACAGATCTCATATCTTCTGGTTACAGCTTGTCAGCAGGCTGATTGTGATTTTTCTCAAATATAGTTACACACCAGGTGAACAAAGTTTTGACAATCCTTCATTTACTTTAATCTGGATAAATAATCATATTAGACCCGTTCAAGGAGTTGCAGGGAAGAAGTCATCTGTACTGCAGGGTGAAAATTAATTTATAGGATGCTATTTATTCTTGAGTGCCATCTACTGGAAAGCTTCGATTGTACTAGCTCCATAAATACAAATACAGAATATGCATGCATGTATATCACAGGAATATATTTAAAGAATGAAGTTATCCTTGTGACTAAGGCTTCCCAATTCTGAAATTAAAATTGCCTTCAGATGTTTGGCAAATTTCACTTAAATTCATTTTCTGGACAAACATCTTTTATTGTATCTGCAAAAAGGAAAATTCAGGTGCAAGCGAAATGGGTGCAAACCCATTTCAAAACTCTATGAAATATTTTTGAGCTATATCGATCTGTTATACTCCGTGGAAATTTAAATGGCTGAAGTGCCTTTGTACTCTAATTAGCGTGGACTTTGTAATCATGGGTGAATATCATACAGAATAATTACATTCACTCAGATTACAATTGCTGAGAAAATCTATTTCTATAAATTTCAGGATATAAGGCTTCTAAAGAAGATTTAGTCCAACTTCCCCTCCCCCCCCCTCCCCCCCCCTACAAAAATGTAACTAGTTTGAACTTCCTAGCCTTGGCTATTTTTGGGTAGTGTAATGGCCAGAAAGCTCTGGGTCAGAGCAAGCAGATCGCTGCCCATGGGCACTGGTCCATGGACTGCGCACGTGTCCACCAAGCCATCTGCACTGCCACCTAGACTGCCAGCAGTTGGTGTCCAGGCTTAATCAAAACTGGTAGCTTTCTTGGCCATTAAAGAGTAAAGTTCTTGATCTTTAGCTGGCAGAAGTTGCTTATCGCCAGCATTTAAACCCAAGTCATTATGTGTGTGATGCATTGCTCATAAAAAGAAATCCAGGCTGTAATGATCAATGGAAGTGCAGGAAAAGTCACTGCTCTTGCAGCAGTTGTGGCATGACAAGCAGCTAGTGGGTTAACAGGAAGGACAGGCTCTTTTCCCTTGGTAAAATAACAGGAGCCCTAATTCAGTACAATCCCAAACTGCAAGGGCTCTGCTGGGGGCTTGCTTCTGCCAGGCTCAGTTAGGCTTTTAACACATCTGCAAGATGTGCACATGATACACATATTCCAGTGCATTTTTCTCACAGAAAGTGAATTTACCAGTTGGCAAGAGCATGGAATATGTTAGACTGGGATCTGATGCAGAACTGGTACCAGCCCATGTAACACCAGCTCTGTAACTCTCCCTGCAGCCTGCCCAAAACTTTTGTACCATCTAGAAAAGGAGGAGCAAATGCCCGATGGGATGTGCATAGATGCAGAAGGGAAGCTCTGGGTGGCCTGTATCGATGGTGGGAGAGTCATTCGCATAGACCCAGAGACAGGTAAGGCCTCCGCCAGCACGTGCGTATTGAGTGTCACCTACATGCCATGAACGCAAGAGGAAAGGCACCCAGGAGGAATGGTTTGAAGGTGAGATGAGGTGGTGTCATTTATTGCCCAGTTCTGCCCCATGGGTTGTCGAGAGCATCGCCGGCCCAGACCCTGATCACATGAAGAGTGATGCCCGCGCTGCCTCTACACGGGTACCCTGGCTCCTGTGGGCTGCTGATGCACCACACCCTCTTCTTAATAATGCCACTAAAATCCCACAAAAAGCACTGCACATTTATTACAAGAAATACTACAAACTTGCAATTAAAGGAGAAAAAATTCTCAGTGTTGAAACATTTAACTGGGAAATGCTGTTAGGGAATGACAGCCATCCCAGGCCAGGTGTCTTTGCCTTTCCTGGCTTCTCATACTGTGTTGCTTCATTGTGAGAAAAGGAAGCGATGCCTCACAGATATAGGGGAGAGGCTGAAAACTAGTTAGACATGAGGCAGATGAAATAATTTGATTTCCCCACAAACTGTCATTTAGCATATGGCCCCTGTCTGTAGGGGAGATGCCTTCTGAGTAAATACCACATCTGTGCCATGTGCACTAGTACTGCATTCATATTTATATGTTTCCTAGAAAATGAACATTGGGAAACAATTGCACATTTTTTCCCAGGAAAAAGAATCCAAACCGTGAGGCTGCCTACTCCGAGGATCACCTCTTGCTGCTTTGGTGGAAAAGACTACTCAGAAATGTATGTGACTTCTGCATACGATGGACTGGATGAGGCCACCTTAGCCAAGGAACCTCACGCAGGAGAGATCTTCAAGGTGAGCACGTTTCCTTTCTTTCTGTATGTCAGACCTGCCAAGCCTCATGCTCTGAGAGTGAGGTGCCCTCACTCATCCCACTGGCCTGATGTGCTGGTCCAGATGCGTTCCATGTCCACTGGCCAGGCACAGCTGCTTTTGCACAGCTGCTCGTGCATTTGGAAGGAAGATTTGAAGAAATTGCTGGTAATAGTGTTGACATGTTGGTTAGCTGAAGTTGATATCCAGTCAGGGGCTGAAGGCAGCCAGTGGATCTGGATCTGCCCTGTATAGCATATTCTGTAATACACTGTCAGGACTTGAGTTTTGCTCCTATTTCTTCCTATATTTTCATCAGTTTTGGAAATTTCACTCCCTTAATTCTCAGCTTTTAATTGTGACAAGAAATCTAGATGTTTACAGCACAGGTTGCTCCTTTAAAAATTAAATTCTTAAATTCACCCAATTTGCACCTGAATCCCAAAACTTGTGGGATTTTTTTAGTTTGTTAAAAGTGGTTGCTACATTTTGAGAAACTAATAATCTACATTTTTGTCCTGGGCTCTTGAATCCAAAACTTGTTTATCTCTTCATTTTTCAGTCCATTAGCAAAAAGTACATCAGGAGAATAAAATGCAGTTCTTAATGAGCAATTGCCATCATTCCCTGAAAGCTGACCACAGCAGGAAAGAGAAGGGTCGTAAATGAGTGGAAATGAAAAAAAACCAAACAAATTCAAACAAAACCCAAACAAACCCAGACTGTAATCAGTTTGGCAATAGGATGAAGACATGTTCCAGCAGGGCTGGAGATCTAGTCTGGGATCTGGGACCTTATAGTTGAAAGCAGTGTTTGGAGCAGATCTCTCATGGCTGAGAATTGATAGATTTCTCAAGCAGCAGAGTTTAGGAGCTTTGTTTTTTTTTATCTCTGTTCCTCAGTTCTCCAGTTCTAGAAGGGAATTTATATTTTCCAAACTCACATTTGTCTTGCATGGGCAAAGCACATTAAAAGTTACTATGAGTGATTTCGTCAATGCAGAGATAGGGACAACATGTGAGGGCTACAAATAATGTGTAAATTATCAAAATTATTGAGTGGTGCTAATAAAGACCTTAGTCTTAAAGAGTTCTAAAGAACTCCATGTAATGACTCATTTTGGTCTCCTCTTGAAGCTGGAGACCTTCCATGTAGCGGTAGGTTGCTATGGTTTTTGTCGTACAACATTTGAGTGTTTTCATTGTACTCAATTGGAGATGTTTCCTTTTTTTATTTTTGTAATTTTTAAACAGATAACAGGCCTGGGTGTGAAAGGGATCCCACAGAATTTCTATGCTGCTTGAACATTGACACTAAATAACAAAGAAGAAATGCTTGCATCTTGTAGCTCTGACAAGCAGAAGTCCAATGAACTACAGAATTTATGTGTGAGGATTTCTAAACTGAAAGCGTGCTTGTTTGGAATTGAAGATATTCTTTCTTCCGTGGGCCTGTGGCTTGATGCAATAGGTTAGAGAGGTAAAGTTAATCCGTGTTACACCTTGATAGCTTTTGTGACTTTCCATAAACCTACATAAGACTGAGCTTAGTTTTGTTGAACCTTCTGATGACCAGCTCTGGATTTTCAAGGCTGTGTGTTCCCAAAGAAGAACCTGACTCCTGGTTTGTCTTTTCATGTTACAGTGATTTACCAGCAATGACATGGCAGATTTTAATAAATATTGTAAGAGTGATGGCTTGAACTGGACTACTCCTCTGCTGTGGGACTCCCCCTGAGGTGTTTTCTTGGTGATCAGTCCTATTTGTAGCATCCAGACTCAATTTTTTTTACATCCTTGCTAGCCTGTTTCCATTTGCCTTGTCATAAATTCTTCTATCTTGTCTTTAGAACATGGTTCATGCTGCTGAAAATAAATTATGCAATCACACCTAAAATATGCTTACGGTTTGTTTTTTTTCCCTGCATTCAGATATTACCATGAAAATGCTGAGTGACCACACGCAGTCCGAGTACAAACAGGCTGTGAGCTGCCAGGATGGCCTGATATCAAAAATGGATGCTCCCTAGAGTTGTCCTGTCCGGGGTCATATTTGCACCTATACACATGGACTTCCCTTTGCTTTACATATTTTCTTACTGCATGCATGGTTTCTTATTCCTCTTCTTATAAAGCTCTTCCTCTGCTGTTTCAAGTATTTTCCTCCTTTTTCCCTTCAGATTTTCTTTTTCTTCTCTTCCCCCTGAGCTTCTCTTTCTACTTAATCTCACTTTTTGCCAGCTTTCTGCTATCTCTTTCTGGTCCATATTGATCAGTATTAAGTTGGAAATCCTTGTCCCTGTCTTTAATGCTGTATATATCTGCCCAGGTTTCTCGCTGCATTACCCTCACCTGCTCTTTCTTTCCTGGGAATGAAAATCTGGCCTATCAATGTTTCTCCCTTTGCCCAAACTGTACAGGACTTTCTCCCACACCGGTGACTACATCAAAGCTTTTGAATTTGGGGGTTTCCTGAAGGCCTCTGCATACCTGCAGTGAGCCAGGTCCTGGCCAAAATCTGGCCAGACTGAGTAGATGAGCAATGGAAGTGGAGAAGTTGCTCACCTCTTCCCATTGCTTCTACTGGATGGTCTGCAGATAGAGCAGAAATAGCACCTTGCATCTAAGTAAATGAAATGCACTTTGGAAAATGCTGGCAGATGAGTCTGTGAAAAACTTAAGAGTGTAGTGGAGGGGGTCTCTCAGTTTTTCCTTGGCTTTGTGCAAACCTGGGCCCTGACAAAGCTATTTTGTCTCCTACATCTCCGTGACCTTCAGTTCATTTCTCCATGAGCAGGAGCTGATTATACCTTGGTGCTGCAGAAAGCACAATGTCGAGGTGTGTTTTTAGAGGCTATTTAAATAATGACCCAACACTATGTTGGATTCACTGAACCTCTGTGATCCTTTCATTATTTAAGAATGCTTGAGACCTGTAGATATCCAGTGAAATCTAGCCTTTGCATTGAATTTGCTATCTTTTCACTGCCTGGGAAGACAGCACATAATACATATTCAGATCCTTAACACTGACACTTTGTGATGTTACAAAGAAGTCAATAATACTCATCATTTACCAGACTTAGGTTTCAGTGTCTTTCTCTGAGGTATTTGGCCTTTCCACCACTGCTATTCAAGCCTTGAGTAAGCCCTCAGACAGTATGAGCAGGGAGTAAGTATTCAGTGCCTCACGAGGATAACCTCCCACAATAACCCATGCATGGAGGAGCAGAGAAACTGTGGTTAGCCATGCAGAAGTGTTATTTTCCATGGGGCTATTAGAATTAGCTGTTTTCTCCAGAGCCAGCATCTTTCTCCTGGCCAGGGGTCCCTCATAGCAGTCTTGAAAGAACCAGGCTGGGTTGCTTGCTTTCTTTTAAAATGCTCATAACATCCAACTCTCTTATGTGGTAGCTTTCTGGCCAGCTGACAAGCAGGAGATCTGGTTCTGAGCTCTGATCAGGCAGAGGGCAGCCCAAACCATATGTCCCAGGACGATGTCCTACCCATTTTGAAGGAGGATGTAACATGGGGAAGGTTAGGTGGTATATTTGCCCCCCCCAGTTGAACCAGGCCATAGTCCAGAAAGAAATGTGAGATCCAGGGGGGGCAAGAAGGGAGATTTATTCACTAAGCACCATTGAATATACTTGATCACTGAACAGAATTTTCTGAAGTACATTTATTTCAGTGCAGTTACCTGAAGTCTACTGTAAAATCCATGTTAGGTACTTTTTGAACACTTATTCTAGACGATTATTTTAGGTCGTTAGCCAGCACTTTGCTCCTGTGATACTTGACCAGATGATTAGTAAAACAGGATGAAGGCTCTTGGCCCGTCACTCTGCTTCACCCCTACCTTGCCCTGGAAGGGAGGTGAGTCCATAATGCTGCAGAAAGACAACCTAACCGAGAAATAAAATGTTCGGTTAATTTTAATGTTTGCTCAACAATTGAGCTGTTGGGTTTTTTTCCTAGTCATAATTCCAATAGTAATTAAGCTGCTGAAGGTTCTTATGAGTAAAGGTGTTAAATGCCATTTGGCACCATGTCAATACCAAACTGGTATAAGGAGCCCTGACAATTATGCAAGATTTCCTGTTTACCCCACCTGGAGAGGAATGCAAGGCATGACGTTTGGAGGCAAGTCAAGTGTCCTAACCTTTAATTAAAAAAAATAATGTAGGAAGTGTGTGCAGATGCCTTATTTAATTAAAAATATCCAGTTATTTACAAAATTGCCTACCCACTAGGCTATTTGCTCTGCCAGAAAAGGAAAGTAGATAATTTTGAAACAATTTGCACTTGAGAAATCCTTAATACCCTCGTTTTTTTTTCTAGAGCTTCCCCAGGCGCACAGGTCAGGCTCACTGGTTTGTAATTCCCCAGTCACACCTTCCTCCATCTCTAAAGGGAGACACTGTGCGTGCTACTCAGACTCCAAGGTCCAAGCGTTTTGGGATGTCTCATAGCACAGCTTCCCAAATTAAAGAAAGGTTTGAAGATGAATTTCTCTCTGTTACCCAAAGGCCCACTACTTCTCTTTCCAATTTCAGAAGTTGCTGTTTTGTGATTTTGCTTCCTAAAATGGTGTTGATTGAAAACCATGGTGGGACTGTTCTCCAGCCTTGTTAACTGAAATGAAGCAAAGACCCTTTGCCTTAGGCCGGGCGAAGGCATCAAGGAAGGGGGTGTGGGACTGGATTCATTCCCTTTGTGTGTGTAGGGAACAACACGGTGTCTGTATTCCTTGGTGAGAATACGCTCTGAGGTGGTTACTGGATGACTGAGCATGTGGTTGGTGTGGGTCAGCCCTGCACAGTGAGAAGCATGGCAGGGAGGACGCTGCCTGCCCAGGGGTAAGCTGCTGATGGAGTATCTCCCCAACATCGATCACAGGCAAAACATAAAACAACCTGTCAATAAGACAGTGGTGACGATGGGAGCCGACTTCCTTTGTAAGGGATTGGTCTGTACATCCTGCTTTTGATAAGCTTTCCTAAGTACTTGCTATGTTTAATGATTATTTAACCCATACCAGGCTGGATAAATCTTACTTCTCTCGCATGCTTTTCTGTGTGTTGGGCGTATGCTTTCAACTGGGAAGATTTTGATCCCTGTGTTTTCTAATCCTTGTGGGACAAACTATCTGCCTTTTCTTGCCTGCCCAAAAAGACATGTCTTTGAGAAAACCTGTTGAATCTAAACCGAGGATCTCCAAATACTCGTAAGTGCAGCCAGGATGTGAGTGAAGCTGGTTAAACATCACGGCTGTGCTGGCATTGCTGCTGCACCCACGTGCTCTCACAGGCCTGGAACTGGCAAATACAGGGATGTAGTGTTTGTTTCACTGCCTTTTACTGTTGTGCCTAGGACTTGAGGCAGGAAAGAAGATGTGAAAATGTTTCTTAATCCTGGATAAGGAGACATAATAATTTTTCTAGCAATCTTTGTTTATCTGTTTCTTGTTGTGATTATCTACTTCATCATAAAGAGAAACTGTAAAGATTGTCTCTTTGCTAATGAGGGAAGGGACAGACACAAAACAGCTGACTTTAAATAAAAAGTTCACAAGTGCTACCTGCTGTGGGTAAATAGGTCCCTGGCAACACAAGAAGGTAGCTTCCCTGCTAAAATGACCTGGCTTTGCATAGCGGGTTGTTTTTTTTTTTTACTTGACCCTATCATGCTGCATACTCACATCAGTGTCAAACTTAAAAATAGAACTTTGAATCCAGATCTTTGCTACCTTCTTGCTGTTATCTCTGTGTCAATGTGTACTGGGATTTCAGAGGTAATAATGCACAGCCCACAAAAGAGAGACACTGAACTTTGAACCTCTATTCACATGAAAATACTCTTGGAAAATGAGAAGCTACTTGCCCTATGAACTATTAACGGGACTACTGGGTGACCTGTGGGGTGACTTTGGTCAACAGATGGGTCTGACTGGGAAAACAGCTGCAGGAACAAGAGGTATCTCCTTGGGAGGTATATGAGCAGGAACTGGATGTCTGCAAAAGAATGGCTGAAGGGCAGAAATAACTGTAGATTAATTTATTTTGTCTAAGATGATAGATTGCTTGAGCTGCTGAAAGTACTGGTTTATTGAGTTTGTTTGTGCTGCATGGTGCAGCACTGACAACCTCAAAATAAAAAAAACAGTTGGTGTTGATGTCAGGTTCTCGTCCTGCACACAAATAAGACTCACTTGAGCTGTGATAACCTCTGAGGAGGTGTAAGTCCCTCATCCTCATCAGCTGCTGTCTTCTTAAAGAAAAAAGTGTTCAACTGTGTTTAGCAGTACCCAAGTCATGTTGGGGAAGAGAAGATATGGATGAATGCCCTGTCAAGACTGTGGTATCATTTGGAAAGAGCTGATATCATGGCAGTGATACACTGGAAGAATTTAAGATGAACGGAAAGAGAAAGACTTATCAGAGGTGAGACTTAACATGGAAGCTGAGGTGATGACAAAGCAAAATGTGGTGAAGGCACAGAAAGGGGAAGAACATGTTGCTAGCAGGTGTGGTAAAAGGCAAGTGACAGGAGGGTGGGCTCCGTAACGTGGAAGTAAAGCTTGAACTGGAAAAATTGTGCCTGGAGGGACACATAGGGGTCAGAGAAAACTGAAGATGTTCGCTCCATCCTCTGCAGGGCTTTATATAGTTTATTGTACCCAAAGGGAGACAGCAGTGGGAGAAAAGCTGAACTGCCACTGCCCTCTCCCATACTTTTTGCAAAGACCTATACTTTTTTTTTTTTTTTTTTTTTTAAATCAGACACTCAAAAAGCTCAGACACAAAAAGCTGGGCTGGTACACAATGGACCTGTTTGTATTTAACTTGGTGAGGAGTGTAAGTGCAGGGTGTGGGACTGGACGATGATGGAGTTATCCCCACATCAACGCCATTGGGGTAACATGGTCACATTAAGAATCTGGAGCAGTGACAGGCCAGCTACAAGAAAGCCAAGGAGTGTGAGGTTGGTTGTTAAAGGAAAAATTCACACAGACGTGGGTACCGCTGCGCTTGCTTTAATCACGACTCAGAGCTGGACCACCACCTCAGTGAGTGGTAGAGAACAAAGGGATACAGCACAGCTTATGTACACTTATCAAATTATTAGTCAGTGTCTGAAGTTTTTAGAAGTTTCCTTTAGTCTTGTCAGTTCTGTGAATCCATCACCTGACCCTGTCCCACTTGATTCATCTATTCAGTTCCAGTCTCTGCCTCGATTCCAAGGTCCTCCTCGGATCACTCTTTCTGCCTGCTTTAACTCACACAATCCTTCAAGCACACTTAGTCTTTGAACAAGCAATTCCCATTCACATATATTATTTTTTCTAAAAACACCTGTGTTTCTGTGAGCATCTGTGTATACAAATTGATCATCTATTGTTTCTCTATTGTCCTACTGATTAACTTGACTAAGTTTTAAACCAGCCTTGGATTAGGGCTATACAAGGGACGAGGCCTGGTTCTGCCATTTAGCAGCTTCAGCACTTCAAATTTCTCAATTCAAAATACATTTTCTTTAACATTGATCTGGAGCAGAGAAGGGGAGCCTTGCCTGCGTTATGAGGTGCTGGGCTGGTTTCTGTTTTGGCATGCTGGGTATCTTGGGAAGCATTCTCTTGCCTGAGAGTATTTCACTTTGCTCTAGGAAAATGAGGGTGTGCATGGACCCAGAAGCTTTCTATATTGTTCCTGCTAGAAAGCCTGATTAGTGGTGTGGTGTCACACAGTTCTTCACCCGCTGGGCAAAAAGCCAATCTCACACTCAGAGCCAAGAGACCACTCGTTGCATGTCTGCACAGAGATGGGTGCTGCATGCTAAATCTACAAAGCTAGCCATAGTAAACCACTATATACACTTTGAACAATTGTTTACAATTACCTTTATTCACACTTAATTCTCATTTGTTCTTACAAGCCCGGTCACCATTTAAAGATACAGCATTCTTTTTTTCACCCTGCATGTTCTGTGGGGAGGGGGCTTTGTTGGTAAAGGGCTTTCTTTGCTGGAGGGTGGACTTCGTAGTATGCCAGTTAGGATAGTTTACACATAGTTCAAGGAATTTTCTGCTTGGTCTCGTTAACCATTTGGTTCTCCTTGAGATTATCTTGTGCCCCAGCTTGATTTATTTATGACTCTCCCAAGGCCAGGTTTTATTAACTATTTGTAACACCCTCTGTTTTTTTCAAATCCCTTCTTGTTTTTCATTACAGATATTTATGTATTTTGTTTAAATTGCAAGTTAAATAACAGATTGACCTTCTATTAATTGCATATATGTGAGCCAATCAACTACAGTGGCTTTCCTCCTACTACTCTTCCCCATTTGCAAAGGTCTACAGGTGGGTTTTAAGCTATCTCCTGGATGCCTTGCCAGATGCTGTGTGGCAGGAAAATGGCAGACTAACTTTTTCCAGTCCTGCCTTATGCCATGATTTCTGTCTGTACCTGGATCCCCCTTCAGTCTTCTTTCTACCCCAGGACTTGTACATGCTTCTTTGAAGCAGCTTGGACTTGCTTATGTGACGGGAACTCAGGAAAGCCAGTACAGCCACAATCACTGGAAATATGACATAAAATTATCTTTTAAATGCATGTACAGAAAGGTTCAAGTAGGTGTTTGCTTTCCCTTAGGAGTTACAAACCAATGATGGAAGCTCCAGATGACCTGGGATATTGCTGTGGAGAAAATGAGTGAAAAACATGAAGATTAGCTTGAGATGGTATTGTAGCATTAATATTTTCTGGCACAGTGGGGTTGTGAGGTTTTTTGAGTGATTTGGCATAAATTACTGTTTCTGTCAAAAAAAAAAAAGAGTACTATGGACAAAATTGACTGTGCTATCTTGGTTTGGGGAAGGTTGTACTTTTGGAACAATTTGGGGTCTGGAATTGTGTGGATCTGGTGTGGGATCACTTATTACTCTGTCGGCAGTGCTCCTGGAATGACTGTCCACGGCTGTGTGCTCTTGTCCCCTCTGCCAGACTTCTGCCTGGGCCAGGGCTCTTTCCGCTTCTCCAGACAGCTTGTTTGTGCTCTTCAATGAAAGTTATTGCTTTGAAACAAACAAGTTCTTCACTGTGTGGGAAACAGGCAGCTCTAGGGTGTAACTCAGCAGACTGATTTTAGATGTCTACTCGAGGCTAGTGAATTGCACCTTTTAATTTGCAAAAGGCATCTTAGCTGGGTTGTGGACATCCTTAGACATCAGTAGACACCTGCACTGCAGGTATCTGTGGAGCTGGATGAGCTGAATCTCACCTTAATGTTCTGGTGACCTGGACTTCTCTCTCAAATGTAGGTGGCATTGGCCAAAAAGTTAGAATGTGACCTGGGAGATCACTGGGTGATGGCATAGGCCTGTGCCTTTGGGCAGGAAAACTAAGTAGTGACAGTGGTCACTTCTACCTTCCAGGTGCTTGGAGGACTTCTCTAAGCTCTGTTCTGAAGGGGAGGTTTATGTAGGTTGGCACAGGAGTCCCCTCAGTTAAGGGATTCTGGAGCCTGGCATTGCTCAGTTTGTTTCCCCTTGATTGATAAGAGCTTCATTTTTCATGATCAATAAGCCTCTCTGAAGCACATGACGTTCTTTACACTGCTGCCGGTATGAGGAACACCAAGGACAGATGATACCCTGCTAGAGAAAACTTGGTAAAGATACACAAAGACTGTCTGCCTGGAAGAGCTGGAAAGAGATCAGCGCTATCATCCCCACTCTTGGGTAACTGAGGCACAAGCAGGATTACTTAAGAAATCTTTAGCAGATTTGGAGAGGCCCATATGCTGCCTCCTACTCCACTGACACCTGGTGGGTTTTGGCGACATGGGGATTGAAGTAGAGGTTGGTAATAGGACATAGTGGGAGTAGCTGCTGAGAGAAGGGAAGGCAAAAATTAATGCCCAGGAAAGCTGATAGCAAGCCCTGCAGACCCCATCTTTCCTCCTCTGGCTGCTGCTGTTGCTCCATCCTCCGCCCACCCTGCCAATGTCAACGAGGTCTGTTTGCACCCGCTTTCACAGGAGTGAGTGGGAGTAACTTGAGTCAGCTCTGTGTCCTTACCGCTCACCTCTGCAGTGTGGGTGATCTCTGCCTAGCAAGCAGGCACCAAAGCTGCCAAAGGCAGCCTTGAGGTGGCTATGCTAGGAATTTGTTCTTGATTTTCCTTAAGAGGCAGGTCAACATGAAAGAGTTCCTATTTTCTACAATCTGTCACTAGGGGTTTCTTAATAGGGCAGAAATTAGATTCCCTGCTTAACAAACGGCTTTATCCATTTCAGCTACACGTTTCGACATACAGTTGCTTGTTGATGTAAAGACAATGTCCTAAGGTGAGCTGTAGTTTCTCTTCATTATGTGGAATGTACTGACAGGTACATTTCCAGTCATATTAGTGACTTTTCTAATAAACCTACATAGGGTAATTTTATGAGCTTCTCATTTATTTTCAGCATCTGCTTTAAATGTTTGTGTGTGGTTGAGGGGTGGAGGAGGAATTAATGTAAAAAAATGTTAGGTTCACTAAAATTCTCTATTTTCCTTTAAAAACAGGGAGTTTTGTTGTTCATTATTCTATTATTGTTCTTAGGATGAGCTAGTGACTAGGATGATTCCTCTTAAAATACCTTTTAAATAATTTCCCTCATTAAAAAAATAATCTACCAGTTAAGATTAGGAAAGACTGAGTTATGGTGATGCACTGACCTCTGTTGGCATAACCCTTTCTTACTGAAAGTCCTTTTAAATGTTGAATTTGGTACTCTAGAAAATAGATGATACATCTGAGACAAGACTTGAGGAGACTCAATTTGTGATGAAGCCATGTTCTGATGTCACAGTAAACCTAACACCATGACTCTTCAACTGATTCATAGCTCTTGGCTGTAATGACACACAGTGTTTGCTCCCTAAAAAAAAACCTCAATCAGATGTTTTAAATATGCTAAAAAAGCGGGGTGATTTCTCTTGTACCAGCAGGCTCTGTAGTGGACCAGGTATTGGCTGGCTTTCCTGCAGCTGGCATAAAGCCAGGCTGTAAAGAAAAAGCACGCACATTTCTGCCAGATGCTCTGGCTAATGGTGACCTGCATGCCCATGCCTGACTCCAGTCTGTTTTGTACTACCACATCATCTCATGGTATGTTGATCCAATATGAACCATCAGGTCTGCCTGACGTTCATGAAGTGCTGGCTTGATGTCAGCAGACAACTTCTCTGTAACACCTGAAAGCAATTTTGACCAATTAGCACCAATTAGAGCTTCTCCTCTCCTGGAGATGGCTTGTCAGGGGAGCTAGTTGCCATCAGCATTAAAGGAGCCTGGTGGCTGCAGTTTGTCTGGTTTCAGTTGGGGATGGGAGGACTTGTTCTCCAGAGGTTGCTCTCTACAACAGCCTCTGCTGCGTGGCTCCAATCCTCTGATGGGAACAACTTCCAGGTACATGCTAAGTTTCTCTCAGATGAAACTCCAGGTGATGCCAAGATCTGCTGGGTGAAGCAACCAAAATGCTGCTAAATAGCATAATACCCCCAGGAAAACAAAGACTGCGTGGGTGTAGGGAGGGATGGCGGTGGGAGATGGCTGTGTGAACTTTGGCTGCCCTGGTGGAAGAGCTTCCCTTTGCTGTCTGCCTATGCAAGGACCAAACACCTGTGAATATTCTGTTTATATTCCTCCCTGCTCTCCTGGGGGTACCTGCACACACAGCTGGGGGGGGGAATTGTGTGTTTTTAACAAGCTCCCCCGAGACTTCTAGGCTTACTGGCTAACTATGGGGAATATATAGGAATTTATAATTTGTGTGTACTTCTGTCAGTCTGCATGTGTTTCGAGGAGATGTGCCCGTTGCCTGAGGGCTACTCCTTTGGAGGTAAGCTTTGAAGAAGACTGGAGAAAGAAACTCCAGCTTTCACTTCTCATGTAGTGAGCAAAATCATTAGCTTTTGTTTTAGAAGGAAACCTGCCTAATCAAGACAAGAAGGACGGTAATATGCAGGGACATGCCTGCTCATCTGCTGCTCAAAGTGGAGGATGAGACTCGGCTGCTCTGTCAGAACATGAGTCATGTTTTTATTTGTGTTTTTCTGAGCCTGAATTGAGAAAGCTCATGTAAGGAATTTTACGGCCCTTGACATCACTCTGGACTTTTGCAAGACAATAGCCCGATGTTTTGCCCTAGGTGTTGGATTAAATAATAACTGGAGATTGTGCAAATACTTCTGCTTAGTCGTGATTATCATGCCAAGGCCTTGCACAAATTAGGGACTTCTGCTATTGGGGTGGTTCCACTAATGTGAGCCATTAAGATAGCAGCTCTGTCTGTTTGCGCCGCTGTTGGTTAGTGCTTCTTTGAAAGCCCACACAGGAGGAACTGCGGGAAGAAGTACATCCTGACCACCACCGATGCTTGTTATCAGGGTTAATCTGTTTAGCATACAGAGCCCATAACTAACACCTGAGCAAAAATAAGCTGCAAGCATGCTGTTCTCCTGCTGTACACAAGCATTTAATCATAGAATTATCATAAAATGGTTTGGGTTGGAAGGAACCTTAAAGATCACCTAGTTCTGATGCCCCTGCCATGGTCAGGGATAACTCCCACTAGACCAGGTTGCTCAAAGCCCCGTCCACCCTGGCCTTGAACACTTCCAGGGATGGGGCATCCGCAGCTTCTCTGGGCAACCCGTGCCAGTGCCTCACCACTCTTAGTGAAGAATTTAGTCCTTATATCTAACCTAAATCTCCCCTCTTCAGACCCCCTGGGGGTCTCGAGTCCAACCTCCAGCCAAAACTGAGCAGTTCTGGGGTGGGACGGGTTGCTCAGAGCTTGGTCCGCTTGGTGCTGCAGCACCACTACACGAGGAGATGACTGCAGGATCACAGATGTGAAGGCCAATACAATGTAGATGTTTAAAGCTGAATCACTGGGACCTTTTTCTAGACAGGGTCCCAGCAGCAAGCAGACCCCGTGGTGTACAGCTGTCTGCAAGGCGGTCGGCCCTCTCTAGCTATGGCAGAGGGAAGAAAGAGAAAATAAACTTTCTTGAACTTTTTGCCTTCTCAGTCTTACTGTGTGACCTCCACAGGAGAGAAGCAATGTCTGCCTCCCTGCATTTGGCCCTTACCCAAGAGCCTGTTAATCAGGTTATCAAAACAGTAAAGAGAGGCTTTTATCAAGAACCTCATGCTATGGTTGATACCATTTTGGCTGAACTCAGCTTGTGATTTAAAAAGTGCTGGGGGTAAGAAAACGGGAAGAAAGACAGTACAAGATAAGGCAACTGCAAAAATCTCATTTCCCTAAAAAAAAAACCCCAAAGCTAATATGAAAAAAACCCAAGTTGCCAAGTTCCGTTTCCTATAAACGACCAGTACTTTGGATTTGTGTCAACAACTAGCTGAGGCCTGTTCTTTACATGAGCTTCCTTTCAGTATGGAGCAGAAAACAAGGGTCTAACCATGTAGCCTGATACAAAGTTTTGACTAGGTCAGAGGACCTGAGGACCATTTCAGGATCAGAAGTGCTTCAAGTATATTTATAGGAATGTCTGAATCTGTAGCTGATGGTTCTCATCACACCCACGAACGGAATGAAATTTTCTCATCTCAGTAAGACAGCTATTCATACAAAAAATGTAACAAGTGCAACAGCGAACAGCGGGCGCGCCATCGTGTTCTTCACTTGTCACCAAGGAACAGGAAAAACTTGCATTTCAACTTGCCGCAAATGTCCTTGCTCCCTGCAGCTTCTAAGGTGTGCTGTAATAAATGTGCTCATATGCTCCTGCAAGTGAGACTTATTACTGTGCTTTATGATCAGTTGCCATTGCCATGATCACTGCAGGTAAAATAGATACAGAGGTATACAATTGTAAGAAAAAACTGCTTTACTTTTATAGCAAAACCTGACAGTCTGGAACAGCCTAATCCATGGAAAAGCCAATTGTCAAACCAGGTAAGACTTCAGATTTAAGTCTTGTGATTTGATTTGTTTATAAAAGGCAGTGGAGTTTTTTTCCTGATGTGGGGGGGGTGGGTGGGATTTGAAGCCTTAGTGTGTCTTGAGTCCAACTGGAAGAAAATTGCCGTGGAAAATAACTCACGGGAGGAAACAAATGACAGTCACATAGGGTTTAGCCACTGCTGGAGCATGTCCTCTCTATCTGCTTGTGCATCCTCCCTCAAACACACAGTGGCAATCATTCACACAGCTGCTGAGCTTCCAGTGCATTGGGGTAGCTTTTTACCATTAGTTTTACTAGAAGGTGATTTGTTAACACTGTATTTTGAGGCTTGGCAAATCTGTTTTTGTGGTCAGACAACATTGCAGTCTGTTTGTTGTGCACAGCAGTGCTAGCAACATCCCCTAACTAAAAATACCATGTAACAACCTGAAGGGTACTTATTATATCCTATTTATAAAGTCTGGGGAAGATTGGCCATATTGAGTGTATATCTGGATAATGATGAATTAGCTCAGGCAAAATAAAATACAACACAGACTTAGTTTATACGTGGGAAGTGTTAACTGGAATGTTTTTACAAACATTTCCAGCAGAGCTGCCATCCTGAGGGTGCAAGAAAGGGACTGCCCCAGCAGCTGCAGCCCTTGTGTATCTTGTGCAACTCTTCAGCTCGACATTCCTGATACAAGTACTGGTGGAAAACAATCCACCAATGGATGGTGGGTTTTAGGTCATATTGATAGAGGAAAAAGGCCAAGTAATATAAATAAAGTAGTTTATAAATGACTATGGTATAAATTAGTGCCCTGTGGTAGTGTGGGAGGTCACTATGGTGCTTTGTTACTCTGTAATAAAATGAAGAAACATAATAAAAGATGAGGTGTTTTCCTAGGTTATCTGACCCCTTTGGAAACATGTCATTTTTCTGTTGTAGATCTTAGCCTTTAATATTAGCAATGTTTGACCCAGACTGACATCCTGAGCTCAGCTGCTACTAACCCTGCACCTAAATTCTCTGCCATGGATGACTTGTACTGTTTGCAGCGTGAAGTTCTGCTGGAAGGTGAACCTCTACTGCAGGTCACCACAGATCATGCCTGCGCTGCCCAAGACATCCATCCTTACATGCTTTTGCTCATGTGCAACAAGCCTATGAAGCTGCAATAGGCACAGCTTTGCAGGGCATGGAATAGGGCTGGTTCTGCACTGAGGACCCAGTTTATCATCTGACCTGTATCAGCTTGTGAGTCATCTCTGCTGAAGTGTGGCCCTTAAGAGGTCTTGCTCCATGGCAGTCTATGGTTATGGTTGACAGTATAAATCAGTAATGCATGGGGGGAAAAGAACCCACCAACTTTAGAAGAATATTCACAGTTATTTCTCAATGATCCATTATGAGCCCAGAGCCATCAAGTCTTAACCTACATGAGAGCCATAGGAGTTAAGGTCTGGATGGCTTAAAGACCCAGACACTCTTAGCTTCAACCTTTGCCCAGTGTCAAAGGTACTGGAAATTTGTTCCTGAGGACACAAAGACACTTAGTTTTCAAAACTGATCCCAGGAAGAAGGTGGGGTGTTGTTCATGGCTGCTGAAGGACACCAGGCTTACTTCCTCAGCTTTCACCATAGTGAGGAATTTAAGTGCAAAAAGAGTCCTTCCTCCTCCTCCCTATGGGCTGCTGCTAGATTAGGAGCTGCACACGGGAAAGACGCGGGCAGGGCACAGTGTCTTGATGGTTTTGCCTTTCTCAGGGTAATGTTGCAGCCCCCCTCCTGCCCAGGCTGATGCCTCTTGTGCAGCTCTGAGGGTTGCCTTCTTGGATGAAAGGTGTTGGTCTACATTGTCACTTAGCTTCTCCAGGGATCAGGACATCAGAGTAGAGGGCTGCTTTGTTTTTTGTTTCTGACTGGTTCCAGATAGGAGAGAGAAAAAAAAAAAAAAAAAGAGATATTAATGCAGAATGGTGCAAGAGTATGGTGAGAAAATAGCTCAGGAATTTACTTCATTTGCACAATTTTGAAGGACTAGATAACAAACTAACCGAACAAAGGGAGGAATGAAAGAAGGAGGTTTCCCTTCTCCTGTAACTGGAAATTCTTTCTAGTAGACAGGAATGCATTTATTTTTTGTGTCCCCAGTTTCTATCTCTGTTTG
The DNA here is from genome assembly GCF_017639655.2 of Falco naumanni. NCBI lineage: Eukaryota > Metazoa > Chordata > Aves > Falconiformes > Falconidae > Falco > Falco naumanni. The sequence goes on from NC_054055.1 coordinate 73,909,305, forward strand.
AATGGGTTCTAGCACACAGCTTGGTTCTCCTCTGGCTCCTGTCTTCTCAGATGCTGCATCTAAGAGGTTTGTTTATCTCCTCCTTAAGCTTCTCTTATTGGTAGGACATTATGAGCAGCTCTCCTGTGCCTCTTGGAAGGGCTTTTAATGCCTTGTTTCAAACACCGCTGGTGTCAGACATGAAGTAAGCTGGCTTTACTAAACATTTTTTAGGGCATCTTAACTGTTTTTATCAATACTGGTGTAGTTAAGTTAATTAACTACATTATGAAATTAAAATCTCATTTGTTTCTGTTTAAGAGGAAAATTGTTTTGCCTGGATCTTCCTCCAAGCCCACTGAAGCCTCGCTTAACATTGGTGGGACTGGGTTAAATTGGAGGAACTTGAGGACTTTTTCCTCTTTTTTTTTTTTCTTTTTCAAAACTTTCAATTAAAAAATTTGCTAATGAAATTCAACTCTAATTTTGCCTCTCCTTTCTGTTGTTTAAGTCAAAACATTTCCCCCACCTTGCAAAACTTGGGTAAGAAAAAAGCCCATCTCATGTACCCCTGGCTCTTCAGAATGCATCGTGTGAAGGGAGCAGTACTGTACCCCATGCCTAACCATCACAGTAGCATTTTTACCAGCCACTGAATTTTATCACTGAGTTTGCCTGTTGCAAATAAAGCCCGGGTTGTTTCTTCCTGATGGCATGGCATGCTGTGATGTGTTTGGGCAAAATAAATCCCATCCAAACCTTTCTGCCTAAGGTTCCTGCTGGCTGGTGTCAGGTTGTCAGAGGCACCTTGTTGACAGGCAGCCCCAAGCATGGGGACCAGGTGCAAAGGACTCCAGACTGTGCTTTTCATCCCCACCAGGTCCTGCTCACAGCATTGCAAGGTTAGAGTAGCCATTGTGGTCCAGTAACCTCAGAAGCAAACACAGAAGCTCCCAGCAGGTCCAGGTTGTGTTTTTCTTCCCAGGTGTTTTTATTGCCCAGAGTGACCTCCCTGGTGCTGCAGGCTGCCTCCCCACCAATTGCCCTGCTCTTAGGAGCCATCGTGGCTGCTGCTGCTAGATATACAACCTCCCTTCAGAAATATTTAGTTGCCTGTCTGTTCGCAAGGACAGAAATTAGGTGAAGGTTGAGACAACTTATCAGTAAGTCTGGGCAGGAGCAAAACACACCCATTGCCAGGGTGTTGCAAACATCCCCAGAACAAACACCCCAAATCCAGGAATTCAGTTAAGGTTGTTTAAATCCTGAGTTTACAGCATGTTAACAGAATGTTGCAGCATAGAGAAAAGATGTGCTACGTCTGAAAATAAAAAAACTGGGGTAGAAGAAAGAAGTCTTACGCAACATCCCCAATATTGTAACCATTCAAAGAAATGTCACAAACCTTTAAGTCATCTGGAAAATCAACTGATTTTTCTCAGTTGCATTTTGGTAGGCCAAAGCTGTTCAAATGTATAATGTCCAAATGAAGGCTGTCACTGTAACAAACCAGAAATTTTCTCTGTTGCATTTTGGTAGGCCAAAGCTGTTCAAATGTATAATGTCCAAATGAAGGCTGTCACTGTAACAAACCAGAAATTTTCACTCTGATCCACAGCTATAAATCAGACCAGCATTTCCATCAATGCTCATGCTGAAGCTTCTGTATGTGTCTGTTTTGACCCTCTTAGATGTTACCAGCTTCAGAACTTTTCAGTACTGAATGCTTCAAAACCTGGTAAGCTCCTTCTGGCTAAGCGCGCAATACTTTTGAACTCCACTCTCAGTCTTTTTAAGGCAGACATTTATTTTGTGAGGAGGGTTGAGAAATCTTGGGCTTTTTCATCCCCCCTGCTTCCTCATCTTGAAATCTGCTTATCATTATTTCTGCAAATACTGCTAAAAGTTATTCTTGCCTTGACCCCTCCTCAGGAGACATGCTGACTCAGGGCTTAATCCTTGCTGACTGATTTCCTGTCATTCCTCATTTTATGGGCTTCCTAAATCCCTCTAGAGAGATTGTGATCTCGGGACTAAACCAGCAGCCACTCTCTTGACATCTCTATTAATTCCAGTGCAAATTAAGAAGAACGGAGACCCAAACTCAGACTTGAAAGTGGGAATTAGGAGGGTTTGGAAATGTCTTGAGATTTTCTGATAGAGTATTTCCATTGAGGTAAGACCCAAAAGATTGTTTCCCCATCAGTCAGCAGGTATTTCACAGTACTATGGTGTAAAGTCCTGTTATAAATGCCTCGAGAATAAAATGTTTTGTGATTTCAGTTTCATGGTTCTTTTTGAGTTTTCTGTTATTCATTTCAAATCCACACAAAAATAGTTTTTAAATTTTCCTGTTCACAGTCATGTTTTCCCTACCAGCCCCAACAACTTCACACGGGTGTGTTTTACAAGACCAGAACCACATCTGGCTGTATTGTATTTCTTATGGTAGTGTCCAGAGTCTGTCTGGCTGCTGTTTTTTCACACCTCCACATCTTAACTTTCTAATTAGATGAAGAATTAGAGTTGAGTTTGATTTTTCCTCCCAATTTTTTCTGTTTGAAATACTTTCCCATATATTTCATTCCATGAAGAGCACAGTGATACTTTTCCGTAACTGTTCTCAGCCACTTTCTATAATAGAGATGCAAAACCCACACAGCCTTTAAATAGCATCTTTTTTTTCTTACCTTCTCCTTTGCTCTATTTCATCCCTTTTGGCATTTTGTCCTTTTTTTTGTAAGAGCTGATACATAAACAGCACTGAACTGTCGCATACCCCTGAAGCCCAGGCAGCCCTGCTGACCTGGGACTCACCAACGGGAACAACTCGGTTAGCTGAACGTTAACCTGCTCCAGCTGCTGTTGTTGGCACAGCAAGTTTTGCTCTGTGCATCACCACTGCCCTTCCTTTTGCTCTGCCCACAAGAAGGAGATTGTGAAAAAGGAGTATCTGGAAAATACATTCTCGCATTAAGGACGACACTGCAGCAGCCTGAATTTTCCCCTAGTCCTGACCATGCTGTGCTCCTGGAGCAGTCACATCCCAGTTCGCTGTAGGTGACCCTCTAGGTGGTCCTGTGGAGGAGAAGGGAAGTTAAATCTCTATCCATTCTTTCCATCGGAGTTCCAGCTCACCATTCTTCACTTAGAGTAACCATGTGCTCTTGGAACAAGGAGGTGAACTAGGGGAGCTTCCACCACGCTCTGGGAAGGCTGAGAAGGCATCCTGCTTCCAAAATTGCACCGAGGGCTTGCACGTTCACCCCTACGCGCCATTTGCTCACTTACTTACCCCCTGCCTCCTTACACAGAAAAGCTTTTTGAGGAGCTTGCTTAGATTTCTGCAAGGTGCTGTAATAGACATGAGTGAATTTCACCACAGCCGAGGCAGGGGATGTGCAGGCTAAAGGGGAGGGAAAGAATTAATGAGTCGGGTATCAGCTCTGCAAACTGAAGAAATAGAAACTCCGTTGGACAAAGCAAGCAATTAAGGTACTTCACACATTTATATATTTATGAATATACTTATATATAATACATATATTTATAATATAGATATATTAAAATACATAATCTATATAAATATATACGTGAAGCTTTTTTGCATTAATAGATTTTAAACGCAGCTGCGGGATGGTGACATGCGGTGGCTCGGTGCCCGCCCGGCCCCGCACGTTCCTCCCGCAGCAGTACACCCGCACCCCACCGAGCGGCTCCCGGCTGCGCCGCCGGCACCTTGGCTTCACCAGAGCCACCTCCCGCTCCGTCCCCGTCCCTCCCGCCCCTCCCTCGCCTCCTGCAAACCTGCGGTCACCGGGCAGGGCAGGGGCAGGGCAGGGGCAGCCCCCGCCCGGGTGCGGGCAGCCGGGGGCGGGAGCTGGGCTCTGTGGGGCTTCCTGGAGAGCGGACATGGGGGCGAAACCGTCCGCTGGAGTAAGTACAACAATTAAAAAGAAACAAAAGGAAAAAAAAAGGGGGGGGGGGGGGGGGGGGAAGGGAGGGAGAAACGCGTGTCCGCGGAGGCGGCTGCGGCGGCGGTTGCGGGTGCTGAGCCCCCCGGCGGGGCTGGCAGCCGCTCCGCGCTCGGGCGCTGCGGGTACTTTCTCGTCACAGCGTTTCTTGTAATTCCCGTGACGTCAGTTGACTTCTGGGTCGGCTGCAGCAAATGTTTTAATTATGTCATGATGAGGCGTTCGTTAATTCTGCCTCGCTGCCGGAGCTGCGCGGTGCCGGGCCGTGGCGCTGGCGGGGCGGTGGGTGCGAGTGCCGCCCGCGGGGTCCCGCCCGGTGCGCCCTGTCCCGCGGGTCGGGCACGGCGATCGCTGGCGGCTGGCAGAGTTACTTGTTTCTTCTTGTGTCCCGGTAAGAGTCCTCAAAATGTAACTGCTGCCCGCACCGGGACCGCCTGAGGTCAGGTCAGGAAGCTGGCGTGAACAAGGGGAGTGGGAGTGCTTGTGGGGGGTTGACCAGGTGCCCACCAAAGCTGCTGCATCGCTCCCCTCCTCAGCTGGGCAGGGGGGAGAAAATGGAACACACGTCTGGTGGGTCGAGGTAAGGACAGGGAGATGGCCCAGCAATTACCGTCAGGGGCAAAACACACTTGACTTGGGGAAATTAGTTTAATTCATTGCCATTCAAATCAGAAAAACCCCTCACACCTTCCCCGACCCCTCCCCTCTTCCCAGGCTTAACTTCATTCCCGATTTCTCCATCTCCTCCCCCGAGTGCACAGGGGAACAGGGGATGGGGATTGCACTCAGTTCATCACAGGCTGCTTCTGCTGCTTCCTCCTCCTCCTGCTCTTCCCCCGCTCCAGCCTGGGGTCCCTCCCAAAAGCAGCCCGAAGGATGCTGTGGGGAGAAGCAATCTCGGGACTGAATGGGCCAAGGTGCAGCAAAAGGGACTGGGGACCAGTGAGGATGTTTGGCAGAGCACAAAACCTGCACAAATACATACCTCACTGCCAGTGCTCTAGCAGGCAAGAAGGAACCACTCACAGTGACAGCTTTTAAAAAAAGTATTAAAAAGGAAGGTGTGATGATATTATAGGTAATCACTCTGCCATGATCTAAATTAAAGTGTCCCGCTACATAGCTGTGAAAAAATAGCCAAGGCCTTGAAAACAGTGAGGAGAAGGAAGGCTTTCATCCCCAAAACACCACCTGAACTTCAGGAACATCCTAGGAAAAAAAACCCAAACCCACAACAAAAAGGCATGAAGAACTTGTCTTCATGTTTTGCATCATCCAGGAGAATGTAAAATGAAAAATGAACAGGATACTCTAGCAGGCCTTGGTGATGACCATGATTTCTCAGATGGATTTTATCCACTGGCACTCCTGCATGACCACTGCAAATTTTGCAGAAGATCCCAGAGAGGCTTGTATCCAAGAACAGTTCCAGAGTAATGTTCAGAAAGTTCTGACCAGGCTGAAGTACTTGTGATCATGGGCTCAGTATGGGTGATAAGAACAGACATCAAGAGATTTCTCAGAACAGGGAATAAGAAGATGGAAGTTTTCCTCTCTGCCCCCAGAAGGCAGCATGACCTGACAATCCAATGTCCTGACTTCTTTGTTAAGGCTTTTTCTAGAGGTATTGTGGCAGCTGAATTGATGCTTCAGGGTAAGTGTTCTCCAGCGACCTGAGGGTTGCAGACCCAGCCCCTGTCCCAGCTCTCCCATCAGTCCTGCTGCCATGCTCCTGGGGCTGCAAAGGGTCAGGGAACAGAGGTTGTTTCACACTGGAGGTAGGTTACTGCTCATGATGTCTCAGGAGCCAATGTAGATAGTAATTTCTCCATACCAATGAAGCTGCACATAGTTGTCTTGGCTCTGTTCTCTCTTTCAGTTCATCAGTTTACAAGCCTGAAGCCTGGAACCCTCCCTTGGTGTTATGCTGGGAGACAGCTGTTTTACCACAAGCAGTGTATGTTGTGGCCGAGAAGCTCTTGATAACCTTGCTTGATACTTGAAAGGAGGGCTGACATTTTTATAGCTTGTATAAATCCATTCTACACGGGTGCAGTGGCATTAATTCAACCACAGTATATAGAATGGTTTATTCTTTTGCTTTTCTTTTTCCCTCCCAGAACACCCTATGAAGTCCTAGAGCAGGCACTAATGGAAGGCACTTTGCAAACCTCCATTCACATCTGCCATGGAAATGGTCAATGGATGTCACGATTACCAGAGAAGCTCTGGGATATTCCCCTCTATAACTTAGCTCTTCCAGGTAAAGATTCACTTTTGGTCTCCACTGTTTTTTTAGCATGTTATTTAAGCTTTAGAACATCCTGTTTGTCCCATTTCAGGATGGCAACGTTTATGTTTATTACTTGGGTCACTGTGTGGGAGAAGGGCTTGGGGGAGGAGTTGTGTGATGTGTACATGTGTGTGAATGCTTCTGGTCTGTAAAGTTGTTGCAGTGGAGGGGGAAAAAAGGATTTATTTTTTTTAAGGAAGGAAAGAAAGAGGGACATTTTGCAGTCCCTGTGCATCATCTTGTCAGGTCGGTGTTAATAATCTCAGCATTTGCTTATCTGGGCAATGGTGAGATTTCCTAATCAGTTCTTGCCACTTCCTACATAATAAAGTGGTTCCAAAAGGAGAGAAATAACATTTTACCTGTCTTGGTAAATGGAGGTTGTGAAGGTGTGAAAAAAAGAGGATGAAGACTTTTAATGAACATACGGTTTTATTAATGTAGAGTGTGATTTTTCTGCACGGCCCTGCTTATGAAAACTGGATTTATCCTATTATGGGTAAATACAGCTGTGCTATGGCTGGTGTCCTCATTGGCACTACATTCAGACCTGTGTATCATTAGCTTTTCTTTGGTCATATTATTGCTTCTCTCTGCTGCCTTGAATAGATGATTTGAAAAAAATACATGTTTCCTTCACTCTGTCCAGACAAAGTAGCTACAGAGGAACCTGTTTTCACTTCACTGGTGTGTGGGGAGGCACTGGAGGACTGTCAGCTCTTCAGTGATTCCCTTTGCCACAACAATGAAAATGGTGCTTAAGAAAAGTCCAGCTTCAGCATAGTATGTAGATGATTGTTTTATGTAGGCTACAGGATTGTAGGCTGACTTTAGCAAAGATGTGTATTCAGAGATATCTGGAAGTGTGAAGTCTTGTCTTCAGTGGGTGGAGCCCTGGGAGGACCTAGAACTGTGGTGGATTATTTTTTCCCCTGCCTTTTGTAAACTAACGGAGTGTGGAGTTTTGATTAAAGTTGAAACCCGGAAACTTATTTCATGGTGACTTCTTGGATGTGTAATTTAAATAGATGTTAACTTCAAAACGAGCACACCTCTGGTTTGGATAAAGCCTATGTAAGAGGACCCCAAAATAGACATCATAAAAAAAAACAATTATAGATTTCTTATTTAACCATCAAGAGAAGAAAATAAGTATCTATCTTGTACAGAAGAAAGAAGGTAATATTCTTCTCTTTTTTTTTCTCCTCTTTTTTCCCCCCCTTTTTTGTTCTTCTTGCAAAAATCCTTCAAAAAGTCAGTAGCATGCTCAGTGTTTTTTGGTTTTTTTTTTTTTTTTTTTTTTTTTTCTGGAAAAAGGAACCATGTTGTTTCTAAAAACCTTTCACAGTGGTGTTTCTTTAACATTGTAGAAAACTGAGAACCTGCTGAGGTGTGCCTTTGACTTCCTGGCTCTTCTAACAGTGACCTTGCTATTCTTGTGAATGTTTGTTGTTCTTGTGAATATGCCTGCATGGAGGACAGGCACAAAGAAAAGAACAGTTGAGCCCATTTCAGCAACCTTTTCGAGAGCACTGCAGGCTGTTAGCTTGCAAGATTTTGGTGGCTGTCCAGCTGACCTACAAAACTGGTCTAGCCCAGGTCAAAACAAAGGCAGATCAAGACCAACTAGGTCAAGACAGCTCTGGCAGGTTTTCAGAGGGAGCAATGACTGGAGGAAGCCCAGTTTGGAAGTGGAAGCTTATCTCAGATAAAGACAATGAGGCGTGCAAGAAACATGACAGAGTGCGTTCTGAGAGCATGACGAGGAGACAGAGGCAAGTCTCAGTAATTAGTGCTATGTTTGTACCAGGTTCAGCACAGTGCTGCTGGAGAGATGCTGCTTCAAGCTCTGAAGATACCTGGTTTGATGCTAGCTCCTTATCTTTGCATCATGTTTGTTGTGTCGTGGGTATACCCATCTTCCTTTCATTACTGTGACTCACTGACATTGCAAGAAGGCTCCTAAATAAAAGGTTACTATCTGTTTGCTGATTGGCATCAGTAGATGCAATGCCCATCGATGTAATCCTGTTCACTTCTCTCAGACTTGGATTTGGTCCATGGGTATTTAACAGTTTGACTCATGTCTTTTAAGACAAACTTCTTTGATTGCATGCCCTCGTTATCAGTCTTCCATCTGCAGTGAGCTTGGTTTGGGTGTTTAAAATGGGAAGATAGACAGAAACCCAATTTTAAAAGGTGAAAAAATTGAGTGAGACATTAAACGATTACTGATAGTTTCAAAGAGTTTTCTTTATTTCAAATACAATCTTGTCCTTTCTCTTTGGCTACTAAAAATACTGCCTTTAGCACCAGTAAGACTGACTGTTCAAGAAGGCAGTTCCTAGCACCAGTGAACAATTTGTTTGACAGAAGACTTAACAAAATGATAGCAAATTCCTTGCTGATAGTCTGTACGGATCCCAGCAAGTCACTCTGCAGCAGTGTTAGCTTTTCTTATTGATGCTTTATAAAATTAGAAGAAATAATGAACAGAGAAAGTTACCAAAATCACTTATTGCCTGTCCTGAAGAAATGGTGAGTTGCAACAGAGCTTCATCTAAACACGATGCAAGAGATGGGTCAGATTTATTAAGACTTCAAAGAAGTAAAATATTTGAGCAGGCTGTACCTGGTGCTGATGCTTAGCCTGCCTCTATGTAATTCCCTGGGCTGGAAAGAGTCAAGTAATTTTTGAATTCCACCAAAGGTGGATCTTGTTCATCTGTCATATGTAAACATAGACTTGGATTTGCCTCTGAAACCTTCAAGCTCCCACCTCTTACATTCTTTCTGTAGGGGGATGTGGGTGTTTTGTTCAGGGAGGGCATTTTAACCAGATATTTAAGATATAAATGCTTAAAGTGCCAAGTTAGGAGTTGGTCCAGTCAAAGGTTTAAGATGGATTTCTGCTTTCAGTCATGTTTTCCTGTGCAGAGATGATGGGATTGGAGTATGAAATCCTGCATTTGGGCAACTCTGAAAACAGTACGAAGTCTAGATAAATTCAGTCTTAAGCTGTTTATTCCCTGAAAAAAGCGGATTTTCACATCAAGGTAATTATTTCAGTGGAAGATGATAGTTAAAACAGGTCATTATATTGTGGTTTGAGGCAAACAACAATGATGTGCAGTTTAGACGGGGACTGCTTTATTGAAAAGTCTCAGTGCCTTCCCTTCACGAGGATTTCACACTAACCTTAACCTCTGTAGAAGAGCCCACCTTTCTGCTGTAACTACATAGGCTGTCAGGCAATATAGGTGAGTGATTTGGAAATGGGGTGGCATGTCAGGTGTGTGCATGCAATACAAGTGTGTATTGTAGTCTTGAGTAGTTAAGAAATGACATTTTCTGTACATTTATTTTTGTATTCTACAGGGAGTCATGACACTATGACCTACTGTTTGGATAAAACCTCTGATATTAGTGGCAATGAATCCAAGCTGGTGAAGTTTTTAAACAAATGTATGCCCTGCATTGTGCGCCCCATTATCATGAAGTGGTCTACAACACAGGTAACTGTTATCTAGCATTCTTATCATGCCTGGGCAAAGTTGAAGCTTGTGCTGCAGTGCTCAGTGGTCACACTCTCCCATGCACAATGGAAGAGTAGCCTGCTGCCCAGAAATACCTGTACTCGTGAGATACTGTGCCCAGGTGTTGTGGTTTAACCCCAGCCAGCAACTAAGCCCCACACAGATGCTCACTCATTCCCCCCTGGTGGGATGGGGGAGAGAGTTGGAAGGGTAAAAGGGAGAAAACTCGTGGGGGTTGAGATAAAGACAGTGCAATAGTAAAGCAAAAGCCACGCACTCAAGCAAAGCAAACCAAGGAATTCATTCCCCACTTCCCGTTGGCAGGCAGGTGCTCAGCCGTCCCCAGGGAAGCCAGATCATAACGGTTACTTGGGAAGACAGACACCATCACTCTGAATGTCCCTCCCTTCCTCCTTCTTACCCCAGCTTTTTATTGCTGAGCATGGCCCCATCTGGTATGGGATATCCCTTGGGTCAGCTGGGGTCACCTGTCCCAGCTGTGCCCCCTCCCAACTCCTTGTGCACCCCAGCCCCCTTGCTAGTGACGTGAGGAGCAGAAAAGGCACCGACCCTGTGTGAGCACTGCTCGGCCATAGCTGAAACATCCCTGTGTTATCATTGCTGTTTTTCAGCACAGATCCAAAACATAGCCTCATACTAGCTACTGTGAAGAAAATCAGCTGCACCCCAGCCAGAACTAGTACATTCGAGTGTGAGACAGGTGCCATACGTACTCCAGAAAGATCTTCTTTTGCAGGGAAAAAGCATGTAGATGAGGCAGGGGTGATACATGACAAAGATGCTGCTTAAAGCTGACCACTTGTGCTAGAAACTCATCTTTTTCACATGTATTGTTGTTATAAATAACATTTAATATTACTGTAATCAAAAGAGGTTTTTCTCTTGCATTTTGTCCAGAAGGTAATGCTTGTCATTTTTGCTGTCACTGTTGTGTGAGACATCAGTTTTCCCCACCTATATCGTCTCAAGTATTTCACCCAGTATCAGAGACAACAATCTTGTTGAAGGGATTTTTTTTTCTATAAAGATTAAAAGAATGAAGTTGTGGTCCCTCATGTAAGGTTTAGTTAATTTTAAAAAATGTCTAAACGTTAAGCTAGTAGTGATCTCTTTGTTCCTCACAAGCGTATGTTCAAGACAAAGTGGTGTATTGTGATTTAAGCTAGATCTTTTGAAGATTTTTCTACACAACCAGCTTTCCTGGCATCAAAGAGGTACCAAAAAAATTTCCACTTTTGTTCTTGCTGAAGGAGTAGTTAATTATTAGGGAATTAAAGCTGAACAACTGATAAATAATTGTGCCTAGGCTTCTTTTGTTGTGTTTGAGCAGCCCTGGCAAACTGGAGTCCTCGATAGTACCAGGCATCCAGCATGTAATGGCAGCAGTGAGTTGACATGGAAAGGCACTTGCTTAGCAGAGTGCCATGTTTTGGGCTGCTTTTTGCTTTGGGACTTAAGCCGATGAAAGATTTAGATACCTCCTGCCTTGTGCATTGCTGGCCAGCGAAGAGACACTGTTGGTGACAAACAAGCTCCTTATACCATTATAGTAATTTTCTGGTCCAAACCCAGTGTGTTAGGTGGGAAGCAGCCCGGTGCCGATCGGAAAGAGGCACGGCTGCAATCCTGCCCTTCCTTAGCTCTGTCGTACTTGAGTTATCTTTGTCAGGAGGTGACTCCACCTGTGGTATCCAGAACAGGCATCAGGGAACCCTACTGATGGTGGGGCCCACAGGTTTCTGAGTGGCCCGGTGCCTAGGAGGCAGTGCCTGGCTTAAGTGCTGGCTGTTGTGGGTGCCATTCTAGCTGCTCACATTTTTTCTGTGCAATGGCTGATGTCAGGTGTGCAACTTCCATGCGTGCCCTGGATGTCTGGTGTGAGATTGCAGCACTGGGCAGCGTCGCTCCCCAAGGCTTCCCAATTTTGTGCTTGGGAGGCAACGTTTACACTGTCTAATTCAGTATCCAAACCCAGGGGACTAATCAGAGAGTCTAATTTTCTTGTTTTTCCATGCAGTCAACAGAAAGAAATTAATTTATCCAAAGGGCAGTTCAGAGCAGCTGTTTGGGCTGCTCCCCAGCCCTGCAGCTCAGGCACAGCCTGGGGAGATTAAATTCCTGTCCTAAGAGCAGAAAGGTAGATTGGCTGAAGGGTGAGCATCCTCCCACGTTTTAAGCATCTTAAGCTCTGTCTTGGCCCTAAAGCTATGAATGTGGTTATTCAGGTGCAATGCTTTTTATTGATTTAGCTTTCGCTGAATCCTTTCTGACTTAAATCAGTACAGCGTATGCTTTCTGAAACCTGAAAGTGTTGTCCATAGCAGGTTGAACTGAGACAAATTAGTGTTTAAATGTATTTAATTAAGTTTATTCTATTTTCTTGATTCTATATCAAGAGAGCCTTGATATAGTTTAGAGACATCATTTGGGTGTTTTTGCCTGGGAAACTCAGCTTTATCACCTGTTTCATTCAGCCTTCAATACCAGTAGAAAAATTCAGAAGGAAGTGGAAAATAGAGGAGGACCTCTGTTTTGCAGGGTTTCTACAGGTTAATTCAAACTTTTAAAGAGACTTTATCTTGAAAAAGAGCAATAGCCAGTAGTTTTTTCTATTTTTGTTTTTCCTTCTGTTGGTGATGAGTGAGCTCCACAGAGACAACCATGGTAAAGTCTTTGATCTAACAAAATAAATACAGCATTTCTAAGGTGCTGATCCTGCAGTTTTTGTTCATATGAATAGTCTTGTGAAGGCCGATCGTGTATTTACCTACAGGTTAATGGATCTTTAACTTTCAGAACACAACAGGGGCAGAGGTCTGAGAAATCTACTCTGTTGCTGCAGCATATACCTCAGGGAAATTGGGATCCCTCTTGTCAGAGAGTAAAATACTTCAAAGCTGCAACTTCGTTCTATATAGTGCCACTTTAAAGATGAAAGACCTGTGAAAAATGTCATCGGGTTCCCTTCATACACATTTTTCAGCTTCCTAAGCTACAGGAACAAATCTCTTACAAGCTCTCAGGACCTTTGTCTTCTGTTTCACCTTCCAGGTGCTGACTGTGACGGAGCAGCTTGAGGCAGGAGTTAGGTATCTAGATTTCAGGATTGCCCACAAGGCTAACGATCCTTCTGCAAATTTGTACTTCGTGCATATGGTTTACACAACCATTACTGTACAGGTATTGTCCTTACCTTTTGGGATGGCTATAAAAACAGTGCTGTTTCTTTTATTTAAGAGCCATTGTAATCTGAAAATGCTGCCCCAAGGTCTTCTGAGTAGGTTATTTGCTTTCCTAATGTAAGGACTTCAAACTAGAGAAAATCAGCAGGGGTGGAAGCTAGTTCCAGCAGCTGCAAGTGAGACTGGATCATCAATCAGTTCCTCATCCTCAAACTGGAGTCGCTGTGCCTTGCTTTTAAATGCCTAGCCCCTGCCAAGTGCCTGATGTGTCTGGAGTTTATCTTGTGTTGTCCCAGGATGCTAACAAAGGCAATCCTCTTTCCCTGGTAAGGAAAGAAGCATTAAAGAGAAGAAGGTATTAAAAGCCCCCAAAATCACAGAAACACTTCTTTTTTTGAGGAAAAAGTATTTCACTGAAAGACAGAGAGACTCAAGTCTGGATCCCATGATCAAATTACTGTCAGCTGCTGTGAAGAAACCACTGTGAGTTGCCCTTTGCATGTGCTCTGTCACTGTGGAGTAGTTTACATCTTTCCATTTGCTGGGGCCTGCACAGCCAGCTAGTGCAGCTTTTCATTTGTAGACTGAGTGGCTAAACTTCAATTTCATGCTCGTGAGTCTGAACCCTTCGTATGCTGAGATTTCATGGTGACTGGCATGCTCATGTAAACAGTTAGACATAGTGCCCGACTACCCTGCTAATTACATACGGTCTTCAAGAAATTGTCATTGCCCATAATAAATGTGGGAAATGGGTCCATTTTTACAAAACTAAAAGTATTTAAGCAAGCACAGAACTCTTCCATTTTTGAGTTTGCCACTAATATGCTGTTTGTCCTTAAAAAAGCTTGGGGAGATGGATTTACTGCTAACCTGCCTCTAGGCAGTAGGAGATTCATGGATATGATCAAAATACAAAGCTGTTAAGTGTGGTGTGCTACAATCACATTTAGAGCAAACGAGTGCAGACCTGCAGAAAGTAGGTTTTCCTGGCGTGTGTCTCTCTGGACCACCTTGGGGGCAGTCAGGTGGCCATCCTCCAGAAACCTACGCCAGTTTTCATCATTGTGATTGCAAGTCTACCCTAACATCAATGCTGTGTTAGTTTTATGTCCTTCCCCCTGCATAGCACAGATGATTTTCTAAGTTGCCATGACTCTCTCTTGTAGGATATTCTGTGGGAAGTGTTAAGGTGGTTGGAAACTCATCCTCAGGAAGTTGTTATCTTAGCCTGCAGGAATTTTGATGGATTAACCAAGAAACTTCATTGTCTTCTTATTGCCTGTATAAAAGAGATTTTCCAGTGTAAACTCTGTCCCAGAAATGTAAGTATGAGGTCCTTTTTTCACCCCTCCTTTTTTAAGAATTAAAATTAGAATTAAATTTGACTGTCATGTCTGTTGAGTTATGGGGCAATAGTAGGGAGACAACTGTCATCCTGTCTGAGTTTTGTTTTTTTTTTTTTAAAAAAAGGTGTGTGTTATGAATGTAGTCCATACTATATTTATAGAATTCAAAGAATCCATTTTCTGCCTTTTCACAGCACTAATTTTAAGTGGTCTCTTTTCCCAAGTAACAAGTGATAGGACGAGAAGAAATGGAAATGGCCTCAAGTTGCAGCAGGTGTGGTTTAGATTGGATATTAGGAAAAAAATTTCTTCACTGAAAGGATTGTCAAGCATTGGAACAGGCTGCCCAGGGAAGTGGTTGAGTCACCATTCCTGGAGGTATTTAAAAGACGTAGATGTGGTGCTTAGGGACATGGTTTAGTGGTGGACTTGGGAGTGCTGGGTTATCAGTTGGATTTGATGATCTTAAAGGCCTTTTCCAACCTAAATGATTCTATGATTTTATGATATTTTAGGTAGGAAGTGACCTCTGGAGGTCATCTGGCCCAACCACACTATGCAAAGCAGGACCAGCTTCAAAGTTATGTTGAGCTGTGTCCTACCCTTTCTTGAATATCTCAGAGGATGAGATTCCACAACTTTTCTCCACAGCCTGGTCCAGCATTTGACCACTCTCAAGATAAATGTGTTTTCCTTATCTATCTGATCGCTCTTGCTGTAACTTGTGTCCGCTGACACAGTTCATCTTTCTGCTATGCATATCTGAGGAGTCTTCTGTACATCTGCATGTTAGGCTTGTCCATAGTCTTCTCTTTTTCATGCTGAACAGATCCAGCTCTCTCAGTCTGTCCTTGTGTGTCACGCTCCAGCCTCTGCTTGCTCTGGTTGTCGTACACTGCTGGACTCACTCCAGCATGTCAGTGACTTCTTTGTACTGGGGAAGCCCCAGCTGGAGACAGTACTTGAGATGCAGTCCCATGACTGCTGAATAGAAGGGAAGAACTCATCTTGGCTTGCTGCTGTGCCTTTTCTAATACAGCGCCGTCTGCAATTGGTCTTTGCCACACGCTGCTGGCTTGTGTCCAGCTTGGTGTCCACTAGGAAACCCAGGTCCTTTTCTGCAAAGCAGGTTTCTAGCCAGTTGCCCCTAGTCTGTCGTGCTGTGTGGGGTTAGTTCGTTCAGACGCAGGACTTTGCATTTGCCTTTGCTAAGCTTCCTGAGGTTCCTGTCAGCCCACATCTCCAGCCTGTTGAGGTTCCTCTTAATAGCATCTCTGCCCTCCGTGCATTTCTGGTGGCATTGACTTTCTTTCCCGGACTTGAGCTGACCTTTTGACCAGCCTAATATGCCTTCAGTCACCCAAAGCTCCAGAAAAGCCTTAATTGAAATAATCAGAAATTATTTGATTGCTAAATTTTAGAAGTTGAGATTTTTAACATCCCCTTTTTCTACAAGGTGCGGGAACTTTTCATAGTTAAACAATTAACATTTCAAAGATACACAGGAACAGAGGGTTTTCTCTGGAGATGTGAGGGGTACAGGATAATGATGACCCTGTTTGCGATTCGAATTCAGCCTTTGAAGCTGGTGTATCAGTAACGGGTGAGTATTACCATTTCAAAGCATTTTGTACAGCAGAGTTAAAATAGAACAATTCTCAGCAAAACTAGGGGATTCTGAATATTCAGGCCTCAGCTGAATAACTGAAGACCTAAGTGACACTGTTTTATTGTTTCCCCAAATAACCTGAGTGTGTAAATCATGGATGAGCAGAGCAGTACTGGAGAAGGCAGTCAAATTTGCTTTCAGACACATGGCCGGCTCTTAAAAATAAGTTATTAGCTGCAAAAGGGGCAAGCTGCTGATAGTTTGTTGAAGAAAGGTGATGAATTAATGGTTTGAGATCATCTGACTGAAGACAGAAGAACATTTCCTAGTTGTGCCCAGGGGGAGGGAGGAAGGGCACTGGAGAAGAGGGAAGCCAAGTACTTCCCTCCAGCAGGAAGATTTTATTTTTATGGGGTCTATGACCAGCACAACGGATCTCACCATTTTTGCAAGTGATAGCGTTGCAGGTTAGGTAGCTGCGGTTTTTTTCAGGATTGCAGATTCAGATTTAACATCAACTAACCATGTGCTTGCTCACTTATTCTAAAATAATCTGGTACCTACTGTCTTTCAAGACTGCAGCTCTGTTGAAAGAGTCAAAGTATTTAGGAAGCAACTGCTAACTGTATGTAGTACTGGCACAGGCCACAGCGTGACAACATCACATTTTGTTTAAAATTTTAATTGCCTTAACTTTCAAGGTGTCTTCCTTTGATCTGGATTACTAGGGTTGAAAAATCCCTTGTTAGACACCTGCAGTTTCACTTCTGCTTTGTTTGCAAAATAAGCACCTGTGCTCATGTACACATTTCTGGTAATGTTTCTTTGGCTCCTATCCCACACCTTTTTTTTTTTTTTTTTTTTTTTTAGAGGTTCCAGCTTTAGCAAGGCAGCTGGAATAAAGCAAAGGCTTCCGTCAAACACAGATTTTTGTAGTTTGAGTAGCTTGTGTCTTAATTTTGCAGTATTTTCTGACTTAATTGGGGCTTGCACTCTCTCTTTCTTAGATGAAGATGGATTCCCATGTTCATTCAATCCTTGGCTGTCTTCAAAGATTTACATAAAATATTTTCAACTGCCTTTGGCTTTTATTTTAATTAATAAGTTAACTGGAACATCAAAAAGCCACCATTTCCTTTTCACAGGCAACAGACACAGCTTTTAACCACAACATTCTTAAAAAAACAATACCTGTTAAGTATGTTGGTTTTGCAAATAAAACTAGTCAGAGGGCCTCGGTTCTGTCTGATGGTAAGTTGAGGACTGGAAAATGTCATTTCATATTGAAGCACCTAACAGACCTGCTTCAGCCCATCTGTCAGTCTAACAAGGTTTTACTCAAGTCTTCCCCTCTCCCAATCCAAAATGTTTGGAGTATCCCAATTGCAGAAACTTTCTACTTGGAGAAATGAGAATTGACATCTCTCTTGAAGACTTACATTTCAAGTCTTAAGCAGTTCAATTCTGTTTGATGGCTACAGCAACAAATTTGGACCAATGTGGGGCATTTGCCAAAATTATTCCTGCTTCTTTGTGTCTGTATTTCTACGTGTTTCCCCCCTCCTTTCACCAAATGGCCTGTCTCTTCTTCTTCCAACAAATTTTCAGCAGCAGTATGTGCACAAGGGCCACCACGGGGATGATTTCTCTTTACACGGCTGTAAGACCTTGAGTTTACTTTACCATAGTTGAATTCTTTGAGGAAAGGAGGAATCTGCTGAAGTTCCCAGGCTCCTATTGCCTTTGCAGCTTGTAACCCAGCCAGTCACCTACCGGACTGTACACATAAGAGCTTTATTTGAACTGAATCTGTGCCTCTCTGCCAAGGCTATGTCACACATCAATATCTGAACTTTGGGAACACAGCCGTATTGTTGACTTCAGTCTGGGTACGCTTTCTTCTAGGTGGTGCCAACACTGCGGACCATGTGGCAGCGTGGCCATCAGGTTATAGTCTCGTACGAAGAGGATGTGGAAGTGGACAAGCACCGTGAGCTGTGGCCAGCAATCCCATACTGGTGGGGAAACAAAACCGCCACTCGCGCTCTCATCCAGTATTTAGAGCGCATGAAGCAGGTGGGCCGTCCAGGTAGGCACAGGGAGTCGCTCGGAGGAAACAAGGGGCGCGTACAGCAACGCAAAACAAATAGGGAGTCGGGATGTTAGGGGATGTAACCACTCTGCACGCTGGGTGCACGAGGTGCCTGTGTTGCTGAGGGCTCTGCCCACCCATGGGCGAGAGCAATGTTCCTCTTTGGTGGTATGAATACATGGGTCGGTGTAGGTACATGTATAGCCTATATAAACTGTGGCAGCCGCTTCACTTGCGAGATCCTGTGGAAAATAAGCCCTCGGCACAGACCAGCTCGCTGGTGCTGTCTTGCCTGTCTCGCAGGTAGGCGACTGCTCCCTCAATCCAGCACTTGCCGCTTTAGGCAGCGCTGACGATGAGGGGAATGCATTATGCTAGACTCATTGTGAAAAGAAACCCCTACGCGAGTGGTGTGTGAGGGCTGTAGCTACGTCAGGAAATGGCAACGCTCAAGGATGCTGGTGTGGTCTTAAGGTGAAAGAGGTTCCGTTTGTAACCTCTGGCACAGCTCTGTGGTGTGGATGCATGGGGTGATGAAGAGCAGAACTGCTTCAAAAGCACACAATTCGGCCAGAGGAAAGCGCTCGTGTAGGTACACTCTGTGTTCCCGTCCGTCACGGGGGAAGGCTAAGCATTTGGAAGCAACCCTTGCAGAAACAAACATAGTTTTAAAATTTATTATATATATATATAATATATATATAATAATGATAAATTTTAAAAAAATGCAGCAAAACACATAAGTTACAAAAGAGGATTAATTAGTGCAGAACCTTCAGTCTGCAATGGATAATTTAGATAAATTTAGCTAAACTGGAATGGTTCAAAATCAGGCTTGGTTCAGTAACTGTTTACTACAGTCGGCAGTTGCAACAGGGGGAGACAGGTCTACAGAAACAGTTCTAGGGATATGAATAATAGAGTGTGAATTTAGTATGTTAATGATTCCCAGAGGAACAAGGTCTGGAGTTCCTGCAATGCTGAACAGCTTCCCCTTAACGGAATATTTAACATGTTGCCCGATTTTTGTTTCAGAAAAATTCTTTGTAGCGGGGATTAACCTTACTGAAAATTTAAGGTATATTCTTGTACACCCATTTGGATCATTGAAGAAAATGACACTCCGGAGTCTTCCATGCTTGAAAATCTGGATAAAGCAGCAGTATCCAGGACCAAAAAAAGAATGTGTTAACATCATTGCTGGAGACTTCATAGGAAACCATGATTTTGTTAAAGATGTGATAGAACTCAACACAAAAATTAATCCTCCATTACACTGTCAAAGTAAAGGGACTGGAACAAATAGCATTTCATTCTCAGCTTCTTAATCTGTGAAAAGCTGAAAAGGCTTTGTCTGCATTTAATGTGCCCTGGTTTAAACATCCTGGATCCCATAAAGGGCCAAGTAGCTTAAACCAGGGAAGTTTTAAATACTCAGTAAGAAAAGTGCTCTCAGCATCATCAGGATTTCAAGGCCTTTTCACAGAAAAGAGAGCAGGCAGACCTTGCTGAAATCTCTATGGTACAGGTATAGTTTACCTGGAGGTGCTTAGATTCTGTAGTGGTTGTCAATATTGGAAGTCCCAAGAACTTTAATCTTATTTTACATATGTGAAAGGAGAAATATGTCAGTAGCTGCATGAATTATCTTGTGGTAAGATTTTATCTTTCTTACAATTGTAAAGATATTCTGCAGTACTTGCAATCCCAATTCTCAGTCTTTTAGATCAGCGTGAAACTGACTTGTTTTCATAGTTCATGTTAAATATACAAAAATAACAGTTTCAAAATATTTCTGATAGATCAGATACTGTATTAACCCTATTTGACATATTTTTTTATATACACACAATACATCATTAAAACTAGAGATCTAGAAGCAGCTGTACTGTTGATGTGTGCTGAGTATCAGTTGTGAGCCCCTTTACCAACAGGGTAGTAAAAAAAATTCTTTAGGATTTATAAGAGGTATTTGAACACCTACCTCTTTTTATCACTCATTCCGGTACTGCAGTGATAAAGATGCCAAAACTAGGCCTCTAGGCAGTTTTGTCTGTGGTAATGAAATATGTTTTATTAGGTGTTGCCAAAATATGCCTTATGTTGAAAATACATATGAAACAAATTCCTTATCTAAACTCATACTGCTCTAGAAATAGATTCTTGGCTTCTGTCATGCTCATTTGGGGATTCATGCCTGGTCTTTCATTTAGATTTTTTAGTAGCTCTGTAAACTATTTTTCCTCTCAATAAGTAGGTTTTGCTTATGTAAAAACTAAGGGGTTTATGCTGTTTGCCACTGCATATTAATCCCATTTTTGTATTTTTTTAAATGAACTTTGCAGTAACAGATGATCATGAAGAGAAATGGCAAGCATTGGGACTAAAATAAAAACAGGCATTGTGTAAAGTTCACTATGCAGCTTCATCAACATACTTCAATTTTAGATGCATTCTATACGCAAAAGCTGAGTTCAGATGTCTAGCAAAGATGTTAATGTTTGCAGAAGCTTTAAATCAACTGCTACTTGACATTGGATCAAACTCACCCTAGACTTCTCAGCATGAAAGGCTAGTATGCTACCTCCTTATGCAATCTCTGGCAACTGCAGAATACGTAGGAGTAAAAACCTAAACATTAAACTTATAAAGAAGACTTTCTAAATGCTTTTTTACAGTACTTTTTATCCTTGTTCTTACCTCTACATACTTCATACTGAGCATTCAGTTTTGGGTTTTTTTGGAGTCACTACCTGCATGAAGTGTTATATTCTACATACCGAGAATGTTTTTCTGCCTGTCTTTTGTACCCTCGAGTGGCTTGTTACTCTATCTAATAAAACTTGATCTCTCTGTGTGATATGGACTGAAATAGTTTTGCCTCCCCTTTCTGTGTTTTATTGGTTCTCAGTAGTAATTCATAACTCAAGTAATGAATCAGGTTTGGGATTTTTTTCTTCCCCTTTGTGAAATAACTTAACAGAAAATCCATGGTCTGCTGTACCTTAAATGTTTTCTCTAACAGCTGACACAGTAATAGGCATTGTGGATAAATCACTGTAGGAAAGAAAACTGGATGGGTAAAAGACGTTCACAGCTAACTTTATTTATTGCTTATAAAAATTGTGTGGTTTTTTGCTTCACTGCAGTAAGACATGGCAGTTATTTTACTTAGGTTCATGTATTCTGCTTGAACACATATTTATCTGTTATTTATATATAGCCAACAACATTTTGTTCACTAACTTCCATTTTCCAAGGACCATCTGACAAACCGTAACAAGTATTATTCGGAAAAATGGGGTAAAAAGCTTTATTTGTATGATATAAGAAACTTGGTAATTTTCTGAAGGTTAATTCGGATGCCATCCAGTGATGTCCATGTGTTCGAGGTCCACAGCTTATATCCAACAACATTAAAAATTCAGTGCTGTTCTTGCACTTGCTGACAGAATGAAGCCCAAAACTCTTACTGTTTTCAAACAGAAGTTCTTCAGAAACAATGTCCATTTCTAAAATGTGTCAAAAACATCAACTGGGGAAGAAATATACTCTTCAACACCCAGACTAACAGGTCATTAACTTCATTCCACATCCTCTTAAAAAGAGATCAGGTCTTTCCTAGAAAAGGATGCATCTTCATGGCATAAAAATCTTACTGTTGGGAAAGAGGTTTTTGTATTTGCCAAAAGCAGAACTGCTGATTATCACCTTCACCTTGGCTGTGCCATCTTCAGGCATGACTTCTACTTCCTGAACTGCTGCTTCTTTATAGAGCCAACTGTAAAAGTAAAAGCAATTAGCATCTTGAAAGTATGACACTGCATAAGATGTGATCTTTGTTTTAGGTCACCATGTTCCAATTCAGGTCATTTAACACTTGAAAGGCTAAGTGTTCCACTTAACTTTTTAATTACTACTTGCTGTAGGGTATAATCTTTTCATACACCTTTCAGATTTGTGTTTTTATCAGAAATCTGGCTCCAGGAGCAGTGGCATAGTCTTTCAGGAATTACGCTCTATTGTACCAACACAGAGAACTCTATGAAGGACACTTTCAGCAGCAGACTTCAGGGTATCTAATGGGGGTATTTTTTCTCAATGGGTCAGAAAACTTTGATAATTATCCTTGTAATTCTTAATGCAGGTTAAAATTAAAATGATATGATTTGGACATTAAGACAAGCAAGACCAAGAGTTTCATATTTCTCCAAGTCCTTTATAGAATTAAAAATTATTTACCTTAGCTGAGGTCCCTCTAAGTTGACGCTGACTGTCAGAATCTTCTTCCCTGTTGCTGTCAAAATTTTTTTCTCTATTTCTTCTTTCAGCTCTTCTAAACCATGTCCATGTAGAGCAGAAATGGCTAAAGCGTTTTCTTCAGTGGGTTTATACCTGAAAGGTAACAATTGCTCATACACTTGCTCATGAAGACGAGGTTGTGAAAATATTCCAGGCATGGATAATTGAACTGTCTTACTTTATACTAGCACCTTCCTACAGAGGCCATCTCTCTTATGACTTTTGTAATTAAAAGATAATTCTTTTTAAGACCATAGCTACATGTGCAAAAGATTGAGAAACATTATTAAATGTATTTAGAAGTGTGAGAGCTCTTTTCTAGATTAAGCATAACAAGCTTTCAGAACATAAGACCTGTAAGTACACTTAGCGTCTTCTGCTTGCCTTTCTATCAAATCCACTTTGTTATGAACTTCTACCATTGAGTCCAGTAAATGGCTGGGAATATTAAGATTCTTCAGAACTGACAGAACGGTTGCTTTCTGGAGGATGGTTTCTGGATGAGTAATATCCCTCACATGAACAATCAGATCCTAGAAAGCATCAGTACACAAGACAGTTACTTAATGAAACAGCAGTTACCAGGTAGTAGAGATTTTATACTATTTTTTGTATTGCTAATTCATGTAAGATACTTTCCTATCCATTAGATAATACATTGGCAGGTTAACACTGTAAAATGAACTACAAAACCAGGTTTTTTTGCACTGTGCTGGAAGAAAAAACGTAGCAGTTTAGTCTTTTACTTCACAGTGAGTACAAGTTGTCTCCAATGTCTGTGTGGATGCAGCTTTACACTGTGCTGTAACACAGGAAACTAATAAGAAAATGATTATAAAAATACATTTCTGTTTATTACATGCTGCCTGCATCACATCACAATCACCCTCTTTTAGTGCTACAGGAAACTTAAGTTAAAAACAGGTAATTCCAGAGGCTTTATTTTTTTAATTCTCAAGAAAGGTAGCCTCAACTTACTCAGATGCACTGTTCAGGTTTTCAGATATTTAATCAGCAAAATCTGATTTATCTGGTTTATGTATCATGGACAAGGACACACATACTGCAAATAAACTCTGAAATCTTCTTATCTCTAAGTGCTGTATAATTTCAAGTATCAGAAAAATGGCTTATGGTAAGATATTTACCTCATTATCTTAGAAGATTCCTATAGTCAGTCAGCTACTTCACTAAGAACAGCATACCAATTAACTTTCCCTTCTTTGAAAGGGTGAAGATTATCTGAAAGGAAATCCATTTGATTTCTCAATTTTTATAGTCAACAACTTACAGAGTAAGCCACTTCTTCTAATGTAGCCGAAAAGGACTCAACCAGATTATGTGGAAGATCAGTCAGAAACCCAATGGTGTCAATATAAATAACTGCCATATGCGAAGGAAGATAGCCAGCATGGGCTGTAATATCAAGAGTGGCAAACAGCTGATCTCTGGGTTGAAGTCCTGCTTCCCCAGTCAAGGCTTTGATTAAGGTAGTTTTTCCTAATTAAAGAAAAAAAGGACAAGATTTTAATGGCTTGTCTCATGTAAAAATCTAATTTGCAAGGCTCAGGTGAGTTGTATGATGTAACAGATCTTTTCATATCCATTTCACCAATTTAAATCTAGCCTATGATTAGGTATCTATATGATGTTAGGAAATCCAAACACAAGTCTTTACTTTTACAACTTTGACTTGGATTTAAGGCCACATCTAGAAGCTATGCTGTGAAATCACAAAATGATCAAAGACTGAGCTGACCTGCAAAGCGACCTACCCACACCTCTCACCTCTAAGACCATCTGAAGAGCACTGCTGTGACAGCACTAGGAAGCACACACATATGCACTCCTCAGTGCTTCTGTTACCAAATAAAACAATTCAACACTTACTTGCTAAATCCAACAGTAAACAGAAGCACTAATAATATGTAGCTTATTAGGTTTATGCTGTTATTGGGTGCTTCCTTATGAACATAACACTGAGACATTAATTTACCTCAGTGAGTATTTCACAGAATTTAGTCATTAAAGTGCTCAGTATATACCCCAGTTAAAGTATTTCGATTATGTGCACAAAACTGTAATATATATACACATTTTGTTGATTCTCCAATTTTAAAAGTATGGAGGTAAGACTTTAAGAAAAACATATGGTGTAATCCAAATCTTTGAGTGTATAACTGGTAACAAATTAGTGCAAGGTAAGTTTGTTTTTATAAAGATGATGACTCAGAAAATGAAATGGTCTTAACATAATGTAACCTGAAAAAAGTGTCTAGCCCAAAGTCTATTTATGCCTTGTGTATGAATTTACTTGTATAAGCTCTAAAAAAAAAGGAAAAAAAGTGTTTAGCTTTTTTAAGATTCTTTTATAAACACATCTCAGAACACTATATGTCAATCAATGATAAGCTACAGTACTTAAGCACGTTTCTCAGATCAACTGCCAACTCTCCCGAATTCTCCTCCAATGCCTCAAGCCTTCACAGCAACCTAAACACCCACATACTTTTACTTACACATACTCTATCCATTCTTGATCAAGTAATAGAGATTCATATATGGGAACACTAACAGTACAGTCCTCAGCAGTATATGTAAAATATTTTTAGTGCAATAGGTGCTAGGCATTTCTCCAAAATGTGCTCAAGACTGGAAAAAAAAATTAATACAAATATAACTACAACAAGCATAATTTGCTTTCCTAACTATATCATAATTGACATATATTCATTACACAATTTAAAAAATAATTAAAATACAAAGCCTATTCACACTGAAGTAAGATTCTGGCTAGAGTTTCTAATTAGAAATTACATAATGTAAGATCTTTTGTGTTATGATTTCCTGAGTTTTTGCTTACCACAATTAGTATAGCCCATTACTGAGATAATGGGAAACTCGCGTTTTCTGCGCTGAGTTCTAAGTAAAGACCTTTTTCTTCTTAGTTTCTCCAGGGCATTCCTAATTTTAAGTTCTTTCTCCTTCAAGATACGATTCTGTGTCTCCATGAATGTTTCACCTGAAAAATACAAATTAATAATTGGCAGATTAGCCTACAAAAGGAAGAGTAAGCCAAGTGATATTGTGCATTTGGAAATCAAGTGAGTTGGCACTAGGGCATATGAAGTTATAAATAAGCAACCAAACCCATGTATTCTTGCCTAAGAGTCAGAGTGGTAAGTAGTTAACAAAATATATGCTAAGCATTCTAGAATAACCACGTACACTCATGATAAACCCCTCTGGCAGCAATTAGTCTGTCCACGGCCACTTATTGACTCAGTACAGACTAAAACTTTATTATTTAGGTTACCTTCCAATAAATTTTTGTACATTCAATTAATTAGATGCAGAACACAAACAGGTTTTTCCTCCTGGCCTCCTCCAAATAAAGTAAGATGCAACAGAACTTGTTTAAAGGCTACTGAGAAAAAAAATATCCTGTAATTCATGAGAATATTTAGACTTTACCTGAGCCCATGATGTATCTCGATCCACCTCTTTGCTGATCTAGCTGAGACACCTCATTTTTCAGATTTGATCTGGCAATGGAGTAACAGTTAATTAGAAGCGATTTACTTTAATCGAGCTATCCTAAAAAGCCTAATCAAGCTATCCTAAAAAGCCTAACAAATGTGAAGCAGGAGTAATATTCTAACAGTACAAATAAAAACACTAAATGACAGAGCTCTAAATATAACACGGTCATGTTGAGAAGCCTGGTGAAAAAAATCCAGATTTTCCTGGCTCCTCAATTGTGGAGCATGCAACAATCTTAGCAAATTGTAACGGCTATTCTGAATGCCTCTGATAAATTCATGCAACTCACACCATCTGCCATGTACAAATATTTCTATGCCACTTAATGTAGAAATGTGGAAAATCAAGATACAAATTAATGCCTTTAATCTTCCCTGTTTATAGCCTTCCTTACTAAACCCACCAATAATATATATGGGACACACATATCCAATTCCTATATATCTTCCACATTAAAAAGAACGGAGACCTTTTAATGAAAAATATCTTTTGTAAGGTTATCTATTGAACACTTCCTGGTTTTGCCTGTTAGCACTGCAGAAGCTTGAAACAAAGACATAGCAAGTATTTCTACGATCTAATCAATCATTGAACATACTATGCAAGCACTGGAACAATGTTATTTTTCTTTACAGTACAGTATTACCATTTCTGTTAAAGAAAACAGTCACTAAAATATATAAATATCAGTATGTGGTTTGCGGAGCTTGAGGTACCTGAGAAGTGGAATTTCAGCCAACGCTATCTGAAGTTTTGCTTCTTTGGTCCGGGCATTACAACGAAAAATGTGAAGTACAACAGTGTATCTGTCAAAGACTTTCACGCCCCAGGCATCTTCTAGTTCTTTCTTTAGCCATGCAAGACAAAATAACCTACATGTCTTCTGTCCCGCACAGTAACAGCAGATCAGTTCTGACACAGCACTACAATTAGCTGATGGACACCTGAACTCAAGAGGATCTCAGGATTCCATTTCAATGGATGGGCAACAATTATAAGCACGCAAAGGCAAAATTTGGTTGACCACAAAGAAAAGCGATAAAAGAGAGTTTAGAAGATAGAACTTTATGTCTAGGGCCATCAACAGTGTTAAATTGCTCTTAAGATCTAGATTTGTGAAATTTTCTTAAACAAATAGAGTACTGAAAGAACTCATACTATAAATTAAGGAATAAATATTAGGAAATCAAAATCAAACATTTTCAACTTCCCTTTCATCAATACATTGAAGTGCCTGACATAACTATCAGAGCTATTTACCATCTCTGTTCATTTTATAATCAGAGAAAGCATTCAAAACTACCAACAAAGCATTGTTTGCTTGCAGAGTTTGTAGGCACTTTACACCCCACATGATGCTGTACATGCAAAAAACCCCTAAGTATTTATTTCAGTTTGTCTTAAGCATTTCAATATATAGTTCATGCACCAATTTTTTTACTGCCAGTGTTAAAAAACAGTGAAGCATGTTCCCTCAGTGTAATCCATCCATTTACAATGTGGTTTCTTTTTAACAGTTGGGCATGAAAGTTTAAATATTTGATACATTCAAGTATAAGCTTGTTCTAAAATTGCACCTCATATTCAAAATAAAACACAGTATCCACAGAACTCTAGGACATAAATACACGATCCATATAGGTATAGAAACTTGTGAATATAGCTAATCTGAAATGCTGACATTCTTTGCAACAAAAGCTGTGTTATCACCTCTGTTTTGTAAAAGAGACCTTCAGTAACTTTTCTAACATTTTAAGCAGGGCCAGTGGGAAATACAGGAGCAGAGTCTACACCAAATGGCTACCAGGCTGCTGGAAAACTCCAGGCATGAGAGCCTGAAACACATATGTCAACTGGACAAATGTAATAGGAATTAAGTTTCCTTTCAACAACACTCAGTCCAGACGGCTTCATATATTACCATTTGCAAATTCAGAGTCATAACTGACCCTACTTCTCACAACATAAACAGCTTCCAAATAATAGTGTAAAGAATATGATTTGGTATCTTACTGAATTACCTTTGTTAGTGAAGATATTCTTTCCACATTCAAGAAGACAGCTGTCACGTGGGGCAATTTTTTAATCTTTTCTAAAAGATGGATAACCATTGCAAAATACAGTGTTAAATGTCAAATCTCTTTTTAAAATTCACAGATTATAACACGATTTTCCAGTGAGCAGAATGCTCATAAATATCAAATGGCATCACATTTTCTGTTCACAGTTGTAATTGCACTAATTTAGTACTATGTCAAGAACACCTGCCAGTTTCACTTATGTCAATCACATAAACATTGGGATTAAGTTGCCTCACACATTTTCAGTGAGCAGGGGTTATTTCTCTCCTGCTTTTGTAACCTTAAAATATTCTTTGAAGACTGTTTGCAAACCTGTAGGATGGATTAAAAAAGCTGTCACTCTCTTCAGCTTTCATACCTATCCTTACACAGTTCAGCCACAGAAGTCTTCCATTCATAATCATGCACTGCTAAAAAAATCTCAGTCCTTACCTGTCAAAATCTGAAAGTTTCCTTTGCCAAAAATAAATTTCTTGTCAGGATTTTTTGTAGGAATAATTATTTTCTCTAAAACTGTCCAGTTCTGAAGTGTATCTACAAGAGCAACAGCTTCAGCAATCTGTAATTCAGCTTTAGGAACACACACACAAAAGAAAAAAAAAAATATTGTAATATACCATCATTAACTTTGTTCAGATTTCCAATAACTGGTACGTGCATAACAGAGAGACTAAGCTACGCTGAAATTCTACTATGGTATTGATTTCAACCGCCAGCACCAGGAGCAAAATGTCTTACTGCTAATCAGAGCAACAAAACTTCTAGTTTGATGCAACTTTCTCACACAAAGCATCTTTCTGCCAGTAAAAATTATTTCCTTGCTTGTTGATTTAGAAGAATTTTTATTTGCATTGTCAGCAAAGAAATTACCAAGCTTTTTGCCTCAACAAGTGAAATGAGTAACTAGCTGGAAAATAAACTGTTATTTCAGATGAGCACAAAACCATGTGATTAATTCCTTGCTGTTTTGTGGCAATATTTAAAGCAGGAGTCCTCAAACTACGGCCCACGGGCCGGATATGGCCCCCAGGGTCTTCAGTCTGGCCCCCGGTATTTACAGAACCCCCCCACCCCATCCCTGCCGGGGGTTGGGGGGGGAAACCAAGCAGCCGCAGATGACTGCCTGCCACTTCATCCACGCGCCGGCACCGTTTCAAAAGTTTGAGAACCCCTGCTTTAAAGGATTACTAATACAGCTTATCCAGCTGCTAACTTCACTGCAACTCATTCATAAAGGACCTATACTGATTTACGACTTGCTAAACCCAGCATATTCCAATCCTGTATTCTGGTTCATCAGGTTTGTTTTTTTTTTTTTAAACATCTACATGGCAAAGCATTGGTTTTTGAGGACTTGAAATCATGAAGACTACACCAGCATAATATCAGATCAGTAGATCTAGTTTCGATTTGCCAAACTTTCCCTCTTTTCGTAACACATTTGTCAAGTTTCTCTGGATAGCAAAACATGATTTGTGTATTAAACAATTACCTTGGTTCAAAAGGTAATATATTTCTAAAGATAACCATGATCCTCTTTCTCCTCATACTGTTAGTGTTGCTTGTAAAATGCACAGATTTCCTGTTGCACCTGTGGTGTTTCAACAAGCACTCCAAAACATTTGTTCAGACTTCAGGCTCTTCATCTGGAGGGCCTAAATAAATGGAAAGGGATCTCTGCTATTCTTCTGTATGCCTGGACAGAAAGGTGCCTTCATACTTATTTTTCAGTTGTAAAATGGAGTGCTTATGTAAATTCTGAAAAAGTTACAAACTTCACTCTGCAACGTGGTAATTTTTTATGATTAGCAGCACTAATAAAACTAAATGAGATTTAGGTTCACAGCATAATAAATACATACACGGTAGTTATTGTTGCGTTCAAACTGTCTACAAAAAGCTAACTTACAAGATGCTCTGTCCTTTCTGTCACAACTTTGTAACTAAGAGAAGTGTTTGGAGAATCACGAAGTCACGTTCATCCTGTATCTTAATTGTACATAATTAATAAACCTATACTAGCGAGCTACAAGGATTTCTGAGAGAAATCTGAAAGCAACGCTAACCAAGGTCCTTACAGAGGAATTACTGGTGACTGCATCGCTAAGTAACTGCACACAGGCACTTCTTCAAGCCCACGGGAGGACTTATAGAGGACCTCACCTTCACTGCGCTCTCTTTTATAGACAGGAGGGAGTTCCTGCTCCTTCAGCCAGCTCCTTCGCAGGCCTAAGGCCGCAGGGCTCCCGCCTGCCCGGCCGGGCCGCAGGGCTGAGGGCTGGACGCCATTACCCTGCGGCTCCCAAGGAAACCCGGCCGTGTCCTTACAGCAGCCCCAACACCCCGCGCCGAGCCGTTCTGCTGCCCAAGCCCGGTCAGCGAGACACACGGGGCAGAGCACGGGGCTG
This sequence comes from Falco naumanni, assembly GCF_017639655.2. NCBI lineage: Eukaryota > Metazoa > Chordata > Aves > Falconiformes > Falconidae > Falco > Falco naumanni. Next base: position 73,939,674 of record NC_054055.1, read on the forward strand.
CCAAGCCCGAGCGCACACCGCCTCGTAACGGGTCATCAGAGAAAAAACAGGGCGGCCTAGGGCGCTCCTCTGAGCCTGCTCCTCGCCACCGCCCAGCCATCGCGCAGCCTTACCGCCGTTACACCGGGGCCACCTCACGCTACCGGCACCAACGCCCTGCCCGCCACCCCGCGGGCCGCGGGACTCTAGCGCAGGGGGAAGCCCAGAAGCTAGGCGGGCGGGGGGCGGGCGACGTGCGGCGTGTGGCGGCTGGCTGCCGGGACCCGGGGGGTCGGGGCGGGGGTGTTACCGGCCGGCAGCCCGGCGCCGCCACGCACCCGAGGTGAGCGGCGACTTCTTCGGGCCCCACTTGACAGCCGGGTGCACCACGGCCACGCGCTGCACGCCGGGCCCCAGCGCCAGCGGGGAGGGGCCCAGCAGCTCCTCCACACCCTCCTCGTCTTCATCCTCGTCCTCATCGAGCTCATCCACCACCTCCTCCTCCTCGCTGGCCCCCGCCACCCCCTTTCGCCACCCTCCGCCGCCCGCCCGCGGTGGCCCGCCTCTGCCCGGCGGCCGCTGGGGAGCCCGCAGGCGAACGACGGCGCTGAGCGGGCGGGTGCACAACGGCCCGGCGCGGCAGCGGGCCCCGCCGAGAGCCGCCGCAGCCCGCCAGCAGCGCAGCAGCAGCGACTGCGAGAGGCGGCCGGGCCCCATCACGCGGCTGCTGGCAGCACCTCACCAGCCCCGCCGCGGGAGAGGCTGCGGGGAGAGGCCGCCGCAGAGCCCGCCCCTCCGCCCTCGCCCCGGCCGCTACGGAAGCCCCACGGCGCTGCAGCCCCGCCCACCGGTGCGCTAGTGGACCACGTGACAGCGATCCCGCCTCTGATAGGCCGGGCGGCGCCCGGGGCCGGCCGTGATTGATGCGGGGCCGGAGCCGGAGCCAGGGCCCCTGCGGCGGGGGGCGGTGTGGGCGCGCGCGCGCACGGCCCTGCGTAGCGGCATCCGCGGGGCAGGTGAGTGGCGCGCGCGGCCGCCGTCGCGCTCCCCGCCTGGGCCGCGGCCGCCGCCTCCCCCCCAGCCGCCGCCTCCCCCCCAGCCGCGGCAGCGAGCGGCTCCGCGGCCGGCCCGCCGCCGCACGGCTGCGTGCGTGTCTGTGCGGGTGGCTGGGGGTCCTGGGCCGGCCCGCCGCCCGGTCACGTCACCTCCCGGCGGCGGCGCCCCTGAGGCGGCCGGCCTGTGCGGGGCGCGGTGCTGCCGGCGTCCCGGCGCTAGCCCGAGGGGCGGCGGGTGTGGGCCCTGCGGCCCTGGCGGCTCTGGCGGCCGGCGGCTTTGTACGCGCTGGCTCTTCGGCGCTCCCGCCAGGTGCAGCGCTCCCGCCCCCCGGTTCTCCTCTTCGAATTAATTTTTTCCTCGAAGTTGCATTCCCTTCTGCGAGTTGGAGTTGCGGGGGACTTTCCTGTTTGAAGGGAGCTGCCTAGAATTAACTCGCTTTGTTTTCTTTTCTTGACAGTTTTTGGCTGCTGCTTCGCCTGAAAGAGCCAAAGCTTTGTTAGGTTTCTAACACCACCGATCTCGGTGAAGTTTCCTCGGGAGCGGTGCTGGTGATGTTAGCCTGCTGTCTGTGCTGCTGAAATAATGCAGCAGAAATGATAGCCGAGCCCAACGCAGCCACTCACCTTCCCGGCCGAAAGTAAGATGTGGCACAGGTTGCCGGTAACATTTTTTTGGTAAATGGGTGCTGCCCCTTGAGTTTGTGCCCTGCAGATACTGGGGCAGTCTGCAATGTGTTATTTTGGATGGGAGGGGGGAAAAATAGGATTTGGTGGGCACTATGTCTTGTTACTAATGTCTTCATTTTATTCCCTTTTATGTGTTATTTAGCATTTTCTTAAATGTAGTCGTTTATGCTGATTGACAGAGAGCCTTACAAGCTTTTCTGTGCCTTATTCACTACGGTGCAAATGAACCTACTCTGGAAAAAAAAAAAGGGCAAATTCATAGCCAACTTGTGTTCACTTTAGTGGTGAGTTTGGGGATGCTGAGGGGGAAGAGTGCTAAGTAATCTGTAGCCTCCCTATTGGCACCGAAGGGAGCATTGCTTCTTTGTAGCTGTTTTTATCGGAGATGCATCAAGCCTCCTCTTTTTCGTGATATATTTTTTCACTCATCAGTTGAGATATCTATAAACCAAATGTGTTCATGTCATTGCTTATAGAATGGGATTTAGAAGCTCTAGCTCTACTAGAGCAGATACAAAAAAATAAAAGGTAAGGCATTTGGGCATATCTTGTCTAGTTTCAAAGAGTGAAGCTTCTTGGGTGTCCAGTGTGGCGTGCTTTGAACTTATTGCAGCCAAATATTTGTTGATCTTACCACCTTCTGAAAAAGTCTGCTACAGGTCTTTTGCTTCGTTAAGCTTTAACGAAAGCTGAGAGATGTGTTCCTCATAGTCTGTGATGACATCTAATAGAGCTTCCCATATGTCCTTTCTGGTATGTTTCATCTGAGGCCAGCCTCTTGGTTTCAGAAGTGTCAGGAAGGCACCTGGCAGCTGTTTAGCTGAGATTTTTATGTTGCTTCTAAAACATGAAGCAGTTTTGTTGAAATTTACAATTTTAAGGATCTACAGGTAGTAGATCCAGTAACATAGAATAATTGTTCCTCTTGTTCCTCTTACACAGCTAGTGTAATATGTTATCTCTTTGTTAAAGAAAGAGTTTTTTTTTTTAAAGTGTGAATCACTAAATCTGCTCCAAATCTTTATTAAGATGAGAAGATGGAATTTGGAAATTCTCACGGTAGTAGTCTGTTTGAAGACTAGACAAAGGACTTTACTTCCTTCCTACTTCAAGTGTTTGTATCTTATCAGTAATACTTCAAGTGCTAGTGAAAGGACTATATAGTGGCAGGAATGCGAGATAGAAATGCATCTGAGCCATGTGGAACAGGGTATAAAGGTGAAAGTTAGCATGAGACAGGAATGGAATTCTGCCTGTGATTTCTTAGGGATTGCTGATGGAAACAAAGTAAATGGCTGAGAATGGTTACCAGTGCAGTTACCAGTGCGTGCAGCAGTGAATTTAGGTATGCAAAAATACTCAGTATGGTGTAGACTAACAGCGGGGAGCAAAAAGAAAAACAACCTAGTTCAAAATTTGTCAAACCTACTGTTGAACTTCTATAGTTGAAAAGATGTTACATGTATGAGGATCACTGCAGAAGTGATCACGTTATCCTCAACTAGGTACAGTGGTTCCTATTTTGCTCAAGAAGATAAGAGGATGTTCTTCAACAGAAACTTAGCTGTGCAAATAAAAACTCCATTGAAATACCTTGTTTAGTTTGTAAGTGGTTTCATGGGGTTCAGTTTCTTGGCTGTGGTCTAGTTCCTGCAAATGTTTAAGTACCTGCCTTATGAATAGCCTTACTGGAAACATCAGTATTAAAACAAAAACAAACAAACAAAAAAGAAATGTGAGTATTTGTAGTATCTAGGTTTAAAAAGTATCTTACTTTTGTGTAGGTTGTCTGTTGTGGCATGGTTTGTCTTGTGACATTGCTATGTGCTGTGGTGCACTGAGAACCAAAACAATTCAGAACCTGAATGGCTTTTTAATGTTAGTGTTTAGTGCTTAGTTACATTTGTTGAGTGTTTAAGACAGATGTTTAGTGCATGTGTGAAAGTTACGCTGACTGGTTTCATCACAGAGAGGTTGTTTTACTTGGCATTGTTAGCTCAACATGAGGAAGCTGTATGTATATCAACAGTCTTCTCATTCTTGCAGGTTTTGCTGAGCTTTGGTAAGCATGTGCTGTTTCATATACCAGGCATTCACTTACTTTCTTGAGTCCCTTTTGCTACAGGTACATGTTGCCTGGCATAAGCTGACAAAGTAGGTGGCACAGGGCCAGTAGATACCATCTGTGGTGCCATCCTTCAGGATGTTCTTGGGAAAAAGATGCATGAGTTAAAGCTTCAAAGACATATATTCTAGACAGACATACTAAAAGCAGTACACGATCAGTACTTGACTGTGCTATCCTGCAGCAGTTCTGATTTTTTTTATTACTTAAATGTTTTAGTTCAACTTGGACTCAATTGTAGTTGCTGTAATCAAATGCAGTGCATTTATTTTTGCTATGGGATGGAGCAAGTTGCTAAATGGTACAAGCAAACAATTCAGGAAAGTTGTTTGAGAGTGTGTTGAGGATTATGTTGAGGTATAGTGCAGAAACGGGTAACGCACATTACCAGAATGTTGGCTGGCATCTGAGTTACAGTTCTAGTGAAACAATGCAAGTAAGAACTTGTTAGTCCAGCCCCATAATGTTGAATTCTGCTTTGAAATCAAGAGTGAAAGGATTTAATCACACAGGATAAGCAGCTCCTTGAGAAACATGTTTGGATTCTTTTTGTTTATTTGTGGTCTGTAGAAGAATCTGCGAAGAGCTAACTGGCATCAGAAAAGTGATAGATACTGCTATTTCTCGCTGCTTGTTCTTTTCAACTAGAAAGTCTCTGGTGGTGCTTGAGATACTTAATCTCTGTGGCTTGCAATTACAAATCAAAGAAAACACTTGAAGTCTTCTGCAAACTGTTGCTTATTGCATACTGACTCAGTGGTGGACTATATAGTTCATCCCTTTTTTTTTTTTTTTTTTTCTCCTTAACATGCAGAAGTGCAGACAGCTAATGTAAGGATTGGTTTGTCTTGAAATATTTTCTTGGTTTCCGTCTGTCAAACACTGTGCTGCGTTTTGAACTTTTCTATGACAAGACATTAATTTAATTTAACTTTCATGGGACTTTTTTCTGTAGGGAAGTTCAGTATTTGTATAACATGTATTTAGCAATTTGATATCTTTTTATAGAATTTCATATTTATATAGGACTTTTATAGGAGTTTTTGGAAGCCTAATTTGACATCACTTATAGTGAAGTGTCCCAACAGGTCGAAAAAGTACGTAGAGTTGTGTTTAGATAAAAACTTCTGTCTGCTTTCAGTAACAAAATAACATCAGGACCTTGGTCCTGTAGTTGATGCTGTTCATCCTCAGGATTTGCTTTGCAGAGGCAGTGTCTGAAACAGTCTCGGGAAGAACACCAACAACAGTGCTTATCTGGCATTGATAAACCTAGCTGAAGTTGAGCTGGCTCTGCATTCATAGCATAGTTAATTCTCCATCTGGGTTAGTGAACACTGGATATTGGAGAGCTGACTATCTGACAGTGTAATACACTGCTTTTTTTAGTTCATAAAGTGGTCACTTGTGTTAGTACACTCTCTTGTTGCAGCAGTATCACGAAAATAAAAGTGACTGTATAGTCTCATATTTACTTTCTTTTTGTGCCTTCTTATAGTACAAGTCTCAACTGGCTTCATGTCCTGGCCACAGTAGTTTAAAAGGAGGCCATAGCAGCCAGCTACCAGTACTGGACCTGCTGCACAAGTGGGATCCAGCTCGTCCGCCCAAACATGACCTTTGGCAAAGCATATTGTTAGCATTGGGAATGATGAAAAGTGGCATGATTTCATTGCAGATAAATGTATGGCTTCAGATCTCCCAGAAGGTGCATTTTTATTTATAAAATTATTCCTTTGTTGTATTAGCAATGACCTGCAAATGAAATTTCTTATGTGTCTTTTTTTTCTTCAGCATGTTTTATAGACAAAGTAGAACAGTTTCTTCCTCTCATTTTAAATTGTAGACCCACCAAATGTTATTGCCTTGTTTTGTTTAGAGCACCCACGAACTGAATGAATACCTGTGTTATTGATTTATGGTGCAAAGCTCTTAAGTCAGCAAAGGCTGCCTTAAGTCAACATCAGCTTTCCGGTTCATTTACTTACTTTCTACTTCCTTGATATCTTTGATTGTTTTGCTAGTTTTCTAATTATCTGTATACCTTACAGGAAAGCCGATAGTTTCAAAAAGGCCCTAAATTTCTGTTGTACTTTTAAAGTTAGTTGTTTGGCTTTTAGTAACAAAATGACAAAACTTCCAAATGATTCACTAAAAATATTAAAATACATTTATATGCTTTTATTTTCTTTTGTTGTTTGTACTGAAGTGTGTAGTTCTGTGTTCTCACTGCTAATCCCAATGTGTTTGTTACACTTCAGAGAGAATGCTGTTCATGATGAGACTGTGCCCGAGTCTGCTGTGCAGAATGGCAGCTGTGTGAGAAATGGCAACCTGAAAACACCAGTAAGTTGTTTTTTTTTTTTTGTAAAAATAATTAAATTATGGAATTTATCTTCTGTCTCATTCAGTTGTTACAAAATTGAGTATTACATAAAACAATCACAATACAGCACATCTAAAATCTAGTCACTGGATACTGATTCCACTGGCATCAGAGCCTCAAGGCTAGCTTTTGAACAGTCTGTTCATTTCAGTGTGTGCTCTTCCTTAGCTGTGTGTTGTGTGCAGCTGGTGTTAGTTTGCAGGTTGTGTGTTTACCCTGTGAGTGAAAAGACGTGGGAGAGTTGCTGTGCTTGCTGTCTGTTCTTCAGAAATTATAGCTGTCACTGAAAAATGCCTTCTGGGTAGCGCGCAACTAACTGCTCAGAAGCTTCTTGGCTCTTATACCTTCCTATGCTTATCGCTCATTGCTGAGAAAACATTCAAACTGGTAAATCCTTTCTTTCATCCCCTTCTAGTACAGTAATGTTTGATAACGCTTTATCCTTGAAGATTAAGAGTTAGTGCCCTGGGGAGATTATTGCCATGAGAGTAAAATAAAACTTGTTAGGGGATAATTCAAGTATCTGTGAATGGCTGTTACATGTTGCATTTTTTCACATACTTTCTTTGCTTGACTCATTTCAGAGAGAGAAACGGAAGGTCCGAGAACAGTGTGAAAACATAAGGAGGAATTCTTCCAGTAGAAGAAGAGTGAGCCAGCTGCAGAATGGCGAAGTGGTTGAGGCAGTTACGTTGTTTGAAGTGGTTAGCATGGGGAAGCGGGCCATGCAGGTATTTCTAGTTCTGAATTCTGAGAATTGGCAGAGGGAAAAGGGATAAACAGTGGTCGTTTCAGTTATTTATACTCTGGAGCATTGAAATTTTGTTCTGTTTTGGCATAGGTGAGCAAGAAACAAGTTTGATTGGAAAACTGTTATGAGCATGGCTCTTAAAAAGCATGCATCTTCAAGAAATCAATGAAAAAGTAGCTGTCAGATATTTAAAAAGAGGAAGGAAATATGTACCTAAACCAGTGTTCTTAAATCAATGTCTTCAACATACAAAAGGAGAATTATTTTAAAAAATACAGAAAAGGTTCATCAGTAGAAATTTTTTGTTGCTCAGGATTCTGAAAATTGGGGCTCCCCCCAACCTTACCTTTTGATATTTGTCTTTTACCTTCATTCCAATGCAGTTTGACAGCAGTTTGAAGAATAGTCAGGTTCCCTGTGCATCGATATAGTTACCAACTTTATTCAGTGTGAGGAAGCCTACCTCCTCATACTCTGAGCATATATGTATATTATGCTCGTAGCCCCAGATATTTTTATACAGAGTTATACATGTCTCCAGTATGCAGTTCCTCTAAGCAAGGTGTGTGTCTGCACACATGAGAAGTACATTTACATTTTGGATGCAAGACCTTAGTTTTTAAAAGATGTTTGTGTGGATGGACTTTTTCCATGCTACAGCTGTGGTAACTTATTCAGGGAGCTCTGCTAAGCTCAGTTTCTGCTTTGCAAAGCATGATGTGAAGGACTTGAAAAGGCAGCAGCTTGAGTCCAGGCTGCTGCTGCTAGAATTCATTAGACATGTGTGGCACTACAGGTGGGTTGAAGCCTGGATGGCTTGTCCCAGCAGGCCTGTGTCACATAGACAGGGCTGTACTGACCTAGAAATTAAATCTGGAGTTGTTTTTTAGTTTAAGTGTATATGTGAACTGTTTCAGCCTACTGCGCAAACTGGGTGCTAGTGAAGAAGATAATTCCCAGGGACAATTGCTGCTATTAATTTAATACTAATTATTAGATGGTACAGAGGTTAAATGTGTGTGTGGGGTTGGGTTGTTTTTTTTTTTATTTTAAAAATGAAACTATTACTGCAGTGCTGTCAAGAAGTCAGGAGGACGATGTTTTGTGTATTAAAGTTATTAAAACTGTGGTTATTTTCCCTGTTAACAGGGAGCAAAGCATCTGTGAATGACAACATTGCGTAGAGCAGAACCTGTGAATAAGCAGTTCAAGACTTCATTTTGCTCCAGAAGGAGTCTTTTGCATGTGCTGTTAGAAATGGAACTAAATGGTGTGGAGTTTATTCTAATTTTTGTAATTCAATGGAGATGAAACTGTGTTAGTTTGTGTCTTTATGTTGGGTCTTGTCAGTGGAGTACAGCATGCTGTGTTCAGCTCCTGGTTAATGAGTTTCTTTTAATCTGTTCTAGTCTGTAGTAGATGACTGGGTTGAAGCTTATAAACAAGACAGGAACGTGGCACTTCTAGATCTGATCAACTTCTTCATTCAGTGCTCAGGCTGCCAAGGTAATTTACCTTGTTAGTAGCCTTTTCCATTGTCTGTACGTGAGAGTAATCTGAAGTGTGCTTTCTAAAATGGAATTATTCTCTCCAGCAAATCATGTACTTAGAATCTGTGTAAGACAAACTCCAGATGGGCAGAACTAATAGTAAAGCAAGCTGCTGGTTACGTTCGTTCACTCTGTGTTTACAGTTGTATTTTTTTTTTTTTTTTTGAAATTGAAAGAGATACAACAGAGTTGTATGTGAACATGGTTTGCAAGGTCAGGTTTCTGAAGTGGCATGTCAGATTGCTTTGCAGAATTCCCACATAGGGAAGATGGTTTTGATGACCATGCTGATTAAAATCCTATGCTTCAATTGCCATTTATTTGGTAATTTCCTAGTATCTTTTGTTTTGCTAGTATCACTGTTTGAAAATAAACAACTAGAGAATTAAACTCCCTGCTTTGGTGGCTAGAAAAACAGTCTCTTGCCTTGTTGCCTTTACTTTTACCAGAGGGTTGTGAAGCTGTCTATTTCATAACAAACACTGAGACACAGTGACTTTTGGGGACAGCTTGCTAGCGAAATGCTTCAGGATGTCAAGTAAGCATTTAAGACTGCTCTGTTAGTTTGAAACTTCTCTGTGTATCTAAGCAGTTAAAATGTACCTTCTACACTTCAGATTTTTTTTTTCCAGGTCTTTGGCTAGTATGCCTTTTCTTGTGGGAAACATTTTGGGGGTCTTTGACTAGCAGTGGGCAGAATTTTAGTAGATCCTTGAAGTAAATGAATGGACAGAGAAAATAGTCATGCCTGATGGGCACAGGGTAGATTTCTCTAATGTGAATTTCAGTTTTGTTTCACCACTTTTTTCTAGTATGAATGGATTTATGTGTTTCCCTATGTATATGTTGCCCCTACCAGTGTAAATGGAAATAAAAGTCCCACTTTCCTGGTGTTTCTAAATTAAAACAAAGTCTTTACTGTGGTTTGGACTTGGTTAATGTAATGAGGTTGTTGGTAATTGTTTTTTTGTGTAAAACATTTCTAGGCATGGTAACAGCAGAGATGTTTCAAAGTTTGCACAAGAAGGATGTAATGCGAAAAATGACAGAGACCTTTGATGAGGTAGGCACAGCTTTGACTTTGCATGCCTTTCTCATGTAAACAACAGGCTCTACTTAATAATCAACCTGGACAGAGTTCCTGCTGCTTCTCAGGAGCTGTGTCCCACTACCTTAATTTAGGAAAATAATTCTGTTTTTCACAAAAGAAATTTGGTCTTGTAATGACCTATTTTAGCAGCAGCAGGATTTTTTTTTGTAAGTCACCTTTATTTTTCAGAGTTTTATTAGGGCTATCTAACTGCAGTCTTCCTGAATCTGGCTTTCTCTTAGGAGTTCTTTTGATAGTGACTTAATATCGAGGTAAATATAACCTGGCATTGCAGCAGGTAAATGGTTCCTTTGGTATTTCATTGATAGGTCCTCTTAAAAATACTGTTGTGGATTAATGATGAATTAATTCAAAGATATGTTTTAGATGATATTTTATTTGAATCTTTTCTTTCTGTTTTATTGACATAGTTAATTTTTATAACTGTATTTCATATGCAAGAAGATATGCATTCCTGATTTTTAGATAATTGTCAAAACAATACTGAATATCTCATTTCCTGAGGATTGTTAAGAAAAATGCATAGCTTTACAATACTGTTTCTCATTTGACTGCTCCCTGACTAATTATGCTAACATCAAATTTTCTGCAGTGCTCTCACAGTTGCTTCTGTGCTTTTTCCCCCCCTGTATTTGCCACCTCTGAATTGATTTGTCAAGCAGCAGCCATCAGCCTTGCTTTAATTGAGCATCTCTCAAAGACCAGCTGCTCTAGAGATTCCCACAGAGGATGAATTTGCCAACATGGTTTTCTTCATTTTAGAAGTGTAGTAGCACTTGGCCTAATTTTTGATAGAAACGGACAGATATGTGTTGGGCCATGTGAATTAGTAATCTGGTACTTCTTTCCCAACTAATTAGCCCTGAATAGCACTCATGATAGGGTAGGCACTCTGGAAAGTACAAAGATGTGATTATTGTTATCAGCCTGGATGTGTTACAGCTCTGTAACCTTTTCACCTGTCCTGGTGGGGCAAAAGAAAGGTTCTAGGGTTGCCTTAGAAGCTGTATTCCGCGTGCTATAAAAACAGTCACTTTGATTTTGGGTCAGTGTAGTAACGTGCTACTCTAGCAAAACATTTTGCTGATGGAAAAAAAGGGATGCAAAGAATAACAAGGGCTTCTATAAGTATGTCAGCCAGAAGAGGACTGTCAAAGAAAGCATACCCCCACAATGAACATGACTGGCAAACTGGGTAACAACAGATGAGGAGAAGGCTGATACACTCAACAACTGTTTTGCCTCAGTATTTACTGGCAACCTCTCCCTAGACTTCAAGTGGATGAACTGCAAGACAGGTAGGGGGGGAGTAAAGTCCTTCCCATGTAGCAGAAGCTCAGACTCATGACCACCTGAGGAACCTGAACATATGTTAGTCTATAGGACCTAATGAGATGCATCTTGGAGTCCTGAGGGAATTGGCTGATGTAGCTGCCAAGCTATTCTCCATGATATCTGAAAAGGCATGGAAGTCAGGTGAAGTCCCTGCTGTCTGGAAAAAAGGGAAATGTTGCTCCCCTTTTTATAAAGGGTAGAAAGGAGGACCCTGGAAACTACCATCCTGTCAGCCTCTCCTCTGAGCCTGGGAAGATCATGGAACAGATCTTCCTGGAAGCTATGCTAAGGCACATGGAGGACAGGGGGGAGATTCAAGACAGCCAGTATGGCTTGACCAAGGGCAAGTCCTGCCTGACCAGCCTAGTGGCCTTCTATGATGGAGTGGCTACATCAGTGGGCAAGGGAAGAGCTACAGATGTTGTCTGCGTGGACTTCTGGAAGGCCTTTGACATGGTCCTCCACAACATCCTTCTCTCTGAATTGGAGAGAGATGGATTTGATGGGTAGACTGTTTGGTGAATGAGGAATTGGTTGGGTGGTTGCATGCAGGGTGTGGTGGTGAACAGCTCGATGTCTAGATGGAGATTGGTGACAAGTGGTGTCCCTCAGGGGTCTGTATTAGGACCAGTATCAATGAAACAGAGTGGGATTGAGTGCACCGTTTGCAGATGACACTGAGCTGAGTGGTGCAGTTGATGTGCCTGAGGGACAGGATGTCATCCAGAGGGGCCTGGACAAGCTTGAGAAGTGAGTCCATGTGAGCCTCATGAGGTTCAACAAGGCTACATGCAAGTCTTGCACCTGGATTGGGGCAATCCAAACTATCAATATAGGCTGGAGGTTGAAGGGATTGAGAGGAGCCCTGAGGAGAAAGATCTGGGGGTACTGGCATGTGAAAAGCTGGACATTAGTTGACAATGTGTGTTCACAGCCTGGAAAGCCAACTGTATCCTGGGCTGCCTCAAAAGCAGTGTGGTCAGCAGGTCGAGGGAGGTGGTTCTCCCCCTCTACTCTGCTCTCATGAGAACCCACTTGGACTACTGTGTCCGCCTCTGGGCTCCTCAGCACAGGAAGGACATGGACCTGTTGGAGTGGGTCCAGAGGAGGGCAAGGAAGATGATCGGGGGCTGGAGCACCTCTCCTGTGGAGACAGGTTGAGAGAGTTGGGGCTGTTCAGCCTGGAGAGAAAGCTCAGGTGGGACCATATTGTGGCTTTTCAGTACTTAAAGGGGGCTTATAAGAAAGACCGGGACAAACTTTTTAGTAGGGCTGCAGAAGCGTGGCCACAGAAACCCTAAGTATCTGCACAATCCAGGCCTGGAATTAGAATAGGCCTGAAATTAGAATTGTGCTGAAGTTGTTGTGCTGAAGTTAACAAGAAAGTGGCCTTGATCTATTCTTGAATCCTGAGACCAAGTAACTTTGTTGTACTAACAGGCTGTGGCTGTAACAAGCTGCAGCTGTTAGGGAAGACACGTGCAAGGCCAAGGGAGATAGGGAGCGGAATGGGAATAAAGGGAGTAGCAAACAGCAAGGCTAAAACATAGCTAACGCAAATAGCTGCATGGATAGAATGCTTGTTCTAATCGTGATAATTAGTAGTGTGAGAGCAGTGCGTGCTTAGGGGCTAATAACCAATTATATGCTTGCTTTGGGAGCATGCTTGTGTATTGAGGCTATATAAGAAGTATTAGAAGCCAATAAAGATGAGCAAGATGCATAACTCATATTGAGTAATTTCTTGACTCCGGCGGACCCCTCTCCCAACATAGGTCCTGTTGCAATAGGGCAAGGGGTAATGGTTTTGAACTAAAAGAGGGTAAATTCAGACTAGACATAAGGAAGAAATTTTTTGTGATGAGGATGGTGAAACACTGGAGCAGGTTGCCCAGAGAGGTGGTAGATGCCCCATCCCGGGGAACATTCAGGGTCAGACTGGATGAGATGAAGATGTCCCTGCTCATTGCAGGGGGGATTGGACTAGATGGCCTTTAAAGGTCCCTTCCAACCCAAACCATTCTGTGCTTCAATGAAAATACCAAGTGATAATCCTTGTGATTAAACACTCCGTGTCTGTAATTTTTTTTGTATTTTTTTCTTTAAATCTGGTGAATTCTGAAGTTCTCTGTCTGTTTTTAGATAAACTGACTCTAAAAAACCTCCTAAGATTATTTATACAGAATTAGGTATTTTTAAAGACAATATCTGTCAGCTTGTTTAATTTAATCTTGATATGTTATGCCTAGCATTAAACCAGCACTAATATAGAAAAAAATGTCTGAAGTAACCACTTCTGTTAGCCATGGTTATTAGGTGATTGAAAAAATTCTAGAGGATTAAACCAATTTCTTTTAAGAGTAAGAGCAAAGTAGTTTGTTGTTTTAAAGTGAGTTGTTTCTTCTTTGTGTTTCTTTTCACATGTAGTTCTCTCATCATTTTCATAAATAAAGATGGAAACGTGACAGTGATTAATTTAGTTGAGAAGTAGTGCCATATAGGACTTCCTGTGATTTCAAAGTATTTTTTGAAAACAAATGATAATAGTAGTGAAAGTAGTAATGAGAGTGGAAAATATTGCCAGATATCTGCCAGAGTACCTCATTTTGCCTTTTGATTTATGTTGTTTGTTTCTAGCATTCAGAAGATTGGAAAATTACAGGGTTATATATAGTTCTTTGCTCTTGATCATTTCAGTGACTTAACCATTGCATTACTGTTCAGTTAATTGCAGCACTGTATCCTTGTACCAATCAATGCATCCTCCCAAAATTCTCACTAGTATTAGTGGGAAATGTTAGCGGTGGTGAGTTTGGCAAGAAATGTGAAGGGCAATGAGGGCACATGATTCTACAAATACATCAACAGCAAAAGGAAGACCAAGAAAAACATGGGCCCACCGCTAAATGAGGCAGGGGCCCTGCTGACAAAGGACACAGAAGAGTCTGATGTACTCAATGCTGCCTTTGCCTCTGGCTGTACTGGTAGGACCGGCTTTCAGAAATATGAGGTTCCTGAGACCAGAGGGAAGTCCAGAGCAAAGACTGCTTACCCTCCATGGACAAGGATCAGGTTAGGGAACACCTAAATGAACTGAACATGGGTAAGACCATGTAGTCTGAAAGAATGTACCCAGGAGTGGCTGGTGTCGTTGCGAGACCCCTTTTAATTGTCTTTAAAGGTCATATTGATTGGGAGAGGTGTCGGAAGACTCAAAGCAAATGTCACTCCTGTATTCAAGAAGGGTGGGAAAGAGGGTCTGGGGAACTCCAGCTGGTCAGCCTTACCTTGATCCCTGGGAAGGTGATGAAGCAACTAATTCTGGAAATAATGTCCAAACACATGAAGGACAAGAAGGTGATCAGGAGTGGTCAGTGTGGATTTAAAAAGGAGAAATTGTGCTTCATCGACATGATGGCCTGCTATAATGAAGTGACTAGCTTGGTGGATGAGGAGAGGGCAGCAGAGTTTGTCTTGACTTCAGTAAAACTTAACACTGTCTCCCGTATAATCTGTGCAGATAAGCTGATGAATTATCAGTTAAGTGGCCAGTGTGGTGGATTGAAAACTGGCTGAACAACTAGGCCCATGCTGAAGTGATCAGTGGCACAAAGTCCAGCTGAAGGCTAATCACTAGTGGAGTACCCCAGGGTTGATATTTAGGCCAATAATGTTTAACATCTTCAACAATGACCTGGACAGTAGGGCAGAGTGTACTGTTAGCAAGTTTGCAGACAATAGAAAACTGAGAAGAGTAGCTGCTAGACCAGGAGGTTGGTTTGCTGTTCAGAGGGACCTCAGCTCATGAGTTCTGCAACAGGAAACCCCTATGAACCTGAGGGGGAATAACCCCATGTACCAGTACCTGCTGGGAGCTGGCTGGCTGGAAGGCAGCTCTGCAGGGTAGAATCTCAGTGTCTGTGTGGATGACAAGATGAATGTTAGCCAGCAGTGTGCCCTTGCAGCAGAGACAATCAACAACCCCCTGGGCTGCATTTAGGGAAAGCATTGCCCACAGGGCATGGGAGGTGATCCTTGCTCTCTGCTTGCACTAGTGAGACCACATCTGGAGTGCTGAGTCAAGTCCTGGGCTTTCTGGTATGAGAGATGGATTTACTGGAGTGAGTCCAGCAAAGGGCCACAAAGATGATTAATGATCTTTCAAATGAGAAGAAGCTGAGAACCTTGAGCCTATTCATTCTGGAAAGAAGTAGCTCAGAGGGATCTAATCTATGTGTAAAAATACCCAGTGGGACGGAATGAGGAAGAGGAAGCCTATTCAGTGGTGTCCGGTGAGACAGTGAGCACAAAGGCAAGCCAAGATGGGCTATGGGCACAAACTGAAGTTATGAAATTTCACCTGAATGCAAGAAAACACTTTATTATGTGGGTGGTCAAACACTGGAACAGATTGTCCAGAGAGCTTATGGAGTCGCCATCTGTGAAGATACTACAAAGCTGACTGCACACGATGTCACCTGACACTGAGGGGACAGGCAGGTTCTTTTAGGGGGTCCTTGGCAGAATGATGATGGCACTAGTTGTAGTTACAATTAAAGCTTTATTTTCTTAACAGTATATTATTAGTGTAGCACAGATTTTATAATTATAATGGCACAAGATTTCTACAAGTAGAATCAATATAGCAGCATAATACGGAATTTATAATACAATTTAACTTACGATTTCTAATCACCTAAGTGATACAGAATTTGTAGTACGATTATAATACTATTTCTCATCATCTAGACCTTCTGTAGGTGGGGTCAAATCGTAATACATGGTTTGCTGTATCAAAATAACAATCATAATTTAGATTTGAAAAATCATATAAAAGAATACAAGTCAGTCCTCAGAGGAAACAGATGATGGTAGAGGTGTCCCTGCCATTGGGCAGGTCATGCCCAATTTGCTCTGTCTAGCAGTAGCTCTTGTTCAAGTTCCCCACATAGGTCTTGCAACCACTTGATTTTATGGACTGTGCTCTGGGTGTTGTGAAGCTTCTCTGTGATGGGGTTGTCACCACCACCTGGCTGGCTGGGTGCCTGGGACCTTCAAGGCCAGTAAGCAAGGGCGTAATTGGCCTGGCGCCTAGGAATCTTCAGACCGGTAGGGAGGGGAAGAAGTCCGTTTTGTTTTGTCTTGGTTCACAGGACCTTCAGGGCCTGATAATGAGGGAAAGGCAACAAATACATGACCTGCTGTGTCACAGAGAATGGCTGTTTGCCCCATAAAATGGTGTTAGTCATGCTAATCATGTTAATGGTGTTGGGAACAGGGGTTACTGATCACACATGTCACTGGGCAGCCTGCTCTGGCTGACCCTGCTTGAGCAGGTGGGATTGGATTAGATGATCTCAAAGAGTCCCTCTCAGTTTCTGTGAAAACTCATACTGGTGTTGGAAGCAGAGAATGGGTTTAATAGGGTAACTGAGGCATTTATTTCCTCTTTGTGGGCTGTGGTATTCCTCAGTAGAGAGACAGGCTTGACTTCAGGGCTACTGCTTTTTGTTTTCCCTCTTTCTTAAACTATTCTGTTTCTCTCTCCTGCTTTTCTTCCTGTATGTGGCATTTTATTTCTTGCAATTTTTCATTCTTTTGTAGGTTTCCTTACCTTTCCTATTTTGTTGCTGAAATGTTTAGCAATGGAAGAGTTAAATTTGTTACTGTACAGCCAGATGGGGATAGAAATACTTGTTGTGCTTCACTGATCCTAATAAAAAAGTTTGATTTTATGCCTTTTGTCTTGGAATAATTGCAGAGTTGAGGAAACATCTCTGAATCAAGTCACACTAGTGCTGAAAACATTTCTCTATAATTCAAAAAGCTTGGAATGTTGTTTTTTTTGAGTTTGGATGTTTTGCAGTATCCAGTTACTAAATGTTGGGAAGGGATATATACTTAGAATAGCTGAGGAGCCGTATCTTAGAATTAATAATGAGGATTATACCTTGTATATGTTTGCTTATAGATTTTAAAAACAAGCTATCTCTTGTAGCAAGAAAACTCAGATTTTATATAAAAGTGTGTTTTTCTTCTATCATTAGTTATAAATTAAAAATACCGAGATGAGAAGGAACTGGATTTTGTTTAATGCATTGGATTGTATGAGCATGAGCCACCTGTATACGCAATGTCTTAAGTTTTAATAGCCTTTTAAATATGCATGATTTGTGATGCTTTTGTCTTTACGAATTAACTGTGCCATTTCATCAAAAATCTTCTAAATTTTTGTCTCCTGCGTTACAGGAAACTGGGTTGCAGTATAAGAAATTCATGGCCTATCCTTGGATCCTGACAGTTACTTGGCCGGTGGACATGGTAGGACTCTTGTAGTTCTCTGCGACTGTAGTATAGCATTTTCTGTGGCTGTGTTTCCCATTTCCATGGTAGGTGAATACCTCAGAACTTGTCATCTTAAACTGCATTAGTGAATGGAGCTCATCATGCACTTCTGAGGTCTGCCTCATGTGATCTGTTTTAGTGCTCTGGTTTGGATGACCACACTCATGCTTTTGAAGTGTCTGTTTCTTGCTGTTGATGTCAAAGGGTGTTGTGGTTTAACCCCAGCTGGCAACTAGGTACCACACAGATGCTTGCTTAATCTGCCCCCACCTCCCTGCAGTGGGATGGGGAGGAGGACTGGGAAAAGGTAAAACTCGTGGGTGGAGATGACAGAAATTTAATAATCAAAATAAAGTAAAATATAATTAATAATAATAACAGTAACAACAAGTGTAATGAAAAGGGGGGGGAGGGAGAGAGATGAATTAAACCCAAGGGCAAAAAAAAGAAGGAAAAAAACCTCAAGTGATGTACAACAGTTGCTCACCACCCACTTACCGATACCCTGCCAGTTCCTGACCAGTGATCGGCCACTCCCAGCCAACTCCACCAGTGTATATACTGAGCGTGACATTCTATGGGATGGAATATTCCTTTGGCTAGTTCAGGTCAGCTGTCCTGGCTCTGCTCCTTCCCAGCTTCTTGTGCCCCTCCTCACTGGCAGAGCACAGGAAACTTGAAAAGTCCTTGATTTAGAGTAAGCACTACTTAGCAACAACTAAACCATCAGTGTGTTACCAACATTATTGCCATACTAAATCCAAAACACAGCACTGTACCAACTACTAAGTAGAAAATTAACTACCCCAGCTGAAACTAGGACAAAGGGCCATCCGCATTTTGAACAGACTGATGTATGTCAAGTTGCAGTGGTGCTCAAATTCATTTCCCATCCCTTCCAGTGAGCTCTACACACACATGTGCCTGCATGCATATGTGCACACACACATGTCTTCACACAGATGTTTTGGCAGATTTGTTCAAAGGCTTTTTTCATCAAAACATTCTCTTGCGAATATAAATTTTTGATTGGGAGAATATTTTGAGAACAGAAACATCTTTTCTGTAATGCTTCTTCCCATACAACACTTGCAGCATTGTGGGGAATTAGTCTTGGCTCCTTGTTGGCACTTCACTTTCCTCTCTTTCCAGGATGAGTCAGAGCAGGAGCCTCAGCTGAGTGATTTGAATAGTTCTCTGGAAGAACCTTGTGTTCTCTGACTTGGTTTCTGGAAGCAGAGTTGCTTCTCTTTACTCGTTATGGAGAGAATCTAAGGGAATCCCAGGTTAGGTTCTTAAATTTAGGTGGTGTGCCTGTTGTGCTGGTGTGCCTATGTATGCTTTACTATATTTACAGTATACCATTAAACAGTATCCCAATGTAATAAATGTGGACAGTAGAAATGCTCTTAAATGTCTTCCTGTATTTGTGCTGCTTTTCAGATTGAGGGGTAAGCTGTGGTGATAAAGTACATATTTCCTGAAGCTGTAGGTTGTCTTTCTATAGTTTCTGTCATGATCAAGGAGCATTAAACAGGGCCTGCTGGGGACTCGCGTTTCTGTGTTAGTACTTGCTACTATGGTTAGGCTCTGAAATTACTCTTACAATCAGAAATACATTCTATATTCCCAATGTGCTTTAGGTTGTGGGCATCTCTGAGGCCAATCTGTATTTGCATTTATATTTCAAGAGAGCAGTGGGTCCTGTGTTTTGGAGGCAAAGTTACAACAGAAGAGCATTTAGTGGGCTTTATAAGTACACAAGGTTATTCTGGGTGTGAAGCTGCATGGTAGAATACATCTGAGAAGGTGTATGACCAACAGCTGAGTAGTGGCCTGCCTTCAGGATGAAGTTTTCCATAGTGAGTGAAGTTTTGGAGTTCCCCAAAGCCATTCACACCTGGAAACCATCAAGATGCAAATTCATATTCAGAGCCATTGCTGGCATCTGTGAGGTGCAAATGAAATAAATGTTCATGCTGCCTGAGGTTGCCATCTATGAAGTCTTCCTAGTATGCTCTTCACATGAGGTGCACTGTTTTGTGTGAGAAATCATTTGAACTGCCATCTGTCTGCTTTCTTGCTGGCAGTATCAACTGTACTGTGAATATTCTTGTGGTTTTATTGTAACTTGCTTTTTGCATAATGTCAAAGGTATTGCCTACTTACTGTTTCTGCGGAGGTTATCAGACACAGGTGCTGGTGGTATAGGTGAATGACTGACTCACTATTTGTCATTAAGCTGCAACCTGATAAACTCCTTAAACTGGCAGTGCTGCTGAGGAAAATGGTCCCATCCTGCTCACATCACAGTTTGTTTTCACTTTTCAGTCCCTTCAGTTTCCTCCTGGATTTTACCATGCACTTGCAGGAACAGGAAGGACAGGGAAATGGGGAAGCACTGCTGTCTGTGAGGAAGTAAAAGAGTCCAGGAGGGGCTCATGATTGATGCAAGTGAAAGTTATTTATGATGTTGAGGCTTCATATGCCTTCTCCCACCTGTCCGTTCACAGCTACCTCACACATGTTGCTTTCAGATGTGGGCTAGCATGACAGGGTAGCTCTAAGGAAGCTAGTTAGTCTCTGTGCTTGCTTGTAACCTAGCTGTGTGTCCCTACTTTGTATTAATAATCATGAAAAAAGTTATGGATGGGCCGAGGTGAAGCTGGCAGCAAAACTCTGATATTCAGTGAGAGAGACGTAAATGGTGTGCACAAACAAAACTAATTGGGGTGTTTTCTCTTGCCTTTTCTTTCCTGTGCAGGACAATGAAGACTACCCGCTGATCAGAACAGGACCCTATTGGAAGAAGTTCAAGGCCAATTTCTGTGAATTTATTGCAGTGTTTGTCCAACAGTGCCAGTGCAGCATCCTGTATGATAGCTACTTGATGGACACTGTCATTTCACTGCTTACAGGCTTAGCGGACTCCATGGTCAGAGCGTTTAGACACACAAGTACTCTGGCAGGTAAAGTAACTCACAGAGCTGCTGTAGATTGTGAGTTTTGTTGATGTGTACAAACAAAACTGCTCAAAATTGAAAAGCTCTCTTTACTGGAGAACTTGCTATTTTATGCATTGACAGTGCGTTCCTCCTAATATATGTTACTGTAATATAAATTACTTGTTCCTATGTGTATCTGAATGGAATTTGGATGCTTCAGATAGGATAGATATGATTTTTTTTCTTTGTTTTCTTTAATGCCTGACATGACTAACTTTAGAATTTTGTTGCGTTCAGATTCTTTTTTTTTTTTTCAGTAACTGATTTTTCACAGTCAATTTTATATTCTGTTATTTTCCTCCCTCCACTAATTAATCTGATGAAGTTGCATAAAATGCTTCACCTAAAAAAGCTTCCTTTGGAAAGCTGCTACTCTTGTGGTATTTGTGCTAGAAAGAACATTGCTTGTTACGCATTTTTGTTCCATGCAGCATGATGATACTAAAGCTACTACATTCCCCCCTCCCTCCCCACCGCCCCGCCCCCCCCCCCCCCCCAAAGGCAGCTAGTAAGTTCTTTGCCATACAAAGAGCACTTAAAATATAACTTGTTCTGAAGTACACTGTTTGCTTTGAAGGCTCAAAACCCCCACTTGACGTCTGTGGAAATCATCTAGTGATCCTTAGAGGAATGTGCATTTTTGCCACTTCAAGTAAAATATTAAGATTGCCAGGCTTTTATTGGCCAGCTTCACTGTTGTGGATGGTGTGGGTTTTTTTTTTTGTTGGGGTGTGTGTGTTCTTTGTTTTGTTTTTTATTGTCACTGGAAATCACCAGTTCTACAACTCTGGATTCTTTTGCAGAAAAATCAAAGTACGTAAACTAAGAAGAGTTGCCCAGTAAATTACTTCTCTGACTAGAACTCTGGCCAAAAGCTGTAAATCACCAGTAGTATCTCTACATTTTCCTTTTTTTCTCCTTTTCTGCCTTTAAAATAAATACTGTATTTTGAAATAAATTACTATAATCTAGTAATGTTCATATTTTGGATAACAAACTGGATTTGGCTAACCATATCCTTTTTGTGGTAAAGTGATGAATATATTTATGCTCATATCGCTCAGCTAAGCTAAATATGTTGGCTTTGTTTTCTTTTTAGCAATGAAGCTTCTGACAGCGGTTGTTAGTGTACATCTGAACCTTGATGTCAACAAGCACAACGCTCAAAGGTTATATGAGGTGGAGAAGAAGAGGATAAGTGGCAAGAGAACAAATTACAGACTTGACCAGCTAGAGAAAAAAAGGAAAGAGGTTAGGCAGGTGTCTTTTATGGGGGATGCATGAAGATGGAAAAGAGGGATTAGTGACAGCTTGCTTTTGGGTCGCTGCAGTTCTTTGAGGTTTATATGTTTATCTAATGCATGGTGCAGAGCAGTTATGACTGGCTAGATTAAGTGGTACAGAAATGACTAAGGTAGTATCTGCCCTATGTACTGTTAACGTGTGATGTCTGTCCTACTAATCGCTGCTTTAAATTGGCTTCATTAGCCCTTGACCTTTACACAAATATGGATTTACACTCACAGGTAGTTTCATCGGTAGCTCTAGTGTTGTGGGAGTGCAGCTTTGCATATGTTTATACAAATTACAAGCCAAAATGTTAGTTCAAGAACTGGATTTCAATGAATGCAAAAGGATCCAGGATAGCTGTCATCTCCAGATAAGTAATACATTGTAAAAATATTCCTAGCTTCAGGTATGACCTGTATCTTTCTTGCTGTTCAGTTTCTGTCATTTCTTCCCTGCTCAGCCAGACAGCTTCTTATCAACATACAGAGACAGGCCTATATATGTATGTAAGAAATAATTCTGGCTTGAGGGTGGAGGTAACTATGCTTGATGTTCATGCATAGTCACACTTGTTGTGGTTTAACCCCAGCTAGCAAGTAAGTACCACGCAGCTGCTTGCTCATCATTCACCCTGCCTCCAACCCTGTGGTGGGAGGAGACTTGGAAGGAAGGTAAAACTCATGGCTTGAGATAAGAACAGTTTGAAATAAAAATAATAATAATAATAATTGTAATGAAAAGGGAGACAACAAAAAGAGAGAGAAATAAAACCCAAGAAAGACAAGTGATGCACAACACAGTTGCTTACTACCCACTGACTGATGCTCAGCCAGTCCTCGAGCAGTGATCAGTGCTTCCCAGCCAACTCCACCAGTGTATATACTGAGCGTGACATTCTATGGGATGGAATATCCCTTTGGCTAGTTCAGGTCAGCTGTCCTGGCTCTGCTCCCTTCTGGCTTCTTGTGCCCCTCCTCACTGGCAGAGCACGGGAAACTTGAAAAGTCCTTGATTTAGGGTAAGCACTACTTAGCAACAACTAAACCATCAGTGTGTTACCAACATTATTGCCATACTAAATCCAAACCACAGCACTGTACCAGTTATCAGGAAGAAAATTAACTCTTTCCCACCTGAAACCAGGACATCCTTCTCTTGACCTTAGAATCAGTTATCTCTGTTCTGAGCTTTGGATGCCCATGGACTCTTAGAAACAACCCCTTTTTTTGTGGAAGGCAGTGTTTGGATGAGACAGGGTTTTTTAGTATTACTGTAAGGCTGATCTTATGGGAAGGACAGAGGAAATGTGTGCTTGGGGGAAGAGCCCAAACTGGTCACCCTTCCTGATGATGTTGATGAGAGAATGTTTTTATTAAGTGACTTGGGTTTCCAGAAGTTCCTAACTAGATTTTCAGGGCTTGGTTAAAATACATGCTCATTGTGGAATAGGTGCATTTTGAAAATTCCCTTGTATGCCTTTCTTCCATGTCTGTTTAAATGCATAAAAAGAGAATTTGGACCTGACCTATATGTGAAGATTATTTAATAGTTGTTCTGTATGTTTCTGTGTATTGATAGATCAAGACTTACTATATCAAACAAGTACCTTGTTATCCAAGTTAGCAGTTGGTATCTGGTAAACCTTTCATCAAAAATGTCATTACAGACCGCTCGTATGTTGGTGCCATGTGTAAATGCTAGCAATTTGCACCACAGTAGTATTGTGAGTACTGATGCAAATTTTTTGTGTAATGAATTGTGGAACCAATGTTAACGTTCAGTTCTCTTTGTATTTCAGTATGAGCATAAGCTTCTAGAGATACAGAACATGATGAATGCTATTTTCAAAAGGACATTTCTAAACCGTTACCGGTAAGAATAAAAATAAAGCTGTGGTGTGTATCTGCATGCCCAAGAAACTCTTGCTCAAATTGTCGAGGTAACAGATACCTCAATCAAGGTAAACATCCTAAACGCGCTAATGATGTCAAGAAAGGTGTAGCAGTTTGATTATTTTAAACAATTTGGACTTACAAAAGGACCTTTCTTAAGTTCTTCCTGCTGGCTATAGAGCAGTGCCTTTGTGATTGAGAAGATATCCAGAATTACAAGTAATTATTGCATGAAACATTTGTAGCTAAAAGTGGCCTAACTGCCCGTTGAAGACTAACTTAGGACATGAATATGAAGATACTTGTAATATTTTTGGATTATACATACTTCTGAAATTTAAGAAAATAAAAATATTGCGAATAATGTAATTAGTATATATTAGGCTTTTAAAATATATTAATATCACAATTTTATAATTCCACAGTGATGTGATCCCCGAGATCCGAGCAACTTGTATTGAAGAAATTGGCAGCTGGATTAAAACATACCCAGATGCTTTTCTAAATGATAGCTACTTAAAATACATGGGGTGGATGCTGTATGACAAGGTAGAGTTGGTTTGTTTTTTTTCCTTACTGGGGGCAGTAGGTGGAAATTTTTGAATATTTTTTCAAAGAATCCTAATGTTTAAATTCTTGAGAGTAGATATTTAAGACTGTGGTGGTACAAAAAAGAATTTACTTTCTTCCCCATTTCAGGTTTTATTTTTAAAGCCATTGCAGCACTAAATAGCAGAACATTTTTTTCCAGTTCTGTTAGCAGTGTGTTCCTGTGTGTGCAGTTATTTTTATATGTTACTGAATTGGGAACTATTACTAAATTGCAAAATGGCCTATACACTTTGAGCACATGCAGCGTTAAATGTTGAGTAAAATTCTGCTTTTAGATTTGATGGCTACATTTAAAATTTTGTTTTATTTTATAAAAATGAACAAATTTTGTCTATAGTAAAATTAGTCTTTAATATTGCACTTCTCATTTGGAATTACACTGATACAGAAAATATTTACAGAAGTCTAGTCATTTTCCAAAGGTTATTCTCCTTTTCCTTATGGGAAGTTTGTTTTTTCTTCTTGAGTAGAGGCACATTTAAAAAAAAACACCAAACAAACACCCCTCACCCACCAAACAACAACAATAACAAAAAGCCAAAAGAAAAAAGTAACTCAAAAATTCGCTTTTTCTCATGCTTCTAAAATGTGTAAGAGATTTTAAAGGGATAGGAATATTTATCATGAATGGCTGATTAAAAAAATTGGCACACTGTAATTCTGCACGCCACTCTGCAGGGGTATATAGCTTCGGTATAAATTTTGAAACATCCTCGATTTTGTCAGCTTTAGGTTACATTTGTGTTCTGTGAATAAAATTGTAGTTTAACCACAAAGCCAGGAGGGGGAGCACAAAGCCTCTTCCCTGCATTGTGCCGTTGCTGTGAAGGTAGTATTTAGATTTTTAGAACAACAAATCTATCAAAAACTGTCGTCTTTTCCTGCATAAATCTTATCTGATCAAAATATCTTTTTTGTATATGTTCAGTTGGGAGAACTTGCCAAAGAAAAAGTCATTTTTGAAGATGATGCGTCTTCATTCCCAGTGCTGTACGGTGAAAATTAACAGCTGGTGTCTCAGATTAATGCATATAGCTCATCCAGTGTCATTTATTGGGAACTGGAAATGGTTGTTTTTCTAAAGCTTATTATTTGAAAGCAATGCAGATGCAAACAGAGTGAGATAAAGTGAGAAGTCTTCCACATTTCGTATTTGACCAAGACCTGGTAGTGTGCCACTACTGGTGGTTGCAGTCCCGGCTGTGCTTTGTGATTTGCAGCCACTGTTAAATTGCCTGATTCCAAAATGAGAGCAGCGCATTTTTGGCAGCAGCAGGGGCAGCAGTGCTTTTATATACATCTGCATGTTATTTCCCACTACTCCTCCTTAATAAGCGTTTCCATCCCATCTTTTTGGGGGTGGGTGGCAAGAAAATGATATCTCCCAGAGCCAATTTTCTTTTAGACTATAACGTGGAGAAGTTTGCCAAATCATTTAGGCCCCAGAGTGGAACGACCACAAAAGTATTCTAACAGTGGGGGAAAACCTGGCCACGATCCTCTGCAGTGCTGTAAACAGAGATTAAGTTCAGTCAGTCTGGAGGCTTTAAAGTGGAGAGGCAAGGGGGAAGCAAGTATAAAATTAACATTTTGTCTTCACAGTCTTTTATTTGAATATAATCATTCTTTCTTTCCCATGAGATACCATTTTTCCATTATACCTTGATATGAAACGTTATGTTTTTATGTGAAAGGCTGTATCCTAGGTGCAAGAAGATGCTGCAGATTCAGTGGTAATATGCTCAAAATTGCATATGAGGCTCTCTCTTTGGCCCAGTAAGAGTTGTGGAACAGTGCTGTGAAGATACATTTTCGAGTAGTTTATGTTCACCTGCTAGAAATAATTTAACTTATGTTTGTAGACCAAGCAACAGTTGATACTAAGTCTGACAGCTGTGTGCAGTTGAACAATGTCCTATGTAAGCAGAGTCCCCTGTCGGTGCATTTGTGAAACCTAGGCACCTAACTTGTGCTCAAAGGCGCTAGTGTTCTACCAAGGGAATATATAGCTAGTAAATCAACATCCAGATCTAGTCAAACAGTGCTGATCTGAGCGGCAGGTGTTGAAGGGAAGTGCTGTGTAAAAAGTTCAGAGTTAAAGGCCAGAAAAATAAAGACAATGAAGAATAAGGATAGGGAAAGTAAAAGGAGACAGGAAGGCAAAGACAGTGGAGATACATGGTAGGAGGTCCCAAGTGTGTTAGACTAGTTTTGTCTAGAACTTCAGGCAGGTTGTTGAGGTTTTCTCACTAGACTGATAAACACCCAAAGAAATCCTGTGGAAACAGGAACTTGCACTAAAATGAACTTCTATGTCCTGACCATGTGATCCTCCTGGGAAATTTCAGGAAATTGAAAGGGTTTTTAGTTTTGCCTCGTGTTCAGCATGGCTATAGAAACTGGTCCCGTGGTTGCGGCTACTTCTGAAATACTTCTTTCTTCAAATGGTCATGTTAGTGTAGTGGGTTTCTGTTCCATCTCTGTGCGTATGTACCAAGTTTTTTTTGGGGGAGGGCAGTTTTTTGAATTGTTTTACCTCAACAGGACAGGTAAGTTGAATTGTCTTTGCTTTTCAGGAGTAATTCAGAAGTAGACCTAGTTTTCCCAGTTTATTATCTGGGGTGGGGTGGGGTGAGGAGAAAAAAATGACCCAATGACCCCATCAAATCATCCCAGTCCCAGTCTGTATTTGTAAGGCTTATTGAATGGCCCCACCTCTGTGATAATAGTGAGGCTGTAGTCTCATAACTGAAAATGTCTAAGTGGTGCTGGAGCCCATGCAGAGTTCTTTGAAGTCACTAGAGCTGCCCACCATCTTACTGATGTTTTTTGCCAGTCTGTTTGCAAGTTAGGGTTGAAATATGCTATGATACAGCTGAGGGACAGCGTGTGTTCAGTGTTCTGAAAATGTGCTTGCTCCCCTTCGCTCTCACAGCTTTGAAAGACCAAACAGGCAGGTGTTAGTAGTTCTGGTGAGGGGAGTTGATGGCTGGATGTTAGTACTAGCCTATGTTACTGTTGAAAGGAGCTGAAGTAGAGAGATAGTTTTAGAAGAATGTGAAGTAGTTTTGAATGATCAAGAAGCTATGAGGAGTGATGAATCTAGAAAAGGAGAGGTGACTGAGAAGGAGAAAATGCAACTGAAAACACTGGAAAACAGCAGAATTAGTCATAGTAGAAGTAATTTGTTCATACTTCCTACAGTTAATTTTTTCAACTCTTGAAATAAGCAAACATGTAGGGTAATGACTGAGAGCTTTTGGGTGAGAACGGGACACCTTTGGAGGCAGGTGGTGCAGTTTAACATATTAAACTTTATCACCAGACCTATGCTTGAATGCCACCTGACTGACAAATGGAAATGACACTACTAGCTGTGTGCTAAGGGCTATATGACCATCCAACAAACCATCACTAACTTTTTTCCTTTTTCTTTTTTCCTTTTCCCCAAGCACAAATGCAGTCCCTATTCACAAGCAAAGCCTTGTGATAGAATACTGAGGGCAGCTGAAGCAAAGATGGCAGTACGTTGGCTGAACTGAGTCTGTGCCAGTGTGCAGTGATGGGTAGCAAGCTGGGGCCGTTTGTGAGTGAGTTCTGTGCTGTGGAGCCACGAGTGGCTGTAGGAAGCAGCAGATGCAGGCAACAGTCTCCTTCTCGGACAAGGCCTTTAATTTTCAAGTACAATATAGAGTATGTACTACTGGTGTGTCATGGGCAGATTAGAGAGTGGTACTCATTGTTACCTGTTGGTCTTTAACTTTTGTATTTCTAGCAAAAAGCTATCTTATACAAAACTGTTGGTCAAAGCCTGTTCCTGGTTATCACCCTTTGCTTTCCATTTAAGCAGGTGAACAGGAACTTGTAGTAATGGATAGGCTGTGTGTAGGTGGTCCTCTTTCTTGGGTTTCCTTGATTATTCTTACTGCTATTGTTAGCAAGAGGAATTAAGGAAGAAATATGAAGAGACCGATTCAAAGCCTGCAGTTCATTTAAACGTCTCTGCTGGTATCCTTAGCGTTGCAAGTTTGTAGAACACAGTGGGTTTTCTGTGTTAGATCCTCAAAATGATTTTCCTAATGCCATTTAAAGCTTTGTCGTTTGAAAGGTGTAGCAATATGAATGAGATAATTTAAAAGCTGGATAAGCAAAAGACTCCTTTTTTGAGTCATTTATGAAGCAGTAGTACTAATAATATGAAATAACACCTTGCATGATAAATATGTTTTGCCTAAATTAACTAATTAGGCCAAATTCAAAGCAACCCTTTTCTTCTTAGAACACTTAAAATACAGCATTCTAGTGTAAAACAAATAAGGAGAAGGCATAGAATTTAACTCTGTAAGAACTCTAAATGGTAAGCGAGTGCCTATCTAAAGGTGTACCTCTTCCTCTGGAAATGATCCAGAATTTCTTGGAGTTCTTGTCAGTGTTTTAAGGATTCCCCGAGTCAGATGTTGAGAGGAAGCAAGCAAACTGATGTATGGAAGAGTGCTGGTTGTATTAAGTAGGTCATCTGTACTCTTGTCTTTGTATATTTACCAGGTGAATAGCACAATTCCTGAATCTTTTGCATTCTGTTGCTTTTATTAGCTGTAGGGTCTGTGAGAGTTTCTTTTGACTCCTAGGGATCCTACCACAACCTTTGATGTCACCTTTAACTTTGGCTGACTGCAGGCTGCTCCTGTGTGTGTGTGAGATGCATGTGCACACAAACAAAACGGGGCTGGTACCACTAATAAAGAAGATGAGGCAGTGTTTGGGTGGTCTGCTATAGGCACTCACAAAGAACTCTTATTTACGTATTATAAGTGCCAATAGCGAATAACATCAAAAATACGTGTTTTATACTGTTAGCTGATTTCTCTTTGTCTTGTAGCAAGCTGAAGTGCGGTTGAAATGTCTTCTGGGACTGCAGGGAATTTATAGCCAAAAAGAACTTGTTTCCAGGATGGATCTCTTTACTAGCAGATTCAAGGTAAATAGATTACTGTTTGCTATTTGTTAAGTCTGGGATGGGTGTATACACAGGGTCTGATGTTTTGATTAGAGGTATCTCCCCACTGTCCTGACTGACAGGAGCTTAGAGTACTGCAGAAACTGTTTGACTGAGTGGATGAAGGAGTTTTGCAGAGATGTTTCCCTCTGTTTCTATGGAACTTTGTTTCACTTCAGTTCATGCACAAAATGGTGTTAGCATGTACTGTGGTCAGTTATCTCCACCATTCATCCAGTATGGCCCAGATGTTTTTTATGGGTCTTTGGCAGATGACAAAGAATTTCATACTCTAAAGGTCCCTGGTTTTTTATGGGTTTTTTGTTTTTTTCCTGCTCCTGTTAATGGGTTAACCTTGTAGATACTGGATTGGCTAACCATGTATCACACTGATGTGGGAATGGCTCTCTGTTGATCTACCATGTCAGTATGAATCTTGAAGAAGGATCCCTTATCTCCTTTCTGAACAAGTCAGGTGATATGCTGTAATTTTGAGAGCTTATTCTGTGACCGCACTGACCCTGTACACTGCCTTTATCATATTCCAGCACCCTGACTGATTGAGGAAGTAAGCCCTTTCCTTTATTTAATCCTGTCCTTGCTAATGGTTTTGTCAGCTACTCTTATCCCAGTGGGGCAGCACCTTTTCAGTATTTGAGTAGGAAAGCTCGAGATGCTTTAGTGGTATTTCAGTTCCTCTGAATCAGTACATTATCAGTGCCTGCATGTGGTGGTAATCATGTTCTTTTTGCAAGAGGTGCAGGGCTTACCTGTATACCAAAGCAGTTGCTAATACTAAAAAACACCTGTAGCACATTCTCAAAGAACAAGAAATAGATTAATATTGGTACCTTAAGAATAAATTATTCAGACTGAAACTTGACTATCTAAAATTAACTTGTTCTAAACAGTTACGTGGTAGTCCCACATCTTTCTTTCTAAAAGAAGGTTGCTTGCTGTAAGCTGTGTAACCAACTGCAGGACTGGTATTCAGAGACTGATGAAATAGCTCCAGTCTGTACTGCGATTTCCCTCTGTGTGGAGGATGCTATATAAATCGATTATGGCAAACTCCATCCCCCAATCAAAAAAGTAACCAACCCAAAACCCTCTAAACATGGACTGATCTGGAATCTTTCACAGTTTAAATCATGCTTTCTCAGTGGTGGGAAATTTAATCATATAACCATCAATACATTTCCCAGAAGTGGGGGGTTCAGATGCTCCGTCTTTTACCCTTGAATATTCAAACTCAGGACTCATGGTCTTCCACAGCTTGCAGCTGGGTTGTGAGAAAAAGGAAGGTGCAAAGTAAAATTGGTCTAGAGATTTAGAAATGATATAATAGAATCATAGAATCATTTAGGTTGGAAAAGGCCTTTGAAATCATCAGTTCCAATCGTTAACCCAGAACTGCAGAGTCCATCACTAACCATGTCACTAAGCACTGCATCTATGCATTTTTTAATTACCTTCAGGGATGGTGGTTCTGCCACCTCCCTGTGCAGCCTGCTTCAATGCTTGACAACTTTTTCAGCGAAGAAGTTTTTCCTGATATCCAATCTAAACTGCCCCTGGTGTACCCTGAGACAGTTTCCTCTTGTCCTGTCACTAGCTATCTGGGAGAAGAGACCGACCCCCACCTGCCCACAGCCTCCTTTCAGGCAGCTGTAGGGGGCTACTAGTAAGGTCCCCCCTGAGCCTCCTTGTCTCCAGGCTAAGCAACCCCAGTTCCCTCAGCTACTGCTCATAAGCCTTGTGCTCCAGACCCTTCACCAGCTCCGTTGCCCTTCTCTGGACACACTCCAGCACCTCCACGTCCCCTTGCAGTGAGGGGCCCAACCCTGAACACGGCATTCCAGGTGCGGCCTCACCAGTGCCCAGTACAGGGGGACAATCGCTTCCCTTGTCCTGTTGGCCGTGCTGTTTCGGAGGCGCATGTTAAGTGAGAAAGCTGTTAGTCCCAAAACAAGCAAGTCCAAAGGTTTTATGTACCTTAAAGATGTGGGCCACACTGAGGAGTGTAAGTGCTTGGGTACACAGAACAGGAAAATTTCCATTGTTTTTCTGAGGTGTTTGCATGTGTACCAAGTTACAGTAGTGTGAGTTCTGGAGAGCAGGGATATTGCTGCTATTCCATGAAGCACTGTTATGACTCAAGTCCTAATTGTCTTTCCAGCAAGACACTGGCTTCTGTAACATGTAGGTACACGTACTTAGTTGTTGATGGGAGAAACTGGTTATATAATGTTTGTAATTTGAGGCTTACCTTCATCTAACATACTGAAGTGCCAGTAGTAACGTTTTAGAAACAAGTTGTCAGTCACTTTTAATTTGTAGACTGTAGTTGATTTCCTGTGAACGCATACATTACATCTATAAAAAATATCATATTACTGCATGATTAATTCAGTTAAAAAATTAACATGCTGTTAATTTTCAGGGGCTGGGGAACTACTTGATAGTAATCAAGTTGCCTTATGTCTCTTAGGAAATAGCTGCTGAAATAAAAGTAAATCTCTGCTCTACTAGTGTAGATGATCTAGCTGTAGCAAAAATATGTGTTTATTGAGAACAAACCATGTTACATCTTTTTATTGTCATTTTACATCCATTAGGATCGAATTGTGTCCATGCCTCTGGACAAGGACCATGAAGTAGCAGTTCAAGCCATGAAACTCTTGATGCTTATGTCACAGTAAATAATTTCTTTTTTAATTTACTGTATTGTTTGAATGGCAACAAGATCCAGATACAGTCCTGATGAATCTTCCTGTAATCAGTTACATGCTGGGAAACAGTTGCTCCTGGCAAGATACGAGTTAGTTAAAGCTGCTCAAGACATGGCATTTTCTTTCTGTGGGAAATATCAATATTAAGAAAACCCTTGTGCTGCTGAGATTCAGTATGAAAACTATGTTTTTATATCTTTATACTTCCCTCTGAAAGGAAATTCCACATATTTTGGCTTTTCTCAAACAGAGCATCTGCCTGTCTCGGGGGAGGTCCCCACCAAAGATGGGGTTTCCGCTCCATCTTCTGTCCCAGGGTTTCCAGGCCTTGACCAGGAGTTCAGGGAACTCTGCCATCTTCCCTGTCACCTGACACAAGAAGCCTCGAGCTTTGAGGCTGTTGCTGGAATTTGGACTTCCAGATTCTTGGCTCCATGGCAGAGAACCTGTGGGCTGTTGAGCCCACAGCAGGCTGCCTGACAGGAAATGAGCAAGTGATATCTTGGTCCTGCTGAAGTGGAAAGCTAACAGAAGAGTTTTCTTGGGAATTGCCTGCCAGCCATAAATTTGGTAGGTTAATGGCAAGGTG
Organism: Falco naumanni; assembly: GCF_017639655.2. NCBI lineage: Eukaryota > Metazoa > Chordata > Aves > Falconiformes > Falconidae > Falco > Falco naumanni. Next base: position 73,972,114 of record NC_054055.1, read on the forward strand.
AAAGTGTGAGGAAAAACTAGACTTAATGTTGCAGAAGTATATGAAAACTATTCTGACATGTCCTTAAGCAGCATGTTTATTTTAGATATGGCTTTATTTGCAAAACATGTGAAGAATAAATTCTCTGTCCTTCTTTTTCAATGCAAAATGAGAATAAAACCCCCACTGCATTTCATTGTTAATGCAGTTGAGATGTTAGGTGTCAGTAAGTGTCTTTTCCTGTCTCAGTGTAAGTTGAGTTCTGCAGATGTGTACTTCCACGTACAGCATGGAGCATTGTCCAATAGCCTTGTGGGATTTGCTTTTCCATTTAAGCCAGAGCTCTTGGTCGTTGCTAGATGAGGTTGTAGACCTTAATGGACCAAATCATATAGTTATTCACATGAAATTTCAAGTACATTTGTATATTGAAGTGCTGCTTTATAGTCTGGTCTCCTGTCTCGCTTCACACTCTGTTGATTTGAGTGGCATTTCTCTAGGCCTGTTTCAACATATGCATCAGAGCAGCATATGATGCTGTGAACTTAGTATGCTTTTCTGAAGGGAGTAGCATTGTTTGGGCCTCACTAGTAGTAGCTAGGGTTACATTGTTTCTGTGTTTACAATGTCCATTTCTGTATCCCTTGGTTCTCCATGGTGCGTAGCTATTGGAACAAAGCACAATGCTGTGTCTATGTGGGTAACATGTCCCTGTGCTAGGAGGAGCAGCACACCATTGTTGAAGTACAAAGATTCTGTACACCAGTTATGGCTGCCCTTATTCTGTATCTGAACTAACAAGTGCTATATTGGCACTGCAGCTGTTTATCATCTCTGGCTGTATTATAAGAGATCATGTTCTCATTAATGCAAACTGCAGCTATAAAAGTTTGATCAATGTTTCTTTTTCCCTGAAGCAATTTTTCCTTAGTTTTTCTTAAATATGATTTCCAGTGTGAAGAAATGCCTTCTAAAGTTTTATGAAAGACATTTTTTCCATCATAAAATGTAGTTTTTATAAGACAAATGAATACATTCTGAAATTGTTTTTAATTAGGCTGTGTGGAGGCCTAGGAAGTATGTGCTTCTTTCTTTTCGCTCATCTGTTGCATAGCCATACTCCTTTCTGCCCCCCTCCTCCCCAAGTTGCTCTGAGCCCTGCTGATTTGGCTTAATTATTGGAGTGATGAAAGTGGGAATTGGGGACTCAATAAGCAAATTCAATGACAGCTCTTTGATAGTACTAGTACTGACCAGTCTATAAAACCTGTGTGAAGACAGTGCAGACAATATAGACAGTCACATGTACAGACTTCTTAACAAGAGCCTGGCATCAAGATGCTTTCCTAGCAGGGGAAAAGCTTATGCCTCAGTATCTACAATAGTGTCATAGAGGACGTGCTGCTGTCGTTGCAGAAGCAAAGAAATTTCAGGGCTATTGTGTCTCAAATAGGTGCAACTCGGCTCAAAACCAGTATCTGGATATTGAACAGTAATGGTGCTTGATACGTGCAGTAAAGCGTGAAATGGGGCTGGAGACAACAACTCTCCTGCCTTTAAAGAATAATAAACAACAGTCTGCATAAATGGCAGTTCTACTTGTATGCATAGATGCAATCAAACTTTTTGCCACTTTTGTCAAGCTGTATTGGTTTCTCTGTGGATGGCTCAATTTTGTCATCCACGAATCTGGCAACTGATTTCTAATTGCCCAACTTGCATTTTTAGTGAGACATGAAAGACCTTTCAGATCAAGTTTCTATTTTTAAAGCTACTGGCAAGAACCTCTATCTTATGAACTCCCTACATTTGATTTGGAATCATGGATTATTTTTAACAAATAATATAAACATGTCTCTAATCTTGGAAGAAATCTTTTGTTGTTTCACAACATGTGTTGGGAAGAAGCAAGGCCGGGAGTAACTTTTCCTCCAGTTAGTCTGTTGGGTGCTCTGTGATTTTCTTTGGAAAATTTACTGTATCAGTAACATCTCTTACTGTTTTCCATAGTTGTCTTTTAGGTGAGTATAGAAGAAAGTCCTGGTTTCCAGTTAATTGTTTTTGTGGTGTTTTATGATCGCAGTGGAGCTGTGCTCCATGTATGTAACAGCTTTGACCATGTCTTAACCGTCACTGTGTTCCAGTCTTGTGGAATATACATTGACTACTCTGCCTACTGCTGTGCTGCCCTTCACTTTCTCTCTGTTACTAGCTAGAGAGGCAGTGAAAACACTGATGTTTTCAATTCACTTTGATGTGTTGCATTATTAAAAAAAAAAATCCAGTGCTAATTTTAAACCCTCTTGCTATGCATATACCTGTTTTTTTCAAATCCATATTTGTATTTTCATCTTGTCTATCTCTTTAAGCTGAGAATTTTTCTTCTTGTTTGTTGCATGTTGTCTCAGTTGAATGCCAAGGTCTTTGGGCTGGTAGATTTCTATTTTTCACACAGCATGGTGTGATCCCGAAACTGAAATGAGCCTATGAGGTTTAGCATAATAGAAATTATTAATGCTACTGAATTATGCATAATTGTTAGCATTAATGTTGCAAATGATCTGAGAGGGAATAGAAATAGGAAGGAAATAAAGAAGGAGAAAACCTGAGTGACGGGAGACCAAGGAATCTTATTGAAAACGTTGGCCATTAGGAGGCAGATTAGTTTAGTGCGCTTACTGCCAGACAATTCTGTTCATTTTTTGTGCTTAACTTAACTAAAAGAGTAGAGGGATTTTGGAAAAGAGCAGCAAAAGTAATTAAGTAACTGTAGCAGGTGAATGAGGAATGGTTACAAGTGGTGCAGGTAGGGGCACAAATCTACAAATAGCTTGAATATGTAAATAGCACAGGGGAATATGACTTTGTATTACATTAGTTAAATGTAACTAGAAATTAAACTGAGTTTTGAACACAAAACTCAAGTTTGAAATCTGGAAGAGCTGCCTTAGTGAGAACTGTGAGTATATTACACTCATTGAGGACTTCACATAAATAGTTTTAAAACTATTTAATGGAGCTGATAAATGCATTAGTTCTTGCCACTGTGGTTTGACATAGATTGGTCAGTAGAGTTAATCCAGTTTACAACCTCAGTTTCTTGACTTTCAAGTGTCTTGCTTAGCATGGGAGGCCCAAGTCAAGTAGGGGTGCATCAATGTTGTGCTTAAAAAAAAATAATCTTAATCTTCCTTTTGATTCTCAGATAGGCTGAAGGATATTTTAGTTTGGAGAGGGAGGGGCTACACTGTATGAGAAACTTGAAAACTGCATTTGGCAAAGGATGCCATGGCAAATAATATATATTACTAGTTCTGGTTGTAGATGGCCCATGACAGGTAATTCAGTGTCATCAGAGAGCTGAATTTGGTGATTCTGTACTGTTGTTTCATAGCTAAGCCGTGGACTTCAGAGTAGAAATTGACATTTGTTAGACAAATGCACTGTATATAGCAAGGTTATTCAGACAAGACATTGTGCAGAAAACCAGTTAAGTTTATTGAAGGCTTCAATGCTGGTATAAGAAGTGTTTTCATGTGATTGTAAAAAATAAGGTGGAGAGACATGCTTTGCATACAAATAAAGAAACCATCCACCTTTGTTTAGTGGCTTTTCAGAAAAATTAAGAAACGGTTATCTTGAAGTTGATAGAAGTAGCATGTGTAGCAAATTGTACTACACAGTTCTGATTTCTTGCATCAGTAACTTGCTTGTCTTGTCACAGATCAGATACTATCAAAAGAGAATGGCATGGAGCTCCTTGCAGCTCCTTTATGATTCCTTCAGGTCCACCACACCCCTATTCAGGTGGAGTTATGGTAGTGCTTTATCAAGCCTGTTCCAAACAAAAGGAAAGTGAAAGACCAAAATGGAACAAGGGCATGTATGTTTTCCTCTATCTTATCCTCTTCTGCATCCTCTCAGGTTCATGCTTTTTTTGGAAGCTACCTTCAGCAATTTACTGTCATCATGCACCTCTAGTCAAAAACCTTGAGATCTATTCTGAATTCTGATCTTTCCTGTCTGCAGAGTTAATAAGAAAAAACAAGAATTGCATGTCTCCTAGGCTTATGTTTTTTAACCAAAGCATACCATACAGCATCTGTCCAATGTGTATCTTCCTGCATTCTGTCAGAGCATAATCATAGAAGCACAGTGTATTGCAATATGCTAATCCTATTTTAAAGTGAATTGGAAAGGACTCTTGTTATATTGTAGTGGCAACCATGTTATCTCACCGATCACTGAAGTATCGTCTGGAAATATCTGCAATGACAGCAGGGTAGAGATTGAGGTAATACAACAGATTAGTTAGTATTTCTACTTAAAATTATTATCTCAGACATTAAAATACTTCCAACATACATTTTTGGTTGATAGTGCTCTGTGCACGAATAATAGTTTTACAATTTATATGAAGATTTGGATGTTTAACTTTAATTTTAAATGCAAAATTAACAGAATTTTTTTGATTGAGATGCTATACATTGGATTACCAATGTTCCCACAATGTGTGCCAGATCTTCCCTTGCGCAGCCATTTAAACAAAAAGAATAAGGTGGCAAAACCTTTTTAAAAAAGCGCATCAGGTATATTTTTATTTTATTGTTGTGATTTTGATGTTTATCCTTGGTATAAACAATAGCACGAGACGCAACTCCAGCAGTCACTCTTGTATACAGTAAAATGCAACAAAAAGCAAGATATGATGTCTTTCATCTGGTGCCATATGCAGGACAAAATGAGTCTATGATCTGCCCCCTAGAATAACCCAACTTCTTCACGATATGTTCACTCTGAAGTGCAGAGAAAATGGTATGTCATGACATTGGTATGTGGAAGGCCATGCCTGTTTATTTTTAGGCTCCTAAACACTGTCAGACACTTCTGGCTTAACCTTTATCTGTTGCTTGTCATTCTGAGGGCTGTAAATTTGCAGCAGTATTATTGCTGTATTTGAAGTATTCTGTGAATGTTTGGTGATTGGCTTATGAATGTAAGTAGAAAAGACAAGCACCCTTTACTGTGGTAGTGTGTGGCAGCAGGTGTAGTCAAGTGCTGCTACTTCCAGAGGCAAGTGAAACTCCTAAGCACTCATTTAAGGGCAAGTTACGAGTATAAACCTCATGTATCATATAGAGTACTGTGAGCAGTATGTGAATAGTAGTAGTAGTACATACAGGTATTCCTTCCCATTCAAGGAAAAAAAAAAAGGATCAGATGCTAGATGGTGTAATTGGTGTCTGTCAGCCTGTGCTGCAAAGAAAATGGGTTGTTTTCCCCTCCTTTGCTTTTGTGCTATTAGGGAGTGCTTCATACATGGCTGGAGCTGTTGTATCTGACCTACTCTTTTCTTGAGGAGGTAGGAAATAACAATGCTGTGGAGTAATGTAATTGGGGCAGATTCCTAGAATCTCTGAAGACAAAGTTGAGAACGAAGAGTTTGGGGATTTCAGAACCACAGAATGGCTGAGTTTAGAAGATGTCTCTGGAGGTCACCTGGTCCAAGCCCCCTGCTCAAGCAGGGCCATGTAGAGACACTTGCCCAGAACCATATTCAAATGACTTTTGAATATCTCCATGGAGGGAGACTCCACAACCTTCTGGGTGGCCTGTGCCACTGCTCGGTCACCCTCATAGTGAAAACATGTTTTCTGATTTTCAGAGGGAACCTCCTGTGTTTCGGTTTGTGCCTGTTGCTTCTGGTCCTGTCACTGATCAGACCCTGGGTCCATCTTCTTTGCACCCTCCTTTTGGGTACTTACACACATTAAGGTCCCTTCTGAGTCTTCTCCAGGCTGAACAGTCCTAGCTTTTTGAGCCTTCCCTCATAGGAGAGGTGTTCCCTTAATAATCTTTCTGGCCTTTCATTGGACTTTCTCCAGTATGTCCATGTCTGTGTATGTTGCATATCACCTCTCTTCACCCCGCTGGCACCACTCCTAAGTCAGCTGTGGATACCATTAGCTTTCTTTGCTGCAGGGGCACATTGGTGTCTCTGGTTCAACTTGGTGCCCACCAACACTACCAGGTCCTTGCCTAAGGAAAGGCAGTTTCATTTGTACTGGAAAGGTGGAGTCCTTAATTTCTAGCCAAAGAGATGGCAGGCATGTTGCTGAGCTCTTCAAGCTATCAACAATTTAGGCAAGGAATTTTTTTTATAAGAGGCATGCAGGTGTTGCGTTCACTATTTCTGTAAGTATGCTAAGAAGAGAAAACCTGAAATGCAAGTAATAAAAAATTCAGATATAAAAAAATGTACATTTGACTGGCATGTTCACACAGGAAATTCCATTTAAGCATAAGAAAAGAGTTTTTTACTGTGGGAGTGGTCTAATACTAGGACAAGTTGTCACAAGTTGTGGAGTCTCTGACTTGTCGATATTCAAAACCAATCAGGGACACAACCATCAGCAACCTTCTCTGAGCAGGGGCTTGGACTAGATGATCTCCAGGGATGCCCATCCTCAGCTGTTCTGTGATTCCGTGTTGGCCCACTCTAGATCAGGATGTGTTTGTATAGAACTTTCTTCTTCAGGCTGTCCACAGTTGTTTTTTAAAAAAAACCCACAGAAAATAAGGGCAACTTCATAGAAATGATTGCTTTAAAAGAACTAAATAATAAATTGACAATAAAAAGAATGAAAGAAACCTTGTCAGCAGACTGCTAGTTTATTTCAATAAATTCTCCATAGCCTTTTAATATAAAGACTTGCTATGTCATGTATTTTTACTCCTGTAAGTGCAATTTGTTGTCAGTCTTTGTTTTATTCTCAGTTGTTAAACTTGTAGTAGTTTAATAAATTTGATACCTCATTTATGGCTTCACGGGAGGCACCGGTGTTTATTCATATACTCTAATGCACCATGTTACCTCTTTCAATTTCTTGCTGTTTAACCTCAATAAACACATTTTTACTGTATTTCCTCAGTTCTGTAGATGGCTGAATAAGAGTTGCATAAATATTTTTCTTTATGGTGATTTCATGATATATATACTCAGAGTTCTCTCTGTATGTCCTGTTACTGCAAATATATACTCAAGGGAATTTCATGTTAAAAGAGGCCATCAAAGCCTGCCTGAAGTATGTAAGGCAGCTTTTCTTTTTGGTTGAGGACAAGCATTATCTTGCAAGATTTGACCCATCGCTTTTGGCGACATACTATCAGCACTTCCATTTAAGGACCTTTTTACTGTTCCAGTGATCATTGTAAGCAACCATGGGAAAAATTCAAGACAGACATGAGTAAATACATTGTAAAGCTAAAATTCATGGTGTATCAACTTCTATAAATGAGAGGCTTTGAGAAATGAGTGCTGTATTTTCTTTTTGTTGTTGTGGTTTTTTTTTCCCCCCCCTAATGATCTTAAATCTCTGGCAGTGCTAAAATATATTTTGCAATGGTCACTTCAGCGATATGCTCGCCTAATGTGAGCTCACTTTTTTGCAGACAGGTTGGAGGATGTTCTGGAGCTTTGTGAACTTGTGAGAGAGCTAAAGGATGTGGTGGGTTTGGAGGCAAATGGGCAAGCACAGGAAGGGCTGCTAATTTTTGTAAGACATCACACCTAGCAAGTGAAGAGCATAAATCCTCAGTTTTAGAGACCCACAGTTGTAGATAGATGGTTCTAAACTGTTACTACCTGAGAATTGAGTGCAGTAATAAAAAAAACACACACCCTTTCCCCTTATCTGGCTGTAGCGAGTGTAAGGTTCTCGTATGTTGCTTTTTTGTTCTCTGAAGCAGCTTAGTCCAATGATGTTGCTATGGCAGTAAGAAGCAGGCATTTTGAAACTGTAATCCTTTGGGCTTCATTCTTCTGGTATCTCTCTGGTGGGTTATTCAACCCTGATGCTTCAGTTTCCTTTTTAAAAAAGGTTGATATTAATGCCATTTCTAGCGCTCATAGAGGGTTTTAGGTTTACTAGTTGGCATGTGGTATTCTCAAGATGTGTAGCTGAATGAAAAAAATTGTGACTTTGAGTGTGTTTGCACAGAAAGGTCACAGTTATAAGCACACTATCAAGAATGTGTTTTGATTTCTTTTTACATGTGACTCTGTATAAGCTTAGTGTAATAGAATATAAGTTTTAAAATACTGTAATAAATACTTTAAAAATAATTTGTACTGCAAAATAAGGCATCTTCTTGTTTATTATCTTCTATGGTGAACATCTAAGCATAAAGTAGAGGCATGATTTTCCTATTCTATTACTGTTACTTTTTTTATCCATGACCACTAATCAATCTTAGTTGTACTTTAAATTAATGTTCATGTCCATGCAGTTGGCCTGATTCATCATGGCTTGCACAGACCTCTGTTTCTCTGCACAGTGAGTAAAAGAATGCTGCCAATTTTGTTAGCAGTTTAGATATGTGCTACAAAAGTTTAGCTGTGTAAACAAGTTGCATGGCTGTGGAGAATCAGGTCTACTAAAAGCTGGACATAGCATTCATAATATTCTTTGCAGATAAACCTGAACTATAACTTCCGTTGTTATTTTTGCCTAGGAACTGTGAGGATGTGTTATCAGCTGAAGACTGTGAAATGTTATACCAGTTTGTTTATACCACACACCGTCCGCTTGCAGTAGCAGCTGGGGAATTCCTTTATAAAAGGTATCTCTGCCTGCCTGCATGCCTACTTCTTGCATGTTCTCATTTGTTTCAGAATGAAGGTGGATTTATTTAAGAGGGACATTAAGCATTCATTTTTCTGCTGGAAGTGTGTACCATGAGGGTAGTAGATGTGCTTTCTTCTGCTGAATCAGAAGAGAAATGCTGTCTGGGGGTAATCATTTGTTTCCCTGCACAGCCCTGGCACAATAAGCATGAGAAAAGTTGCAAGACTAACACAGAGAATATGAAACAATTGACTGATCCACAGATGCCATGCCATGTTGAAAGCATACTTCCTTTCTTCTTTCTTTTCCTGTTGCTTTGCTTCTTACGAGCTCATTCATCACCTGGCATCTGCTGGATTTCCATAGCTTTGGTGATTAATCACAAAAATGGCCCCCTCTTCTCCCTTTGGAAGTTGCCTTATACATTGTAAAGGCTTTGAATAATGAGAGATGCAGCAGATTAAAAAGCCCTCCCAATTTTCTGTCAGGTTAATGAAGTACAGGGTTTATCTTCCCCAGGAGTAACTCTTATAAATGGGCTTCTTAGAACAATGGTTGCATGAAGTGAATGGAGTTGGCGTGCTAAAAAGAGAAGAAATAAATATTCTGTCTCTGTGGCTGAGAAATAATTTTGCCTCACAAAGAGGAATGAAAATAAAAATATTTTGGCAAGAGTTTTGTGGGGAAAAGTTCAGAAATAATAATGATTTGTGTTTCCACATATGCAGAATCTCCTCCTAGTTGTCTTTTCCTGTCTAGCTGAATTACTGACATTCTTGGGTTTGTGGAGCCAAGTCCAGCAGAAAGACAAATGAAGATAAATTTCTGTTTTGATGAGTCTTCTATCATATCTGCTAGTCTTACTTAATCTTTTGTGTTGGCCCTAATATTCTTTCGTAAATCAGGTGTTTTTGCTCTCGGAACACTGCTACTTTTTGCCATTGATGTGATTGCCCTGATAACTTTACTTTTTCTACCCAGCTTGCTAGTGAGTGTGAATGCTGACCCTGTAAATCTCATCCTTGTTCTTGTTCGCCCAGTTCTTGTCACCAGCACTTCTGACAGTATAGATATCTTTGTTCTAGTGTGATAGAGATGTTAGTGACACCCTGTTTTCCTGCTCATACTACTAAAAGTTTTAGTATAAAAGTTTATGCTTTTTGGCTCCCCCACTCCCTTCTTGGTTTGCATGAAATCTCCTCAATGTCTGCATTTTTAGCTTAGGTTACTTAGCTGGCGTAAATTACACCAGTAGAAGCACTTTCTGAAAGCATAAGCTTTTACTGACATTGAGTAGTGTGGTCCTGCTCTCAAATCCAAGCCATTTGGGCCTTACATTAATCTGTGGGGATGGCCTTCCTGTATTTATCCTGGGATTAGCACTTTTGATGAGCAGTACAGTCACACTCATTTTGGATAAAGAGGGAAATGGAAATTGAAGCGTCGTATTGTGCTTCATCATACTTCAGATGAGGAATAACAGTTTTTCCATTATATTTGTGAAGCTGACTAAATTGTCTCTTAGAAATACAAGATAGTGTGTTTTCTTTAAAAAGTTTCAGTTCCAAGATGTATACAATGATGTGAATACTGGTTGGGTAGTAGTATCTCTACTCTATTGTTAAGGTTTAAATCCAGCTTAGAGCAAGCCCTTTTTCAAGCATGAGCAAATGCCTACCTCGTTGTATGTTCAAATCTGTAGAATCTGCATCTGTTGTCCAGAAAGCTGGCAGGATACCTGTGAAACTGTCAGAAATATTCTCTGCATCCACAGGGATAGCAGATCTCTCATAATGGAAAACAACCGAATCTCTTTCCCTTTCACCTGATAAAAATGTCTGGTGTGATTTGGAGTAAATAAGTAGGCATTTAGAAGAAATACAGTCCTTGGGATCTTGACAGAATTAGTGGTACATTGGCAAACGAGTATAAGGAGAATGTGGCAGAACTGGACTGACTTTCTTTTCTGTTGGCAGGTTGCTTAGTCATGAGGGAGATGAAGAAGTTCAGCCCAAAGGAGGAGGGAAGTTTGGGGCAAGTACTGACCAGTTGAAAAGATTAATAGGTTTTTTCCTGGAGAGTGAGGTGAGGAGAGCAGCCCCTGCAGTAAGTCTTTCAAATCCAGCGTTGCATGTTATGTATTGGCTTGCTTTTGAAAACTATTCCTGCTGGTGAACTCTGAAATGTTTGGTGTTTGGGATGTTTTTGCTCTCTAGTATGAGTTTTTAATGAGAACATTTTGTTCTGTTGTATTAAAACTAATTTATAACTGTGCTAATGGAGAGAATCAGTGCTGAAGCAGCTTCTGAAAACATCCTGAAAGATTAATGCCACTGAGTGAGGAGGTTTTGGTATGTGTGTGTCGTTCTGCAGCCAGATATGGGTTGCTGTGCCATGGCTGTATGCTGACTAAGAACTGCGTAGTTTTACTGAGAGTTTTATCAGCTAAAGTGCTGTACTTCATTATTTGCTTTTGCAGTGGTGCAGACCTACATCTGGCCAAAGTGTCTTAGGCACAGCAGTTTCGAATCTTTCTGCAAAGAATTTCAGAGGCATTGCTTAAATTGTTGACTCGTTTCTAGTCCCAAGGTTGTATTTTCAGCTGTTATGGTCAGCAATATAAAAGCAATACTGAAGCTAGTTTTAAAGAGATTACTTAAATTACAAAGGGAAAGTATCCTAAAAAGAGAAAAGAAAAAGCTTTTTTCATGCTTTTCCTGCTTTTTCCCCCTGATTTGTATCAGATTGAAGGCATGGTGTTGTTGATTAGCTCCAAACTAAATATGTTGGAATACTGTGTGTGAATCTATGTGTGAATGGCAAAGCTTTGTAATTGGAAAAAGGGAGAGGCACATGTGAAGCTCTGTTTCTTTTAGTGATATGTTTGCTTCTATAAGCTTGTGTTTTTAATCCCTAGCTACACAAACATGTTGCATACCTCATCGACAGCTTGTGGGACTGGGCAGGCAAATTCCTGAAGGACTGGGAGTGCATGACCACTCTTCTATTAAAAAATGCCGAAGAAGATGGAGAAGGTGGGTAAGGAAAGAGCTTAGTTTTGTCTGAATGAATCTCTTGGTACTGTTTTTTGAACTTTGCCTTCAGCTAGTTTAGGATCATTCCATATTGCAGTACCCCTTGATCCCAAACTGTGGTCCCCAAGGGCCACAAAGCAGATGCAACTCAATGCACTGCCAATGTGATATTTATATCAACAGATTTGTTTTATGCAGTATTCTGTATTTATGTAATGGTAGTTTAGAAACATTGCAAGAATACTTGCATAAATAAGCCATAATTCTTACATAGAATTAATTTTTTTGTTTGTCCACAACTTAAGAATCTAAAAGAATTAATTGATTGAAGTGCAGTATTGTTGGGCTACTGTTTGTGCTTGAAGAGAAAATAAGTACTATGTTGAGTTCATTAACATCTAACACTCTAGAGGATGAATTTTTTGTGGAATTATTTTAAAAGGAACTTAGATCTTTAAGGTCCCTTCCAACCCAAACCGTTCTATGATTCTGTGAACAGTTGTTGTAGTGGAACTGGAGGTGGTTGTGTGATTGAAATCAAAGTTGTAGACCTAGTGAGTTAAAGTATTTTGTTACTCAAAGAAGTATGAGAAATGTGAAAACAGTCAGTAGGAGTAGGCCTTGTTAACCTTGCCTGTGTTTTTGGGAGCCTAACTGTCCTAAAAGGTTTAGCCATGAGAGGAATAATTAGTTTTGTGTTCAGTAAATAATTTTCTTCAAATTAAATCAAACATTCTCTAGGTGTTTATTTAGCAACACTGCATCTTTCTGTAGTGTCCTTCCACGTTGCTCAGATTAATGAGTAGGCTTTACATTAGCTGTTGCTGCATCTTCATTTTTCTTTTGTGTGATGCTGAGACTGATTTACTTACAGCACTGAGTGATGCCCATGAAAGTGCTCTCATTGAAATTATCCTCGCAACGGTTAGAGAAGCAGCTGAAGGTCATCCTCCAGTGGGCAGAGGTGCAGCCAAAAAAGTCAGTGCATCTTAATCTTATTTATTGTCCTGTAATCACATTCTCTTTGCCTTATATGCTTTGCCATACAGTGTGTTCCTAGTGGTAGGTGTATCTTAAGCTTATTTTTTTAAAAAGGCTTATTTTCATGAAATGACACAGTGTCTTTTGACCTCTAGATCTTATTAGTAGTGGAAGTTGAAGGAGATGAGCATAAGAGGAAAGCCAGTTGAAGCATGTTATTGACAAACGGTCAGCATTTTGTCCGTGAGATATAGCTGTTTAGCAATTTACATCTAGTTTAAGGTTAACAAAAAAAAAGTAATGAAGCATCTTCATGAAAAAGTATCTTTATCTGAGCTTGATATGGTTTAGACAAAGGTATGTGAGTTAACCTTGGGTTACATGTAAAATTCCACTCAAATCTAAGAGATTCTGTAATTGATACAAAATGCTTTATCTGCAGATTCTGTCAGTAAAAGAGAAGAAAATACAATTGGAAGATTGTACCAAAATTACTGAACACTTTATTATGGTGCTTCCTCAGCTCTTGGCAAAGGTACCTAACAGCTGCTCTGTGAATGCATGTTAAATCTTTCATTAAAATTCTTGCGGTGTACTCATATCCTGTTTTTTCTCTGCAGTATTCAACAGATGCACAAAAAGTGGCAAATCTTCTGCAGATTCCTCAGTATTACGATTTAGATGTTTACAGTACAGGACATCTAACAAAGGTGAATAAGAATTGGGGTAGTCGGTTCATGTGGAATGTGCTAGTTTTATGTGACAATGTACAGAGTTTAGTGGGACTTGGAACAATATAAGGAAAATATATAAAGAAAAGCAAAGAAATGGTCTTACACCTTGAGCGAAGTGGTCTTATTCAGGCTTTACTTTTTGATGTAGTGCTGCCAAAGAAAAGCCTTAGTGCTTGTCACTTCTGATGTGCTGTGACTGGCCCTGGTGGGTAACGATTTGTGGTTTCATGTAGTAGGCCTGGCCCTGGGTGTTTCATTGTTGGGTGGAGAGAGGGTGGGTTATGCCGTGTATCTAAGCTGGTGCTTCCCAGGAGTTTACTACAGAATAGGTTTCATTCTCCTTGAAGGCTGGCTCCCAGCTGCTGGGGAATGATAGTAACTGAAAGATAAGAATGGAGATAGTATATCTGCTGACGGGAGAGGAATGGTCAGAAACAAATAGATGAAATCCTTGAAATGGCTTAATGTATTCTTAAGCAGGGATATTTACAGGGAGGTAATGGTAGGCAAACACTCCTAGGTCAATTTCAGCACAAAACATTGACTTGAAGAGGGAGAGTCAGCAGAATGGCAGAAGTTACCTCCTGCCACTAAGAGTGAAGACCCCAGTTGCTGACATGATCTGATACATTCTCCGTCCTCTGCTGCTGAGGTAGACAACTTCCATTGTTTGAAGACACAGTTGTCCTTTGGAAAGGCATTTATTCCCTACCTTTGTCTTAATTTTATGTAGTGCCAAACGTGTATTACTGAAGTAAAACTTAAAGCAGTTGCTTCATTCTTTAGGAAGATCCAGAGACGATAAGAATGAAAAAGAGCTATAAACCCAGAAAAAAATTTGTATCCTCTAATGCTACCCTTCTGCTCCTTAGACTGGCATTTATTTCATGTTGGTTATATGACCTATAGCGATATATGGGCCTAGTGAAATGTATGTAAAGCATAAGAGGATTTTTGTGCAATTTACCTATAATACCCTTTTTATCACCTGCAGCATCTGGATGCTTTGCTGAGAGAGGTAAAAGACATTGTGGCCAAACACTCTGACACATCTGTCCTTGAGGCTTCCTCCAGGACTTATTATATCCTCTGCAACGAAGAAATTGCCATCTATAGCCAGGTGGATCGTGCCCGAACTCAGCTGATAGATGAGTTGATGGGACAGCTTAACCAGCTACTAGACGGCTTCTGGCAAAAGGTGTGTGACATTGTAGAGAGAAACAGACTGTTTCCCTATGAAAAAAGAAGACAAAAAAATTGAGGGGGATATGGAACTTTTATTTGCCTGCTGTTTCTGCTTGAGGGGAGGAGAGCTTTTGAAGATGGGTTTTTGCCTCTGAAAAGATTGACTGTTTACATTTTAATGAAGCAGATGTATTTTGGCAGGAACAGAATGGGGAAAAAAATAAATGAGGTAGTCCACACCAGCACCAGGGCATTTTATGTCTTCTGAATATTCTGGACCTAAGCTCCGTAGTTTCTCCATAGTCACTTCATTACTGTGCCAAAGATACGGTGTGAAAGATCAGCTAATATGTGCTGTGGATCTGTAGGTGACGAGACTGTTCCCGAAAAGGTATAGTTCTGTACTTTGACATATTTGACTGTACACAAGATATCCTTTGTACTGCCACTTTGGCTGTAGAGGTAGTACTAGGAAAAAAACCAAGCCAGCAATCTGTAACACAGATTGTATAGATTTGGGGTCTTTGAAGTGATGACTTTCCCCTTGAAGGAGGACTGCAGAGTCTCCCTCAAAGTTTTTCATTAGTTCTAAAAAGCAGAAACAGCTGATGGTGATATGAATAGCTTGCTGGCTGAACTAAACAACAGAAGCCTGCAGCTGATCTGATCAACTGTGCCGTCATGAACAGGTGTCATGCCATGGCATGAGAGTTAACACTGTCAGGTTTTTATTGGACACTGGGATATTGTAAAATGTGTCAAGCCAAAAAGTCCCCTAACCACAGATTGGATTTATTTTGTTGGTCTTAAATAGATATCTGTGTCAATGTGGGAGAATGTGAACTTACGAGAAACAAGATAAGTGCTAGACCAGGGATTCTTCAACTCCTTCGTAGTGTGATCCACGTCTAAATAAAGAGATTTTCTTCTGGAACCCCTCCCTTCTAATTCCTGATTGTATATACCGTCTCCCATAATCACGTAGTATACTTGTGGAAACTACAGCAATTGCATCTATGGGAAAGTATTTAATATATTTTTAGCTATCTTTGAATGTGATCTGGCAGCTGGAAGCAAGGAGAGTCAGCACCATGTGAACAGTTAGCTTTCCAGAGATCCTTAACAACTGTGTGAGGCCTGTGAGTCTGAGGGTTAGCGCTTCTGTGTTAGCCTAATTGCTGGTTTTCAGTGTTAGCAATACTGTAATCTAGGGAGACTGCCGTGGGTTTATTAATGACAGGGACATTTCTGTATACAAAATTTCTGTGCAGTTAACATGTTGTTTTCTTTTTACTCTAGAGGAAGACATGAACAGCATTGTTAAAGATGAAGGGACTGGGCAGGGCTGGAGGAGAGTAGTTCAAGCTTGTGGGTTGGTTGGGAAGAGAACGTGGCAGTTGCCTTGCCCCACACTGTCTAATTCCTTTCTTTTTCCCAAACTTTCATAATTTAGGAAGAAGGTTTTTGTATGGAAGCAGGAGAAATTTCCCAGATGCACTCTGCTTTGAGAAGAGTAGCAGCTTTTCATAAGTGAGATCTTTATTTACACAATTTACTTTCCCATATACTTAAGTGTCAGCCTAACAGGTGCCAAGTGAGAATTGCTCATTTGTTGGGTTTAGTAAGATTTTTCACAAGAGAATGAAAATGATCCCTATGAGAGGTGCTGCAAGGTTTAGTTTCCTCTTAACAGAGCTGTACTCTTGGATATGGGGTTGTTTTTGACTCATTACTGAGGTTGGAGCATCGGTTTTAATGTGGCTGAGAAGTGTGTGCTACAGAGCTGGGATGTCAGAGTGGACACAGAGGTCCTGTCTGTGGTGCCTACCTCCTAGCTGGATGCTTTTGCACTGCGTTACTGTCAACGCTGGTGGTCAGTCTGAAGAGAGTATAGTGAATGCAGTCTTTTTTCCCAGCAGATCTGCTTTGTTTGTTTTAGTTAATTTGATCATCTTTCGTTAAAAGATGGATTTCTCAAAAGCTTGGTTCTCCAGGGATTGTTCACCAAATAAAGTGTAATGCAAGATAGTAGAGGGTAGGGCAGTTGGGCCGCCTTCTTCAGTGTCTTTTACCTACCCTTTGTGCTAGGGCTGCTCTGTTTTTGCAAAAAGAAGTCTAATGTTGAGGTGCAAACACTGAAAGAGTATTAGAAGCAGCATTTTAAAGTGGGGTGGGGAAAGGTTCTTTAAATCTTTTGGAGCACTTAGAGAGTGTGGATAGAGTACAGGAAAGGGTACAGAGCTGCTTTTTCCTCTCCTCAAGACACTGCAGTCTGTGGTAGGAATGCAGGCTGTAAAGGTTGCAGTATTAGATGATGAAAAACTTAATTTCCTTTTTCTCCTGCTTATAATTAATAATTAGTTGTTTAACACTACTGCTGTACATCAAATGAAGGTAAAAATAGGATGCACTTAATCTGTTTGGTCAGGTGAAATTTCATTTCTTCCTTAGTGTATCATTATTTTTTTCACTTGCAGTGCCCATGATCTCACCAAGTGGAATCTGTATGACAAGACTTCAAGGTTGCTGGTGTTTGAAATGGAACATGGGAGATTGCCTGTTCTGGTGAGTTGTGAATATTTAACACTGAAAGAGGTTTTTCTTGTTGCAAGCAGGAAATTAGGAAATACTAAATAATCTTGTATATCAATGTCCTATGAGGCAGGAAGATACTGTTTCCATTTCTCAGTGTGGGAAACTGAAGCTGTCTTTGGTATAACGTTATTTGAACCGGTAAATTCATGCCATAGATTCATTTATTTTTGGAGATTGTCCGAAACTATGATAGCCATCTGGCATCTGGATTGATCCTTTGTCATGCTTTGTACTTCCCATTGATTGCGTAGTCTTGCCCTCAGTACTTACGAAATTGTTGGGACCCTGAGGAGCCCCTTCTAGATAGCATGTAACCAGAAATTGGAATACTTTGGACCTGTTGCTTGCATAGTGACTCTTGGTGAAGATGGTTTGTAATTACCAGCTGCCTCAACTGCAGCTTTTTGGTTGTCTGGTTGTCTCAACTGTAACATTGGCTGTTCCAAGATGGGAGGTGTATATCTTGGGATTACAAGGTGAAGTATTCTAGCAGTCGTGCATGTTAATCAGCCCCTGTTTTTAGGAGAGAACTTGAGGTTATTTGGGAAAGGTTGAAATTTAGTTGAATAGAGCGAGCCTGCAGTCAGTGGGTAGAGGTGGCCTCCTTTAGATGGAGCATCACGGGACCAAGGTTTGACTTCTGCTCTGAATTGCCCTTTGAAAGAGCCTGCCTTTCACCGAAGAGAAATCCCGAGAAGCTAAGCTAAAGTTAGTCTCTGTGAACACCCTTTTTAGTACAGGGTTAGTTTCCACTGAACTCATCAAGACGTCAGAGTTCTGCAGAAGCAGCACCTTAGTAATGAAGCTTCTCAGGAGGCAACGTTTCCTTCTATGTAAACCTGTTAAGTTTATTTTGAGGGTCTAAATACTGTACAGTGCAGAAACGGTCATGCAAACAACATGCAGAATGTCAGGCTTGGATGCTTTGTTTAGTCTTAAGCTTTTTGCTCTTGACCCTTTCATGTAAATAAAGAACATGTGTTTTTATTTGCAGATTATCCTGCCAGCTCTCCAGTGCATGTATTTTTCTCTCCTGTGGCAACTAGCTGCAGTTCCGGAAAATTCTCCCAAGGTTGGCCACTTCACATAATTCTGAAACTTGGAGTTGTACTTCTGGAAGTTTAAGTTGCTTTTCTGTTCTCAGATTGCCAGAAAAAAACAAGCTTTGTGTGTTTTCTTGAGGAAACCAAATTGAGCTGAGGCATTTTCTCTCTGTCTTGCCCTCTTTTTTTTTTTCTTTTCAAAAAGCTTTTATATTTTTTCAGTGTGCAAGAGAATGAGTGAACAATAGTTCACCTCTGTTTTTATTGCAAAACATGTGCATTGAATTCCTGGGGCTTGATGGAGATAAGGAACTTCTTCCAGTGCCAAAACAGTTCATTGTTTTCTAGTTTTAAGCAACAAAGAATATTCAATGAAAATTCCAGGAAGTCTTGTTGCTTTGTTTCATTTCTATTTTCTCGTTTTACTTACATGTTTCTGGCACAAAATTTGAGGAAAGTGGTAATTTTCTCATCAGCTAACTATTTACTTTATTAATTGGTTTTATAAAGTGCCAAGCTCTGACAGGTATTTCAGAAGACAGTCTGGTTTAAGACACCAGAGAGGAAAACTCTTTTATGCTTTGATTCATGTGTGAATGTGTACCTGTGTGGCTTCTCTTTGTGGTGATTTCTGACTACACCAAGTGCTGCTGCTTCTGTTGTTCCGCCCCTTTCCCCTGGTGCTCCTGTGTGTACAGAACAGGACGGTGACATGGACATTTGTTTTGTGTGAGAAATGCTAGCTGGGAGGTTACCCGTTTGGTGACTGATTCAATATCTATTCCCATCTTGTTCCATTCCTGTGTGGATGTCCGCATCTCTGACTGCTCTAGTATGTTCTGTCTTTCAGCCCAGGCACGGTTAGCTTGACTGATGTTGGGGCAGCACATTTTTTAATTTGGCCTTTCATATGGGAGCAGATTTTGATTGGAAGCACAGTGCTACAACCCACTCTGCAGGGCCACATCTGGGTGTTGGCAGAGAGAGAAGTTCCAAGTGCAAAAAAGAGCATTTTCTGGACAGCAGCTCTAAGATTGTTTCTCCCCTCCCCCCCCAATAATGTTAAGGCAGTGTTTTGCCTCCCCCTCTGCTGCGTTTCAGTGTGCCCTGGGATGGATCCCCTTTCTTATAAATGTGCAGTTGCATAGCATGAAATCCAGCCCTCCTGTAAGGGCGTTCCTCTTCTGTTGACTGCTCAAAGCTCTGTGCAGTGCAACAGCTGCGACCTGGTGAAGGATCAGAAAGTCTTTTATGTGGCTGTGGGCAAATCAAATGGTCTGTCTTGCTGGATTCATCTGAATGGAGGTGTCTAAGTCTGAGTGCCAGAGTTAGCAGTGCAGTTAAACTGCATTGGCTCCGTAGTCGATAGAGGGAGAGAGAAGAGCAACTCCAGGAGGCAGTACACATTGAAAATTAGATGGGATGGACCAGAGTTTTTATGACTTCCATGTTTAAAGTGGAAATAATTATCGTTGTGCTTTGTAAGAATAAGCTGAAGTAAGTAAGGGAATACAAGCTATGAGAGCTGTCCTTACTACAGATGGAGAAGCGAAGAGTTTGTGACTTGCTGAGTACCACTAGCCTCAGCAAGTGTGACATGCACGCGTCCTACTACTATTTGTCATATTTCTGCACCAGAGTGTGGGAGGAAGTACATATTTCTGTGGGTTGACCTTATATCCCAGATGTTGCACCTGAAAAGAAGAGATGGGTTTAAAGTTGTTCATAGCTATAAGCTGTTGCTGCTGTGAGATGTCACCTTTTGTAATGCCATCAGCTGTGCTATCTTAAATGAGTAATATCAGTGGAAGAAAGATGCAACTGTTGTTTGTTTTGTAATTCTCTACTGAATCATAGCCCCTAACATATTTGTCCTGTCACTTTTCCTAAAATCATTTTTAGGAGACTCTTTTTGCACTAAGAAGAGAGCTGAGATGTTTCAGTCAGATTTGCATGTGCTTCCTCCACCATAAGAAAAAAGATGTAAGAGAAAAGGTTTGTGTTGCTCTGTCACTTAGCTAGTGTTCATGCTCAGTTCTCCTTTTAAATGCCTGCCCTTCTTTTCATACTAGTATTTTCTTCTACTGATTTTTTGCTATTGTTTAACTCTTAGCAGAGAAGGAACTCTAGAAAACCCTGTCTTCAACTAATTATTTTAAAGGCAAATTAAAATTATGTTAGTTAAAATGCCACAGAAGTCAGTGCTTTAATCAAACATAGATATGTGTCTGCATGGGCGCATCTGCAGAATCAAGACCTGAATCTGAATAACTTAGTTTGCCAGTTGATAATCATTGTCATTTTCTGATTAGACTAATCAGCGTACTGGTTGCTACTATTGCTTTATTATTGCCTTGCTATGAATATTACTTTAAAAAAAAAAATAATTGGAAAACCTGTCCGGTGATTCATGTGCTAAAGGAAAGATTTTCTAGCATAATAGGGCTCTTCTTCCCATGGAAGTTTGAAAATCTTTAGGTGGTATTCATGCATGATACTTGCATATACTGTATCCTAAGTTGCAAGTTCTGGAAGGGCTTAGCTGTGGCATGTTACTACATGTTGGGGCAAACAGAAATCTTTAGCTTGCAACGAAGAAATGGGATAGAAACTAGATTGTGACTTGCAGTGTTTGATGGAGATGCAAAGTAGAGTTGTTGTGAAGAGTAACATGGTCTCTAAATCGTTCTTTGGCTTTGCTTGATACAGGCTTTCATGATACTCTGTGACTGGTTGCTGATTTTGAGTCATCAGGATTCAAATAATAACACAGAAGCAGTTGGACTTCCAGATTATCTTCTTAGCACATCACTTCAGGAAAAACTGCTTTTGTTTATCCAGGAACATGTTTTCATGGTGAAAGAAGAGGAAAGCAAAGGTTAGATATCAAATCTACCACTTTTGCTGTCATTTGTCATCTCCATTGAACCTATTGGGAAAAGAGGCTGGTCTTTTTCTGGTTGTTTTTTTGATTTTATTATTGTTGTTGGGCCCCTTTACAAACAAAGTGGCAGACCTGTTATTCACTGATGTGTATCCACTGTGGATCAACCACAGGAAATAGCTGCTAATTTACTTGTAGGATGAAAAGGGCTCATGTAATGCAGGGATGGGTGAGAATGTAAACGTATTTGGTGAACTGACTTTCATGGTAGAGAGGATGGTGTTAGAGGAAGGCCTTGCAGTGTTAAAGTGTGGCTCTGTCAATGCATGGACACTTCTAAGTCATGAGAGTAAAGGCCTAGTGGATTTTCATTTGGGGGGTGTGGGGCAGATTTCATAGAATCATAATTCATGGAATGGTTTGGGTTAGAAGGGACCTTAGTTCCAATTCCCTGGCATGGGCAGGGGCACCTTCCACCAGACCAGGTTGCTCAGAGCCCCATCCAGCCTGGCCTTGGACACCTCCAGGGATGGGGCATCACAGCTCCTCTGGGCAACCTGTTCCAGTGCCTCACCACCCTCAGAGTGAAGAATTTCTTCCTAATACCTAACCTAAATCTACCTTCTTTCAGCTTAAAGCCATTACCCCCATACCCTGCCCCTCTCGAGCTTTCTTGTAGGCCCCCTTTGGGTACTAGAAGGCTGCTATAAGGTTTCCCTGGAGCTTTCTCTTTTCTAGGCTGAACAACCCCAACTCTCTCAGCCTGTCTCTATAGGAGAGGTGCTCTAGCTCTCTGATCATCTTCATGGCCATCCTCTGGACCTGCTCCAACAGGTCCGTGTCCTCCTTATGTTGGAGGCCCCAGAGCTAAAGGCATTGCTCCACAGTGGGGTCTCACAAGAGTGGAGGAGAGGGGGAGAGGGGGAGAATCACCTCCCTCAGAGTGCTGGTCATGCTTCTTTTGATGCAGTCAGGGATGCGGTCGGCTTTCTGGGCCTCAAGTGCACATTGCTGAGCCATGTTGAGCTTCTCATCAACCAAAACCCTCAAGTCCTTCTCAGGGCTGCTCTCAGTCCAATTGGAAATAGTGCTTGTTGCTCTGTAGCCTTTCAAATACATTCAGACACCGTATTGAGGCTGTTGTGAAGGCTGTTTCTTTTGGAAGCATTTTGAAAATAGATGTTAGTTCGTTGTGGTTTTGAGGCTGAGTTCCAGTCTCATGCTTTGAAAAACCAAGCACTGTTCTAGATCACTGTGTCAAACTCTTGTCCTTCAGCTGTTCAGATGGAATTCTGTGTTCAGTTTTGGGCACCACACTTCTTCAAGTCACAAGAAGTGATGGGCCTAAATTGCCACAGGGAGATAGTAGAAGAGAACCCTTATTGGTAAAGGTAGAGGCACGATGGAAAAGATTGCTCAAGTCAAGATTGTAGTATCCTAGTTGTGGGAGTTTTTGAAACAGGGTATGTTTCAGGTTGCATATATTATGTATCTGAAACCAATAAAACTGATCCTGGTTTGGGTTAGATAGCCTGCGATCTGTTTCAAACCAGTTTTGTGTGATGCTTTGAATTTCTCAGTTCTCCCCAAAAAGGATCCTTGTCATCCCATTGCAGATTCCTTCCTAAATGACTGATTTTTTTCATGCTATGGGTGTGCTTGTCTGCATGCACAGCTGGCAGCTGCTCTGTTTTAGTTTTAACTCTAATTTGCAGATACTTCTGACCTGTCATTTACCTTATGTTTGCATCCAGGCCCACAGTAGTGCTAGAAGCAGAAACAGTCCGTATCAAAATTACAGGTCAAAGCCTGAAGCCTTTTGGCATTAGGTGGATTACATTCACAGTGGGAAAGAGTGTGTATCAGCTTTCCTGCTGCAGGAAGCTCTCCCCATCCACCTTCATAGCTGTGTTGGAAGACTCTCGAGAGTGTTTGTTTTCCACAAGTTATGCAGCTAGTAATTAACCCATGTTCCAGAGACTTAACACGTTCTTAATGATATGAAATTACTTTTTTCTTTCACTTTTGTTGATAACCATTTGAAGAGTTTAATTTGAACTCTTGTTAGACTGTGTATGACAAGTTTTTGTTAGGGTTTCTGATGAATTATATGCTGATTTTCTATCATCTGTATTATTCTAGGAAAAAAATGTGGTTGCAATTTGTCTGGTCTTTTCCATTTGGTGTGTTCGTGCCTTTTATTCTGCACTCTGGTTCTGTTCTGTAGCTGTGAGCAGTGTTGTACAAGGAGATTCTGACTAGCAGAAATGCAAAAGCCCTATGAAGATCAGAGCAGAAGACTGTGGAAATAACTCATTTTCACTGTCATGAGCTGCAAGCTTTGAAATGGAAATAAACATGTGTTTTCTGATATACACAGGAACGAGCGCTTAGCATCTGTTCCTTAGCATGTTGACTGAACAGCTGAGTCTGTGCTATTTGGATGAAAGTTGGTCATTAAAATTGAGATACCTTGAATAAAGTGTAGAACAAAGCTTCATTGCTTTTGTTTCCCTAGACCTGACAGAAGAGAAGGAGAGAAAGGATGAAAGTTGCAAACTTGATGACTTGCACAAAAAGCGGAGTCTTCTTGCAGCATATTGCAAGTTAATAGTGTATAATGTGGTAAAGATGACTGCGGCTGCTGAGATCTATAAGTATTATGTGAAGGTAATGTTTTAGATAAGGTTGCTTTGCGTTTGTGAAAATGGTGTCGTTAATAGTCTTACGGCTCAGAATCCTTGTATAATCACAAAAGGGCTATAAAATCAAGGAAGAGTGGGACAAATCTCTCTGCTTTGCAAAGGTACCTCACAGCAGACAAAGTAACTGAGAACAGAGGGTATGTCTGTCTGAACAGCTGCTCCTCAGCATCTCTAGGGAGGCCGTTGCAGAGAAGCGGTTTATGGCTGGGAGAAGTTTTTAACTAGTGGTCAGCTTACTTTATACAGCTTCATGCAGCTCCACAGTCTCTCCATCTGGAGATGGCCTAGTTTTCACATGAGTCATGGTTTTAGACAACTGATAGATTTCCAGCTACTCTGAAGTAGGTTTCAGCAGAGTGGGAAGTTTCCCTGAGCCAACTAACAGGACTTTGGAAATACCTGAATAT
Organism: Falco naumanni; assembly: GCF_017639655.2. NCBI lineage: Eukaryota > Metazoa > Chordata > Aves > Falconiformes > Falconidae > Falco > Falco naumanni. The sequence continues at coordinate 73,996,289 of NC_054055.1, forward strand.
GGATCTTGTTCTTTACTTCATTGGGCTCGAGGCAGACACTGGTTAAATATAGAAAACTCTCTATTTCTCTCCTGAGGAGGCTTTGTTCTTTTGTTATAATAAATACTTAATTTCAGTGCAACTTTAATCTTCACATTACTTTTAAAGGTGCATACCATTGCTTTACATACAAAAGAATATAAAAAGTCCAGTTTTCATCTTTTAGCTTGGGTGTTCTGATATTGGGAGTGTTTTATGAACTTCTTGTGTCACATGAACACAAATCATGTACTTTGTGTACTCCCAGAGCTAAAAAAGGGGAATGATAATCCTCATTTGTTTCTGTTATTAGACCTACAATGATTTTGGAGACATAATTAAAGAAACATTAAGCAAGACAAGGCACAACAACAAAATTCAGAGTGCCAAGACACTGATTCTCTGTCTGCAGCAGGTAAGGTTAAGATTAAAACAAGAGGCTAGGGGCTCTTGTGACAGCTTTATTCATACTGGAGGTTTTTACCTATCTTGCCATAATTATGCACATTCATTTAAAAACCTAGTGGAATAAATCGATTCCTTGCCTGTACTTTCTATGTGTATGTTGGTTTTGCATGTCATAATTAAAACTCCTTTCAAATCCTTAAATCTGTTTTAAAATGTAATTTTGTGCACATTTTTTTTTTGTCTTGTTTTTAATCTTTAAATGCATAGTGTGTTAGGACTGATGGGAGATTATGGAGTATTTCTTGGGACGTGGTAGGTGCCTCTTCACCTTAACAAAGGTTAAGGATATTATTCTGTGGGTTATGGACTACCTCAATTCCTACTGAATTTGAGGAACCACAAATGTGTCTCTGGCTGGTCAGCTCTAATCCCCAGTATTTTTTTACTGGAAGTGGGTTGCAGCTCTTCTGAAGGGTCTCAAGTTGCTGGGGCTTGCAGCTGCTGACTGATGAGGCCAGTTAGCTATTTCAGCAGCTGCTTTTGCAGGCTCAGGCCATGACTGGAGCTGCTTCTAGCTTGGAGTCCTGCTGTAAGTCACAGAGCAGGCTCCTCCCAGGGGGTACTGATACATGAGCTTCGCTTATTTCACACACATTGCCGAGGGCTTAGATCTGTGAGCTAGCCTCTGAAATCTGAGCTTAGATGAGGCTAAACAGCATTTGGCTACATATATTCTGCTGACACAGTCAGGACTTTGTGTTTAGGTATCACATAGACAACAGGCCCTTTTTGGCCTTTGCTTGACCTTGAAAGTTTACAGGTTGAAGAGAACAAGCTACCTCCATGTTCTGTTAGGAGAAAAACCCAGAACATAGTTAATTGGGCTCAAGATGTGCTTTTGACCTAGTCTCACTCTCAGAAATTGGACTACGCTGCTGCCAGACTTGCTGCTTTATATCTGCATTCTGATAGTCTGAAAGTCTCTCAGGCAGATCAGGCCTCTGGGGTTTGATTCAGAAGTCCCAACAGGAGATGGGGGTCAGTGGGGCCATCATCTTCAGGAATCGGTTCTCTGTTTATGCACACCATTTCTTTTTCCATTTTTTTTTTATTTGTCCCTGTCTGTTAAGCACAGCAGTGTCCACTGTGTCAGTTCTTTCTTGTTGCAGTTGTGTGCTTCTGAAGCACATGGCTTACCTGCTCTGATGCAAGGCTTCTGTCTGTGTAAGCTAACTGTTGCTTGCTCTGCATGTCTCTGTGTCCTCCTGGTGCTTTGGTTACCTGTAGGATTACATATGGTTGCTTATCTGAGACTTCTTTTGCAGCTGTTTCAGAAACATGCAGAAAGCCAAGACAGCAGCAGCAGTGTGGACTTCTCTTCTGCTTCCTTCACAAACATGAAAGAACTTGCTCGTCGCTTTTCGCTAACGTTTGGCTGGGACCAAGTGAAATCCAGAGAATCTGTAGCCATGATACACAAGTATGTGTCATACAACGTCACTGTCCGTGGTCATTGCTTTTGTTAGTTGTCTGTTTTATTACTCTGTTCTTTTGTTGTTTTCTTCCAACAGGGAAGGGATTGAATTTGCTTTTCAAGGAGCTACTGGAGTAGAAGGAAAATGCTTGCCTCCTAACTTGAGCTTTCTGTTAATCATCAGTGAATTTTCCAACAAGCTGCTAAAGTCAGACAAAAGACTAGTGTAAGTTAAGTTCTTGTACACTGTCATACACAGTTTGTGTTTCGTGTATCGCTGTACGTGGGACTCTTGACCGTCAGTGTTGCAGAAGTTGCTCAAGAGCTTTTCAGAGAACCTTTAAAATCAACCCCCACCTGAGGTTGTTAGCTTGAAGAAAACACTTGTTGAATTTTGTAGTAGTAGTAATTTTGGATTGTATGTGCAGTATGCATTCTAGATCTTTTCTAGACATAGCTGTGGCCACATACGGCAATTCTTCTAAAGGAAAGAGAGTGTTAATTTGGTGAAAGGAATTCGCAACTTGACTGGCTAGAATGCTTTTCTGAACAGAAAAGTAAGGCAGAAAAGACTGAGAGAGTGCCTGGATCATTCATTATTTGGTAATGATCTAATTCCACAGCTTCACGATTCAGTTACATGAGTTCCATGGAATATATGGGGAATAGAAATATACATGACTGTATTCATAATGGATATTCAAATTCAAGAATTTACTGTTTACAGGGGAATATGTTGTGGTCCAGTTGGGCCTGTGTTTTACAGTGGTTTAAATGTTTACATTTAATAATACAAGAGTGATAACCTTATTTTGGCATCATGGGGCAGTATGCATCTGAACAGAGAGATTTATGATTGTGTCTCTTACTCCTTTCTTCACCTGTCTCAACTCCAGTCATTTTTGAGAAGGAAGTAATGTTCTTCCTTCTGTGTGACCTTTGTCATTAGTTCTCTGTTCAGTGCTGTTTATTTTGGATCTGGATCTCTGCACTTCAGTCTTCTATTTACAGATACTGTAAAAACTATTGCAAAATATGTAACAGGTATTTCCATTTTCCTGAGAGCGTATTTGAAGACATGGGAGTGTAAGATGAAACATTAAGACATAGCTGCCTTTTTGAATTTCTGAGCAAATCACTCCTGTACCTGACGAGAAAAGTTTCCTTTCAGAGAAGAGGTCAGCAGAAACGGAAGAAAAAGCCCAACCATCACATCTTGCTCAGCCCTGTGTAACTTGTTTGCTCTTGTGTTACTTTGTCTTAAATTGGAGGATAACTTCTATGGGGATTACCAACCAGTTTTTGTATAACAAGGGTCAAGAGTGGCAAAATGTCTGCTTTCCTGTTACTTTACATGACTTATTAATGATTGCCAGATACTCATACAATGTATTTTAAAAAATGCATTCAAACCCAAAATGCAAAATACAGAAGAAAAATGTTTTTTTTCATAAACCGATTGCAACTCCTGGTAAATTTAAAGTGGATAATCTATGAGTAGTGGTAACTTCTATTCTTGCATTTTTCCCGGGAGAGAATCTTTGAGATCTATGACTAGAATTGGTTTTCATAGAATCATAGAATCACAGAATGGTTTGGGTTGGAAAGAACCTTAAAGATCACCTAGTCCAACCCCCTGCCATGGGCAGGGACACTTTCCACCAGACCAGGTTGCTCCAAGCCCCATCCAGCCCGGCCTTAGATACTTGCGGGGATGGGGCATCCACAGCTTCTCTGGGCAACCCGTGCCAGTGCCTCACCACCCTCAGAGTGAAGAATTTCTTCCTAGTGTCTAATCTAAGTCTGCCCTCTTTCAGTTTAAAACCATTACCCCATGTCCTATCACTACAGTCCTTCGTAAAGAGTCCCTCCCCGTCTTTCCTGTAGACCCCCTTTAAGTACTGAAAGTCCACAATAAAGTCTCCCCAGAGCCTTCTGTTCTCCCCAACTCTCTCAGCCTCTCTTCACAGGGGATGTACTCCAGGCCCTCTTTTGTACAGTTTCTGTACAACTCTGTCCATGTTGTCTGGATTTGAGAGGGGTTACTATCTGTGTGGTGACACTTGCGCAACAAGCAGATTTCTGTTGATCTGTCCTTGAAAAACTTTGTCGCTTCACTTACCTCCAATGATCAGTTTTTAAAGAGAAAAATATTTCATCATTAATGTGGGCAGATTTCAAGCTAAAACCTGATAATTTTTTTCTTAGGACTATATTTAACTTTTTGACCAGAGGATGTATTCCAGAAGCATATTCCTGAATGTATTAGATACATTCAGGTAGGTTTATTCATTGCAAACATTTGCGGGAAGTACAGAACCTAGCAGGGAATGCACTTTGACTTCTGTTCCTACTGCTTTGGACCTTCCCACTGCTGCTGAGAACAAATGGGAAACAATAGAAATCACAAGGGGGGAAATTGCAGTTTTATCCGCAACTACATTCAGATGATGTTTCTAGAGTAACAGTTTCTATTCCGGGAGGCCTAAAATGCTTTGCAGGGGCTGGAGATTATATTTCCTCTTAGAAATATTTAGCTTTAGCTCCATCATAAATTACTGGATGGAATGTTTTAGGTCAACATGAACTTTTAGAAATAAACATCTGGTTATTTTCATTTTTATTATTAATCGTAGGATTGATGTCCAGGTCTGTATGTTAACATATGTGAATGTACCTGTAACAGATGAGATACAGAATATGGGCATTTGTTAGAAAGGAGTATATTTCAACACCATCAAAGTATATGGATTTTAACCTCCTCCCCTGTAATTGCCCAGGCTGTAGCAGTAAAATATCTGACTTGTCAATTGCTCTGTGCCACAAAATGCACACAATATATGAATTATTGAATAACAAGCAGCATGAAGGGCCTGATTCCTGGATCGGTAGGAGTCTTTCCATTGACACTGATAGCAGTTGGATCAGACCCTAAAACAGTAGTTATAATACACGCTTTTTTGAAACCAACAAACTCCATTACCAGGATTTCTTGATCCCTGGGGCCCCCAGAGTCCAGGACTCTGACTGTTCGAGAGTCGGTGCTTACCCTAACCTCCTCCCAGCATGGGTTTTCTTGCTTTGCAAAGCAAATGAAATGTCTGATATTTTCCAGGCCACACTCCTAATCAAAGAATGAATAATATACTGTACAGGCTGGTGTTAAAACTGTCACTTCTGGTGTTTGCTAAGGCGAGGTCTGTTTTAGCAACACTGGGCTTGATTTTAAAGTGACGAGCTGTACCTGAAATGTGGTGAATATTCAGTTTCTAATCCCGAGTCAGACACCGGTTTTCTTTTCTTATTGTTACGCAGTAGGAATAGGTCAGAAAGACTTTGTCAGAAATGTCCTGTTTTTCAAAAAGGATGTTTGAAGGAGACCTCTTTGCTTCACCTGAGAATCGGGGAGGCCTGGTGTCAAGTCTGGATTGAATCGGGCAGAGCAGGGATTTGTACCAATGTTTCCCACATCCTGTGTGTTGTCGTAACTGCAGAGCTGTTAACTGCTTCTTGCAGACACTTGAAATTTTACTGGCAACCTGAGAGAATTGGATTGAGTTTGAGATGATATTACAGAAAAGTGGTTTAATTGGTTGTTCTTGGTTTTAATTTTGACAAAACAGGCACTCATGGCATAAATATCCCATTTCCTGACCTGCTGTACTACTGAATCACAAGGAGCATCTCTTGCCTGGGATCTCCTTTGTGTCGCAGTCCACGAGGCAGAGAAGGGCCACCAGGAGAAGGCGTGCATATTCGCGGAGTTCTGCGCTCTCCAGACTGCTCCTGGCAGCAGCAATTGGCAGTGACTTCTGCACAGGGAATTCTTTCTAGAGACTGATGTAATTCTGTAATTCCTGTGGATCTAGTGTTGTTTCTAATGCTAAAAATCAAGCACTCTGTTAGCTTCAAAGGCGTTTGCGTTTTAAATATTCAGAGATGTCAGATATTTCTGAGAAAAGGGATGCCCTTTCTTTTTCTTTAACAGGTCTGCCTGCACCCTCGGAGAGCAAAGGGAAAATACCTTTCTAACAATACCTTCCCTAGATACTGAGGGGAAAGATACTGAGTTTTCTTATGCTTGCTTTTGGTTCTCTCCAGGTATGCCTACTTACAGAGGTACATAGCAGAACCACTGCCTTGCAGAGGAGATGAATGGCAGCCACTGATTTGGTACAGAAACTCTTTATTGGCAAATGAAGATGAGGAGAGCTCTGTCCTTAGCAGTTCAGGAGAATGGTCCCCTGCGGGCACATCCAAGGCATCTTTTAAAAGGAAATTCTCCAATGGTATGACAACTTTCCTATTCTGAATCAGCTGTATTTGCTTTCTCCCAGCTAAAAGGCACTTCACGCTTTGATTAGCAGTACCACAGTATGCTGGATATTGTAGACTTTCCAGTTTGAACAGTGTTTTTTTTTTCCTTCAGCTTTGTTGCTGTTAAAAGTCTCTTTGTCACTTGGTAGCGGTAAGATTTGTCTGGAGACTTTGAGTAAGCCGAATTCAGGTAATCTTGAATTCTGCTTTGTACTGAGCTCTGGTGTTTGTGCCATTGAGACTTGGCTCATCGCTTTCAGTTGTTACAGGTGGTGTTGCTTGAGGCCCTGTAAATAATTGAGACAGGAGATGTATTTCCAGAAGCTGATTCAGATCTTCAGCCCAGGTGATCTGGGACAAATCATCTTCTAGGGTCCTCCTCTCTGTTGAATTTCTAGGGTGCCTGTAAGATTATACTCCTGACTTAAAGAGTTATAGTTAGGTGGGCTGCATCCAGGCTTCAGTAGCTGTCATGGACTTCTAATCCGTAATGAGGTATTCACTGTATGGATATGGTGGGACTCAGTTAAATGTAGTCAAGCCATTATGAAAACAATTCCCAGTACAAGTGCTAAGTGCTGAGGACATGTGCACTTGTATGTGGAGGAAAGGGAATTTTTCTAGAGCATCCTTTAGTTTCTTTCTCACCCTTCCTCAGAAATTTTCTTTTCAATGACTTGCCTTCAGAAAGTTTGTTCCTTTGTGTCCCAAAGGCCCTCCTTTCTTGAGGGTTATATAGACTCAGCAGTACTGATAGCACTTACAGACTGGGGCCAAGATCATAAATCTAGGTTACAAAGGTGACCGGTGGGCAAATTAAATGGATTTTCTTCTATATGGCTTTTAGCTGGCTCCTGCAATAAATGAATGCTTTGCTACAAATCTCCCTTTGAGCTTGGCCTCATTGCTTCACTGCTGTGGGGTACATGTTGGAAATGTCCATCTCCAGACCTCTGAGGGTGAGGCTGAAGAGTGAGCTTGTTCACTGTCTGTTACAGGATCTTTGCCTGAAACCAGCCAGACTGAAGCAACAAGCAAAGCTCCAGAGCTGCAGTGTGCTTCCCAGCTGGCCTCTGCAGCAGGCAAAAGCAGAAAGAGGCTGAAATCTCAGGAGATGCACTTGCAGGAACATTTGCCATTCCTTTGTCCAGGAGGGCTGCAGAGAAAATACTGGTGAGAGTTTTATGTCTTACAAGCTGCTTCACTTGTCCTGGTATTGACAGTTGGGGCCTCTATCCACCTCTGCTTCTGCTTTTTGTAGTACTTCCATGGGCAAAGGGTGTGTGCCCCTCCCGTCTGTTCCAAGGACAGCTTGGTTTTTCTGTTTCCTCAGTCCAATACCTACATTTGCTGCTTTAGCCTCATTGTCCCCCATTGTCACAGGGCTTCCAAGCCTTCTTGGACTTAATACCAAGTGTGTGGAGAAAAAGACAAGGAAGGAGGAAGGTTCCCTGTCCCATTTCTCTTGTCTCTGGTCCTGATTGCAGGGCTGTGGTAGTTGTTAGAACCTGGCTGTTTGCTGCAGCTGGATGAGGAGTGTTGTCTGCATCTGTGGAAATGAAAGAGGATTCGTGTCTCTGCAGATCTGCTCTTAACTACTGTGTAACTGGTGGCTTTTAGAGAGGTGCATGTCTGTCCAGCATGCGCACACATCTGAGTGAAACCCCACAGAACTTGGATGCAGGAGAGGTACTGCAGAAATATGGAGGCTGGAGTCTGCTTTTGAGCTCTGCAAATGAAGCACCGTGGGTGCTCAGCTGGGATATTTTCCTTTAATACCGTTCATTTGTTGAGGTCTTAGCTGCCAGTTCCCATATTGGTAGGTTAAAAGATGAAACGCAAATCCCAGTTTTTCAAGTTTTGGACACCTGTTGAATAGACCTGGTGAATACAAGTAAAATAGAACAAAAACAGATTAAACATGAAGTTAGCCCCTTTTAAATGAATGTTTTGTTTCTGAACTGCTTTATTGGAAATTCCTCAGAGTATAATATCTTTCATACCTGGGAAGTACTGGGCCAGAAACTTCGAACTACCTTACATGCATATCTCAGCAGCAGATATTAATAGGTGAACAACTCTGCCTTAAGTACACTTGTGCAAAGTGCAACCTCTGTTACAAGTTTCTCAAGACTTAGCTTTTTTTTATTCTCCCCCCGCCCCCCCACCAGCAAAGATGAGATTAAGACAGAAGCTGTCTCAAAGGAGAGTCAAGCAGAAGACACAGCTGAAGATGTCGATGTTGATGTGGTTGGTCCAGACCAGGTAATTCTGGCTCGGGTTTTCCAGCTCTGAGGACAGCTGTAGTTGAGGTGGGTGAGTGCGAGTTCAGGATCTTATGCGTACCCACCTAGCAGCGAAGGGGCTGGTCTTCTGTGGTCCATTTCAGGCTGAGAAAAGGGGTTTTCCCCCTCTTCCCTTCCCAGCTGCAGCTGCAGTCTCCTTCAGCTTGATCTGCATTTTTAAGGCAATTCTTACTGTAGCATTGAGACATCCTTGGGTACTTGAACACCAGCTAGGACACATTAAGAGGAGGATCCAGTTTCCTTTTTGCCCTGTACTGTGAAGCTTCTTGATTAAGAGCCATTTGCTGCAGTTGCTTCATGTTACTGACACATTTCAGAGATGGCACTGCTGCACAGCCTGCAGGGAACGTCTGCTTCAGACATGGCATTTGCATTGTGCTCTTCAGACTGAGAGGCTCGGAACGTATCTGAGCACTGGTCAGCCCAGGGCTCTTGCTGGAGTATCCCTTGTTTCTTGTCCTTTTCCAGTCAAGGCTTTTGAGGAGATTAAAGTCTGCAAACCAGCTGGGGATTTGAAGGGAAGCACGCGGAGGTTGTGGGCTTGGAGTGGCAGCCAGTGTAGCCTGAGGGGTGTCTTGTGGGCACTGATTGCCCTTAGGAGCAGATAAAAGTTTGGCAAAACTGCAGCTGTCTGCCTGGGTGTCAGCTCAGCCCTGGAATGGATACTTGCAGCAGGGAAAGACTTTTAGCCCTTTGGGCCAGTGGAGTGCAAGCACTCAGATAAGGTGGTGGACACCAGGGGTCTTGCAGCGGCGACTATACTGAAAGGGAGGGAAAATGAAAGAGGCCACGAGGTTTCCTGTGCTGCAGCTAGTCGCAACCCTCCCATCCTCTCAGGGTTTGCACTGTCAGCCACTGGAAGGGGCTGAGTGGTTCCTTCAGGTTTTCCTTCTGTATTTCCCCCTGCTTTCTGAACTTCTGTTAGAATGTTAAACCCAGTGTTTGGCAGACAGTTGTTTTTTTTTTTTTTTGCAGTGAGTCAGGCACCCCCTTGATTTCCAGTGGCTCTGGTTTTCTGGGATCTAACAGCCACATTCAAAGACCTTATATGATTTCTGACTTATTTTTAAATGAGTTTTTCCTGTAAAGTTGTGCAAACAGTTTCTTTTCATATTTGAGGGGGTGTGTGCTTTTTTGGTATTTTTAAAGAGGACTAGAAGGAAAAGAGACTTCTACCTTTTTTCCCAGTCATATGCCTGTTAAAATGTAGACCGTTGGGACCATGTGCTTGGAGCAGCTCCTATTGAAGATAGATAATAAAAGAATTCAAACCCATGGACCAAGATCGAGGCCATACAGAAAGTGCACTACTTACCTAGTTTGTGGCTGTTCCCTGCAGTGCCCTTTCTGGGCTCCTTGTGGTATAGAAATGGTTCTTCCCTTTTGGGGAAGCTAAATATAGTGCTGTCCAAGAGGCAGCTACGGCCAAGCTGCTAGATGGTCAGATGCTACGCTCTGAATGCTTGTGTGCTCTTACATGGTGTTTTCTTCATAGAATGAGACTGACTTAAATCTTTTTTCTTGTGGTATAGGACAGTTAAGACACCGATAGGATAAATGGAAGTGAAGAACACGCTACTGATTTTTTTTCTGCAAAGTGTTTAACTGAAAGTGGGGTTGTGGCGGCATCAACCAAGGCAGCAGGAGATGTGTATCAAGTCAGATCTCTGCCTGTAGGCACCCACCCAGAACCAGTTACTAGCACTGCTTTCTCCACACTGCTGTGCATGGGGGTTGCTGATTTGGCTGTTGTGCTTCTAAGGCTGTGGGCATTATGAACATTGTTACTCAACTGTATCCTGGTCCTTGATTCCGCCTTGGAAAAATTCCCAACCTAAGGACTGGAATCAGAGTATTGACAAATACAGAGTCAAAACCTCTGATGAGACAAGCTTGCTGACATCGGCGCAGGGGCAGTGCTCTGCTGGATGGATCCTTTACCGTTTGAGAGGACCAAGATGAGTGTCTGTCTACTTGTTTCCTTGTACCTGATGCCAGGGAGGAAGGAGACCGGCCCAGATGTGAACGCTGTGACCTGCTGGGAGATGCAGTGGCACTTGGCAGTGCCATTTCCTGCCTGTAAAATGGAAACCCTGGAACAAATCATCTGGAGGTATTTCTACATCCCTAGTGCTTACAGAGACACGGTTAGAGGTCTGCAGGGATGAGGATGTGTTCCCAGGAGGCTTGCATCACAGCTTCTAAGTAAGAAAGAAAGAAACAGTAGACCGGTTGACTTAGTATTTTCCTCTGGAAGAAATCCTTCATGCAGTGATCACATGGTATTTACTTGGAAAATAGAAAACCTGAAAAGACAATGTAAATAGACTGTAAATACGGCCCTTCGAAATAGGTTTTTTCCGTTAAGAATTTGCAAATGATCTTCACTCAGTATTTCAGAGGCAGTAGGCAGGCTGCTTTTGCTGACCCTTTGGCACTGCTCGATGGAATTGTACGTTGCATTAATCCTATCATCAGCTTTTATTTTTTATATATATATATTTTGGATGATAACACTGTAAAATAAACTACAGAACTATTGCTATCCATTAGTATGGAAGGTGCAAGTGCTATTCCCACACTAAACCCGGAGAAAGAACAGCAGCAGTGCTGTCGGCCTTCTAGTCTTCCCTGTTATTAAGCAGACTGAGAAGGGAGCTCTCGCAAACACAGAAGCGAAAGCCACGGATGTCTCCCATGTATCGTCCGTCCTGAAGGGGCAAGAGTGAAACGATTACGTTTCAGTCTGCGTAGCTAAGTGTGCGGTAGGCTAATGCAAGGGGACAGGTACGACGCCATATGGTAATGCCACTTCTCTCACAGTTCCCCTGTGACTTGGTCAGTAACCCCCCGTACGCCTGGACTGCGATAGCGGTGTTTCCCTCAGCCGTCTAGATTTGTGAATCCAGGCCTAAACTGTAGCAGGTAGGCAGGATACAGCTGGACTAGGCAAACAGTCAGACCTAGGACCCCGTCAAATGTGGATGCTTTAATTTTTGTAACAAAGGCCTAGGGATGGAAATTATCCTTCTGGGGAAAGGTACAGTAATCATTATAGTTTGTGTATTGTGAGAAAAGGCATTTCCACAATAACACCATTGTTTGCTCTACTCGCCCTGTGCAAATCCTTTTTTCCTAAAGGGACCTGGCTAGCACAAGTATAATAGAGAGCAGGGTTTGACAGGCACTTCATTAAACACAGAGTGGCAACAGCAGCTGCCAGCTCTGCAGAAGACAGCCACCCAGCACTGCAGCTCTGTTCAGTGGTGGAATGTCACTGTGTGATGAGAAAGCCCTTGCCTGTTTTCAAGCCCCCTTTCTTTCAAAAAAAGGGGTTCCAGCTGAAAGGTTTCAGGCATGGAAAAGCAGCAGGCCACCATCTCTTAACGGCATGGGCAGTTCAGGATGATCCTCCAGAGAGCCAGCTGGTCATCCTTTCCCACAGCACCTTAGGGAACAGAGCATAACATAAATGCTCTGTGTATCTTCACTGTTTTAAAAACCCCAAACCATGGTCGAGTAGTAAAAGGTATCCACCTGACCAACAGAGAAATTTTATATTGATGGGTTTCCATTAAAACTGGAATAATCAACCCTGATTTTCTTTTTAAGAATCCTTTGAAGGGTATTAAAAGGACTTGTTTTCCTTTGTAAAGCTCCTCAACAGACAATGAGGTTTATAAATCTCTACATGAGATTGTGTGATGAGTTGAGTGGAACAGATTTCTCTGTACCACTTCCAGCTGCTTAGCAACACCGTCTTTTGGATAAAGAAAACCCTGCTAGACCTCGATTGCTTTGAATATGCAGCTTGGTGTAATTATCCGACCCAACTGCGTATATGTCTCAGCTATCATATCTTAAGTTCATTACTAGTAAGAAATGAATTGTATGCAGTACATACCATAATAATTAGAAGCGTTAAATTACATGTATGAAAATCTTTATTTGAAAATACAAACATGACCTTTAAACATTTTAAACAGATCTACACTGCAACCAAAAAATAACTTACATCTTTTTGTACATTTTTTTTTCCCCAACAAAATCTGTTTAACAGCAAGAGTGAGGCAACAATTTCAAGCTGCTGTGACACCGATGAATAGCCATGGAATGTGTCAATAGCAAACAACTGAAGGGAGGGACAGACAAAAGCAATGAATGCCCACAACAAATTAGTGCACATCACTGATCAAGTAACATTTATACAAGGGATTTTAAAAAAATTGGTTCCTTCTACATGAATTAACACACTCATTTTGGATCAAGTATGAACACTAAAACAGACTTCATTTTTAAATAATCAAACACTGAAGTTTAAAAGGGCAAGCAAAATGAAAGTTGTGGCAGACAAGGACTACACAAAGAAGTGAAGCAGCTTGTCTCAGGTGTTCACTTTCCTCGTGCACTAAGACACTCAGCTTGTCAAACGAAAGTCCGGCTTGTAAATGCGAGCTGAGCCACGCACTCACAGTCGCGTCCCTTCCTTGCCAAGGCATAAAAACCCTAGGGCTGCCTGTCAGCATGTAAGCGCTGCAGGCCAGGTATAAATTGTCTCCTTACCTCCCATACCAGGACAGGAATACCTGCTCACGGGTGGGATGGAGATGGTCAGTGCACCACACATCAACTTGAGAATTACACAGTTCTCTTAAAAACAGTAGATTATTTTTCTCTAAAGTCAAATATTGTTATTCTTGCAAAAAGGAATTACGCAACATCTGTAAATAAATATTTTAATTATTTTACAAACTATAGACTATTGAATAAATACAAAAAGTTTCATCATTCCATACAAATGCGCTTCTTCTATTTAAAAGGTAGTGTAGCGATTAAATATTTTTAGCACAAAACTAAGCTGATTTCTTGGAAACAAACCCCACTGAAATGTATAGGTGTGTAGCAGACCTGCTGCAGACTGTCCCTTCTCTTCTGCAAGTGCTGACCATCGGTAACCACTACTCAAAGTCCTCTTCATAGTCATACTCATCCAAGTCTACATCAGCCAGATGGGAAGGCATTTCAAAAAATGGTCTTTTTTCCATTTGATACTTTAGGACATTGGCCTTCTGATGGTCTATGGGATTCAGTTCTGCTTCATACCTAGGAGTGAGCAAAAAAGAGATAAAGAAAGAGTCTAGCTATGTCAGGAAGTGCCTAAAAAAATTAGAACGCTAACAAGGCACCTGCAGGAAGAACATAATTTCCAATATTTTATATTTACAGTAAAGAAAAATGTAACCGGCCAGCAGCACTACGTTTCAGTAATAATTAAATTTAAGCTAGCTTACTCTTGCCACTTGCAGAGCTCATTGAGATACGCAGCTTTACGGAAAGGATTCGAAGCACGCGCTGCAAGTAGTCCGCTGGAGCAAGTTAGAAATGGCCCAATGCAAGACTTAAGTACTTGACAGAAAGCCCTCAATTTCTTCTCAAGAAAGCTGAAATTAGGCTCAATTAGGAAGAACAAACTAAACAAACCACAGTAGATACAACAGAAGAAAACAGATACTGGATTGAAAGTCTTATTACAATGTGCCTGAGTACAAAGAACCAAGAGTAACCATGTACTGAAAGCAAATGCTAGAAAGCAAAAGCCAACTGTTTAACCAGAAGTTACTGATAACCAGATGCTGCTGTTGAAAATGAACGGACAGGTAACAAAATGTAATGTCTAACTAACTCAGGTCAGTGAAGGCTGATATTTAAAAAAGATCAGCTTCAGCACTGTTTAGGTGGGATCAATCTCTAATTGATAGCTGTTTAAAAAAAGTAAATATAAATCTCTGCAGAGATTTGTCAGATTAAAGAAGCAACCCTTTCGTGGGCTGGGCTGACTCAGGTTCACGTACACCCTCCCCAGTGCTACCGAACCTTATCTCAGCACATGATTATTTCCATCTACTTCACAAGAGTAGGCAAAGGACGAGCTTTAGATGTTGCAGTATCTTCTTCAAATGTGACTTTATAATGGCATTACATGGTGAGTAGAAGAGTTCTTTCAGAGAAAGGACAGGTCAAAAAAACCCCAACCCCCCCAAAAAAACCGCAAACCCCGAAGAGTTCAGTACTAAGGATCCATTATGACCAATATAATAGAGTAGCATTAATAACAGTGGCGGGAAGCAGAACAACATTTTCAGTTGCAAATGCAATTCTGTTAAAACACTTCATCGTTGAACTATGAAACATCTTAAGCTGGCTTCACCACCATTTTCAGTAAAAAAAAATAAAAAATTATGCTTCAGCAACATCAGGTAACGATTAAGCAGTGAGTAAAATTAGTTCCTGATTTTCTCTCCTTCTTTTCTGTTACTTCATCCTTCCCACAGGTATTAAAGTCTCAATTACATGAGCATCAGTCAGTGCTTAGGCAGTGAACGGAATACCTTGGCTTTCTCCCACAAGCTCACCACTGATTTACACAGGAAACAAAAGTCATCTTAAGAATTACGTTACTGAGTTACACATTTGAAAAGGATTTGGAAGAAAGATGCATATTCTGTCGTTAACACCAGTTTTGGCTCACACACCTGTAACTTACAGTCTTCTACACCATTAATTCCTACTTTTTAGAAGGACTTTTTTTTTCTTTTTTACAGGGAAAACATCCTGAATGTACCTTTTGGATTTGTTTATTGCATAGTGATACAGAGAGGTGACAGCAGCTTTTCCAGTCATTAAAAATGGCAGCGTGAGCATCTCTCAGATACTATTTGAAGGTTCTATCCATCCTGTACTCAGAAGACTGTTATTCAGACGTTAGTGGACCAAATTAAACTACCACTCCCTTCCAAGGCTTTGGTGGCCTTGTGGAACATCACTTCTACTCCTTTCCAAGACATTTAAGTTGATGTAATTTAGAAACACTGTCCCAGTGTTACACATCTGGGCACTGAAATTATTTGAGTTACTTCTCACAGCACTAGAAAGTCTATTGCCACTTCCCAGCACAGAAGTTTTTATAAAAATACAACCATACATCGACAACACCTCTAAAAGGTAATTTTTCCCCCTCCTCACATTTATAAAGCTCATCGAATGTAAAGAAAACAGCCTATTTCTAGACTTCTGTGTACCACCCTCAAGTTTCAGATCAACTGTTTTAATATGAATGCCAGGAAAATATTTACTGTAGGATGTAATAAAATAAAAAGGTTATACTGGCTTGTCAAACAGTCACTTCAGTTCAGGCAGGCATTACAACCTTTTAAGTACAGTGAGTGATTTTAAGGAAGTCTTTGTACAACACAATAACTTAAGATGCTCATAATAAGTTTTTGTTAATGTTTTTGTTCATTAAACTCTCCTAACAGGGGCAAGGAAACTTTTAGTAGTCTTGTGTTTCCTCTCACATTCAGCAATAGAAAATAAGCTTCATATTTCAGGACAATTGTATAAAAAACCTGCGATAGATCAGACAGTCCTGCTTTGGTATTCAGTTTTGAAGACACTTTTGCTAACCTTCACTTTTAGAAAGCATTCAAACCAAGTCAGACTTGACAATGCGTCCCTGAGCCAGATCAGAATGCTTTTCCTCTCTAGATTTTTATGTATTTGCTCACAACTTAAATTCAGCTGTGTGTTTGATACACAGTTTGGAAAGTATCCTAACTTTGCTCTTTTTTAATAAAGAATCTCAGTTCAGCAGTTTAAATCATAAAATCACAGAATTTTTTAGGTTGGAAAAGACCTTTAAGATCAGAGTCCAACCATTAACCTAGCACTGCCAAGTTCATCACTAAAGCATGTCCCTAAGCACCACATCCACACATCTGTAAAATAACTGCAGGGATGGTGACTTAGTTTTCACAAGCTTCTGACCTAAGGGTAGGCAGAAATCGCTAAGATGAAGCGTAATACTTGTTTCTATTTAGTCAATCCAAATACGTGGTTGTGTATGTGATACTTGAGACACTTTGAAAAATTACGAAGTGGTAGGTAATGGAGACAATGAGCATTACAATCTACACTCCAAGGAAACAAAGCAGCAAAACTTCAGGAACACTTAGATAAAAAAAAAAAAACCAAAACTTTTATCCATCTCTGTGGAGGGCCAACAGTTAAGCCATGGTCAAACCCAACTAAGGATACAGAAAAGAATTAGTTAAATGCATGATTTTTTGGGCAGTGCTTCCAGAGCATGCAATATTTTTTCTTTGTCAGCTTTTTTTCCTACAAGATCTGTGTCAAATCCAGTAATGCCAGAAACAGAGGCAACATGCAACCAAAAAGTTGCTTGAGTTTACAAACACCAGGCTCAAAAGAAATGAGAAACTGGATGTTTCAGCATCATACATCTTTTCTCCTCCAAATCCCAGTGTACTGCACTACACTACTCTTTTAACACCAAACTGTTTTCCTTAAGGAGTGTATTTACACAGTGAAGGAGCATATTTTCAAGTTTTAGAGTTACTAGGATTCTGCTTTATATACCATAAGTTCCATAACATTGGCTGTATTACTTAAGCTGTAATTACATGGACGTATAAAGACAACTGTGCCTATACCACGGAGAGAACGAACTTGATAGAAGTACCAGAAAAACTAAGTGTCTAAGACCTGTTAGAATTCTGTTTACTGAAGAGTGAAAATTTAAGGTAAATTTTTAAATATAATGCAAAAGTTTAACTTAGAAACTAAAATACAAAATGTTTCTCATTTTGTCCACTTCCTGTGTAAAGCCATAAAACCATGGTGTCGGGTACACCTTGCATACATTTTTTTTGTGGAAAAGAAGTGATTTGACCCAAAGAATACTGGCTGTGAATTTTGCAGCTTTTATTTTCATCAAGAGCAGATATCCTGGGGGGAGGGGAGGGGGATGGGAAATGCATAACCCCCCCAAAAATTTATCCTGAACAATAATCACAAAACTGTGCTTAGCTCAGAAACAGCTGTAGTCAACGAGCTCATAACTGAGTCATAAAGAGCCTCGAGGTGCTTTTATTCTATTTCATCTGCACTCATGAGTGAAATTGTGCCCAAAGTTTATCTTAGAACTTTACAAAATTTCACTTGTCTACTACAGCCCAGCAATTTCAAACCTTAATCAGAGGTGCTGAGTAACATGACTTCCTGACCTGCAGGTCCCTTACTACTAATGTCAAAAGGATATTTTGCCTCAGATGAGTTCCAGTTGCATATAGTTCAGATACCGCAAACGGTCTTAGGAGAGAAAGCTAGAGGAAAAGTTGCAACCCTTCCTTGGCCATCTAGCTTCTACAAACCATACAGTATACGACTGAACCCTGGAGCACGTCTTAAGTGACAACAACCCTAGCTTCTCTGGGTATTCCACAGCAAAGCTAGAAGAGACCTTAAGAGCTGTAAGACAGAGAAATAGGATCTTAATGGAATCCAGGAGATCTGCATTTAACTATCAACTTTCAGGTGAGCTTGAGACAAATTCAGTCAAAAACCATCTGAATTTGACAACTTCGTATCTGAAAATGGGAAAAATGGGCTTGCCACTTTAATTCTATAAAGTCGCATCAGCAGCAGAATTATAAAACAGAAAGGTGGAGACACAACTTCTGCTATAGAAGCAGACGGACCAGCAGGAGAGAGAAAAAACAAGCCTAAAATAAAGGTGTAAGTGGTTCTAGGTAAGATTTAAGACGTTAGTACCTGAAGGCTTCCAAATGCCATTAATTTCTGTGTCAAGCTTAGACTCTCAGGCTGACCTGCTGATGCACTGATTTACTGTGTTACATTAAGGGAGCCCCTCTGACACACGGAGATGACAGCAGACGCTGTAGGGGTGGCAGGCACTGTAGGGGCTGGTCTGATCCTGTCAGGAGCAGCTTAAGTCCACCAGAAACTTTTTTAAAATGTTGACTCCTGATGGTTTAAACGTGTTAATTTCAGAAGGGCCAAAAATCTGAATTCTTCACTGGTTTAGAAGAACCCCACCTGTTTTGTCAACCAAGTTCCAAATAAATAGCATTTTGCTGCCAGCAAGACTGAAGAAGCTGTTTGTTTCTCTGATCCCTCACATTTAACTATTATACTCAGCATTGAAGCATCTCAAACAAGAGTAAAAAATGCACATACCTATGCTGTACCTTCCCCAAACTTAGCTTATGACCTTAAGAGATTAAACAAGATAAAAAACATTGAAGGTTTAATATTGCCTAACTTACAGCACAGCAAAGCTTCAGTTATTTTTAGCTTGTTAATTCTGTAATATTAATCAATTCTAGCAGAGGATTCCATGAAAAGTTAAAGAGCATGATCCCCCTTAAAGCTGAAGAGGCCGGGCGATGATAACTATTCTCTCCCTCTCCTCTCTCTTTCCTCATGTGCTTTCTTTGACAAAGTTTCTTGAAATCCATGTGCTAAGAGGATTTTACTTTCTCAGGCTTTAAAGCACTCTTAAATATCAAGCTAGTCATTCTCTCAATGCATGGCAAGAACCAGATATTTTAAAATGGAATATTGATGCATGAAATGCAGGAAATTTTTTTCTCTAAACCGATCCATCAACTTAAGGCCTAAACTAAGTTACATTTGTACTTGTTTTCCTTGTCTTTTTAAATAATGAAAACAATGAATGGCAAATACAGGACTTGGGATTCCAAGAGGTTCTGGGAAAAGTAAAAGTGTGATTTTGAAACAGCAAGATTAATTACCTTATTTACTCCTAGAGAACTGTGAGAAAATACTTCTAAGCTGATACAATTGAATTCAGAAGTGAGGTATTTGCCTCCCAAAGCTCTTAATGAAGCTCTTAATTCATTTAACAAGCAGCTACAAAAATAGTTGTATTCTGTTCAAAGCTGAAGCTTTTTCAAGTCTTAATTCTTCCCAAAATTTGAAGTAGGACCTTTTCTTTTACAAAACCAATGTGTACAAACCTTTACAAACTGTTAAGAAATATTTAATTTGAGATAAATGAAAGGTTCTTCCCCTCACGGAGCACATGGCTAAACATGACAAACAGCAACGTTCTACAAAAATAGCATCAAGGATGGCAGTGACAGTGAGGCTCTACATTAGTAGAGAGGATTTGTACCAACCGTCCCGCTACATTCTTACCCGTCATTCCACTGGTCACTTGCTGCCTCTTCTGCTACCAAGATATCGTACTCTTCAGCAGCATACTTTTCCCAGTCAGAGATCTCTTGGCTTTCACCTTCACCATCCTAAACAATCACATTGCAAGTTATATAAAACCACATTAATTGTAAGCACGTTGCTAAAAAGACTTTTAAAGCTTCATACTCACCCGCATCATAGAAAACTGATCCTTCTGTTCATGGTCAAGGTATTTTTCAATGTTGAAAAAAGTATCAAAAAACACATTTGTCAACTTACATCGTTTTAAATCATGCAGAGTAATTTTTCCTGTAAAGAAGATTATGAGACGAGATGTTTAGAGCTGGAATTATCCTTTGTCCAAAGAGAAGGAATTTTATTCAAAAGTTAAGTCATCATTATGCTCAAGAACATTTGTCACCAGGGCTCAATGCAATGGGAAAAAAGTGAATAGATGAAATACACACCTAGAGATGCGTCCTTCAAAGTGGACAAAACTTTGGAATTTTTCAGATTTGTTACTTGCTTTAACTGTCATCCTACTGCCCTTCAATACGCTGGAGTGAGATGCAGTCTACCTCGCTTAGCTATTAAATATCAATTAAGAGAATTGTCTAAGCTTCCTCAAGAGACTGAAGTCTCTCCAGTGAGCTAGCCATTCCTTCCCAGGAACTGCTTGGGTAGCAGGTAGGTATCTCCTCTGGCAGTGGCCCTTTCTCTTCCCTGACTTGAAAATCTGTGACAGAGATGACAGTGTGTGACTATACTTCATAAAGATGAAATTTTTGTAGAAATCAGTTTGCCATACTTGTCCAGCCTGATCAATATTTACTGCTTGAGAGGAAAGCTAAACATTTAGAGGTGTTTCATTTGTTTTTTTATAAAGTGATACTTTAAAGACTCAAATCAACAGATCTGTTAAGTGTTAGAAGTATTTGTCAGGTTGCTCAGAAACATTACCTTATTTCAAAGCTGAATATTAAGCTACTGCAGAAAGATTGAAAAATACCTGATATACAGGGAAAGACAGATGACTATCCTTAAAACTCCCCTTTATTGATTCACCTGAAACATGGCAAATCTGCTGTTGTCAATCAGAGAGGGGCTAACTGCAGGTGTTACGGAAGAGTTCAATAAAAGACAGACTTAGAACATTTCCTCAGCATACTTTCCCAGCCTCTAACGAGGTATAACTCAAGGACATCAGAGGGAAGGAAAATCTGAATCCCATTTGGAAATGGTTGCCATGCTTGTGTCTGTTGCCATGTGAAGGGCCTTAGTGTATTCTGCCTGGCTTACAGCTGATGCTCCAGAACGATGCAAATCCCTCATGACACCTGTGTTGTATCTGTCAGACCCACACAGATGTCTGATGTGCTGGGCCATCTCAAGTGGCAGCAACTCCTCACAACCAAGCAAATGATTTCAGTCCTAGTTATATAAGTTCCCAATTTAAGTTTGGCACCTAAATTTGGTTCAGTGATTTGCTCTCAGGTTTCCACTTAATGCAATGAGAGCATAGGTATGTAACACTCACATAGATGCCTACCATTGTCTCTCAAAGGCCAACAAAAAAACAGAATGAAACTGCGATAATTAACTCGGGTGCCCACAAATTAAAGGATTTGGTTTTTGGTACACAGAGCATCCTGTAGCACACTATACCACAGTTTAGCTGTAACTGTATGAAAACACCTTCTTTGTTTCAAGTCTACCAGCTGAAAATGTCATTTTATGGTGCTGAGTTTTGCATTAGGAAAACAGAAGAATTTTTTCTTAATCCACCTTTTAAATATCACTCAGTTTTTATAAAAAACAAACAACGCTTCACAACTGGCTTTCATTTTTGTTGCCCTGAGTAACTCTCATCTTGTTGTGTTCCCCTGCCTCCTTTTATCATCTTCATGACACAGAACAGATACATCAGTCTTGTTCCATCTGAAATGCAGAACAGAAACATTATTGAAAATGTCTGCCTTTCAGAAGCTAACGTACAAGACTGGAAGGGAACCTCCGAGTTCAGGAGGCTATTGTAGGCAACCACATAACCTAAGTATGTTCCTCACAGCTTGCTTCACTTGTCCTGAAATGTTTCCCACCACCCAAGGTGGGAAATCACCAATCATACAATGTTGGCCTGGGACTTCATTCCACTGATACCTCGGATTGAGTTTCCAGTTTACATATACTTAATACTAATTTTTCATTTACAATTTTTTTAATCTGCATGTTGTCACCTAGAAAATACATTTTAGCCTGGGTTAAATAACAGCATGAAGCTTTAAGTTCTAGTTTTCAGCTATTTCAATTCCCTCAGCATGCAAACAATTATGTCTCAGTAAGAGACAACTACCTTTTTAAAATAAAATCGATTTTATTGTAACATAAATATTCTTAATACTAGAAAGAAGGTGGGCAATAAGACTATTACTAATTGATTCTCTAACCGTAATTGTACAGACAGTAAACAGAAGCACCGTCTTACACACGGAACTATAGTGACACTTGACATTCAAGTAGGAAAAACTCAGTGCTACATCTGTAAGTGTCTTAAGTGTGAAACACTAGCACAATCCTACAGTCACTAAGCAAAAGCATTAAAAAGAGATAGTCAACAATCTTCTACCACAAAAAAGAGCAAACATTAGTATATGTGATAGAGGTTGTTACTGCTATCAAACTCTTCAAGAGCAAATAGGCAAGTTCTAAATTTACTGCAATGCAGAGTCTGCATAATAATAGCAACCAACGGTATTCCAAGTCCTCTTACACACTGAAATTTGTACTAAAAAGTGTAGCCATAACAAGGGTTATTAGTGCTAACTGTGGTCAAGTGTTGAGACATTAAGTGTAGATACGAGCTGACCTCAGTTGTGTCAAGTTCAACAAATCCCTGAAGAGACTAATCCATCATGGTTACAACAGTTTTATCAACTTAAGACAAATACCAGGAACAGCACAGGGATCATGAACATACAAGATACCACTCAGTAAAATGTCTACTAAGGCATGCAAAAATATTTTCAGTGTTGAGCAGCACAGAAGGGCAAATGTGAAGTGAGCATGATGCTCGCTTCCTAAGTTTTTTTCCAGTGTAAAATGTAAACTGAATTTTCATCAGCTAAAAATCGTATATGTCAAATGCAGGAGAGCAGAATTCAGGCTGATGAAGGTTCAAATGAATGTAGAAAACAGCCAAAAACCTACAACCAGTTTAGGATTCAGTTATTTTTAAGCCCACTGGCATGAATCTCCTAAGGGCAGCTTAAGCTTCTAAACTAAAAAAGTCATTACTGATCTAGAGACAAACATTGTTTAAAAACTGTTGCCTCTGAAGAAATCTCAATTAAATGAGTACTGGAACAGGTAAGAGGCCAGAGAACAGAACAGTCAACAGCTTTTCTTGAGAACATCACCTTAACCACATAGTGACAAAATGGCTACAAGCCCAAAATAAAAGCTTACAAGGAATTTTAAAGCGGCATATTAATTTTTACTATGAAAATTATGCATGCCATTGGAAGACCATCCGATTATTAAGCTCTAACAGACTTCAGAGAAAAGTCAACCTAAAGGCATATTCTTTTAAAGGTAATTGAATGCTCTTAAGGGTGCACTAAACTCCTAATCCAGAAAAACAGAAGTTACAGATGGAAAAGGATTTTACCTTCACATTGTGGCTTCACGAGATCCAGCATCTGGCACAAACAGTCTTCAAATGGCAAAGGTTCTATGGCCATGTTATCTAATTTTTGGCACTGTTCTTCATAAAAATATTCCAATTCATACATAGACAAAGCACCGTCCCCATCAAGATCCATGCAGCGAAACCAGTATTCAATGCTGAAATTCAGTAATTAAGAGCAAAGAACTGCTTACACAAAGTTATTATAGAGTTTCAAGAACGGATGTTGCCCGTTTTTAAGGCTACACTACTTACAGATGCAAAACTAGACTGAAGACTACATTCCATAATGCCATAGAAAGTCTTTTAACACCATCTATTGTGGTAAATTGCTGGCATTTGCCATGGCACACATTACTTCATTTTAAAACACACTTGTTAATTGAGTGGGTGAAGGAGGAAAGGATTAGAACATGTGGTTTTACACAGAAACTCAAGGGAGCCAATGAAAAATCAAATTAGAATCATAGAATTGTTTAGGTTGGAAAAGACCTTGGAGATCATAAAGTCCAACTGTTAACTCAGGGCTGCAGAGTCCCACTACTAAACCATGCTACTGTGTACCCCATCTAGGCTTTTTTTAAATACTTCCAGGGTTGGTGATTCTACCACCTCCCTGGGCAGCCTGTTCCAATGCTTCACCACCCTTTCAGCGAAGAAGTTTTTCCTAATATCCAATCTAAACTGCCCCTGGTGTACCCTGAGACAGTTTCCTCTTGTCCTGTCACTAGCTATTTGGGAGAAGAGACCGACCCCCACCTGCCCACAGCCTCCTCTCAGGCAGCTGTAGGGGGCTACTAGTAAGGTCCCCCCTGAGCCTCCTTGTCTCCAGGCTAAGCAACCCCAGTTCCCTCAGCTACTGCTCATAAGACTTGTGCTCCAGACCCTTCACCAGCTCCGTTGCCCGTCTCTGGACACGCTCCAGCACCTCCACGTCCCCTTGCAGTGAGGGGCCCAACCCTGAACACGGCATTCCAGGTGCGGCCTCACCAGTGCCCAGTACAGGGGGACAATCGCTTCCCTTGTCCTGTTGGCCGTGCTGTTTGGGACACAAGCCAGGACGCTGTTGGCCTTCTTGGCCACCTGGGCACACTGCTGGCTCGTGTTCAGCTGGCTGCTGACTAGGACCCCTAGTACCCTTCCGTCAGGCAGCTTTCCAGTCACCCTTCCCCCAGCCTGTAGTGCTGCGTGGGGTTGTGCATCAAAATGGATTGTGCATCAGGCCACAAGTTCTTTTTTTTCATATTGAACAAGACAGCAATATGTCATGCTATAGGTTTCTTATGAATACGCTACAGCTAATGCTAGCTGTATAGTTTCACAAAGTCACTGGCATCATGCAAAAACTGCAATTCCCTTTATCTATGACCCTGTATGTAAGAACAATAACATATATTTAGCCTCTTAAAAGTCATTAAAATAGACTTCTACAGCATCAGCATCAGGAGATAAATAAGAATGATGCAATGAACTAGGCTAGTTTTCCACTCTTGTTTTTATAGTCTAGCTCCTTCCATCACAGTTCCTGCTGAGCATCAGTGATCCCCATGTAAGGACTGGAAAACCAATAAAGTCAGTCTTTATTTTTGTTAAAACATAAATTCATTCTTACCTAGTTGGTGTCTTCTTGTCCTCTTCAGATATTAAAAACCAGACAAAATCAGCATAGCTAATTTTCCCATCTTTTTGTGCTTTTCTGCCTCTTGAAGGTGAATGAGGAAAGAGAAGATTTATATTAAACCACCTAGCTTTTACTAACCAAAATTAAGAATTATTTTCCTTGGTGCTGTTAACTGTTTATTTACTCCAAGTGATGCAGTGTTTGTAAGGTGACCTGTCACAGAATACTTTGATCGTTCAGGATAAGGAGCTTGCATGCTCTGTTCCATTTCCACTGCAGTGGGTAAAAAGTAAGGTAGCATGCTGTCCAGGACATACCGCTTTCCTTCCTGGGCAGCAATACCACTGCTTCATCATTAACAAAAGAGATATCTCAATTAATAAATAAATAAATAAATATACAAATACACATGCCTTTTAGACATAACACTTCCAATTCAGGTAGAAGTGATGAGAACTCAAAGCTGTACAGAACTCCACAGCTAAAAGTGTTGAAATGAAAATATGAAGATTAAAATGAAATAAAAACATTCAGGAAGTAAGTGGCAAGAACATAATTGCCCCTTTCTACTCCCATACCACAGCATCCAAATATGTTCTGAAGACACATGGTTAACCTGTCTAATGAAGAGTCAGGTAGGCAGTTCCTAGACATACTACATTTCTTTCCTAAAATCCATTTTTGCTGTTTTATCCTCAAGATTTCTAGAAAAATATGGTATATGTTTTGTCTTGCCCAAAAAACTTGCAAAAGGAGTATCTCTAGACATGTCTGCCAAGTCTCATTTCACTCATTTCAGCTTTTGTTATTTCTGTTTATCAGCTGCTCTCTAGCTGCAGATATCGTGCTAGCAAAAAGTTTCAAAAATGAGTAAAATGCTGTAAGTACCCAAGAGGAAGTCAATCCAAGTGAGAAAAATGAAGAATGACTGTAAAAAAATGTGAATTAACTCAACTGGAGGCATTTTTGTAAATTTGTTGATGCAATAAGCATGGATTTTACAAGTAGTACTGAAAAGCCCAGTCCCCTTTGAAAATTTTATAGGTTTGAGGGATAGAAAGACAACAATGCCAACATTTCTTCCCTTCCTCACTCCCATCCCTGCTAAAGTATACAATATCCAATGGCAGCTGTTCATATGGGTAAAGTAAAGAACTCAACTGAGCCAAAGGTTCCAAGAGCACTCTAGTACTACCAGAGTAAACTACAACACTAAATTTTGACATTCATGGCTCCATTTCAAGGGGAAGGCATTTTTTTCTGGGAATATCACACAATTTAACAAGCAAATACCAATTTGGATTTAGATCAGCATACAGAATAAGTACCTTGTTACTGCTCCTGAGAAGATCCGCTCTATCATTCTATTTGAAATTGCTGTGAAAAAAAGGTTTAAAATAGTGTCACTTATATACGTAAGTTATTTTTGCTTTGCACTGTCTAGTTGAAGAGTTTACTGGAACCCTCTTACATATACACGTCTGTGAGAAAGATCAAGTGTAGTGCTCCTCAATCCCTTTGAGTACTCTTAGAGAGGATCAGTTAACATGAAGTCTCCAAAGCAAAGCCAGAAATCAACCAGCTTTGAATTGAGACTTAATACAAAAGTAGTAATGTAATAAAAGTAATAAACTGGCCGATCAATAAGACAGCATTTACCAGTTCTTTGACAAGTAAGTCATGTTTTCCAGTGCCATTACATTTCATACAACCTTGGCATAGAGCCAAAGTAGAATTGGCATGTTAATGCACAATAAGCATACCTAACTGATTCTGACACGGGTCTATTTCTGACATGGTTCTGATCCGTGCTTCTATTTTGAAAGCATTTCAGGGATTGTAGAAATGTCTTAACTGAGTACTACTGCTGTAAAGAATATTCAATTTATCCTGAAGAATTTGTAGGTGGTACTTAAAGCAGCACATGATACTATTCTCACAGAAGGAGAATTACTTCTCACTATTCTACCTCCGAAATATTTTTTCAGCATTGCAGAAATACCGATAATTAAAGCAGGTGGTTAACCATTGAAATAATTTATCTTTTTTATGTACTTACGGTGATGCTATCACTGTATTATTCTACTAAGGATGCTAGTCCCTACACTTAGTATTTATCCCGAGAAGCATAGGGTAGTCCATTTGTTTCAGACATATGTGCTGCTGCTGCTTCTCATCTACAATTAAGTTGTTCAACCTTCTCAACAACAGCTACTTTAGTATTTTCTTACTCCATTTAAGTGTTTGATCTAGCCTAATTTTAGACCAGTGACAGTACGAAAGGACAGGATTGATGAAACAAGGTTATGCAATTTTGACATGCAAAAATAAGATGTTTTAAACTAAAGCTGGATTACGAAATCCTTTTTATGCCCTTATTTAGCCTAGTTATCATTAAGCAGCAGCTGTTGAGCTTTAATGAATATTCCATGTTTTAAAGGATGCAAAACTAAATTGCAAGTGGCATCATATCAGTTCTGCTTCCATTCTATGGTGTACTAACCCAGTAGAGCAACCACTTAAATGAAAGAAGCTTTCCTTCCTCAGTGTCCTAAAGTGTAGTCAGACTTCAGCAGGCATGTTTTCGGAAGCAATCAATTAGAATTGTGTTTATTCTTCCTAATGTGCGATAATATTCCATAATCACTTTGTGCTTAAGTAAGCTTTCCAGTCCTGAAGGGAATACTTTTAAGATGACAAGGGACACAAAGCATCTAAAAAACTCCAACATACAAGCTACAAGAATATTTGAAATAGGTACAAGTGCACAAGACTACAGAATCAGTCATTGTATACTGTGAATGCAGAAAATGTAAAGCTACTAAGTAGTATTAAACCAAAATGTACTGCCAGCTGAGTTAGCAAAACTTCAAAATAAGCGAACTACCCGCACATGAGTTTCTCTTTTTCTGCTCTTTTCATACCTTGCTATAAGAGCCATGCTACTTGAATAGTATCAGTAAGATAGTTTCCAAGATAACAAGCCCAAATCACCAAATGCAGCCATTTGATATACCAAGACTTAAATGATTTTTTTCCTCTACTTCTTTGCCAAGATCAGAACTCAAATTCAGAATTTTCCTCAAATTTGGTATTGATAGACACAAAGCAGCACTGCAGATTACATGTTCTGCTTTATTTCACTGAGTCAGCAGGATCAGCTATACCAACAGACTCATGAACACAGGACTTGGCAGTTAACCACTTCCTCAGTTGAAAGTCTACAGGTAATTTTATACATATAAACAAAGGCACTTCATTAGTCATACCATGATCATTATGTCGAGCTAAATCCTTCCGATCAATATAGAGGTCATGGTCTGTATCCAGCTCCCAAAATTTGCAATAGATAACATAAAAATGTTCATATGAGAAGTACTCTGTCAGCTGGTTAATATCAGCTTCCTCTTCCAATAATGCCACATTCTATTATCAGAAGGATAAATAGAACACATTAAAAAATTTGTAAGACATTTGTTGAATCATCTGAGTTCTCATAACCAAGTTAATATCTAATGCTATTTCAGTGGAACAATTTTTATCTCTAGAGACAGTGCAGACCATGCAGCATGACAGCAAGGACTGAACACAAGGTAGAAAATTAATGCATCCGCAGAAGAATGAGATCAGTCAGACTTCTGCTAAACAAATATGCATATATACACAGCTCTAGTTAAAAGACCACGTTCGAACGTATTCTTGTGTATAAGAATTAAGGCAATCGAGCCTTCACTAGTTTTTGGAAAAGGAAGACATGCTGCTTATGTTAGTCCCTTAAGCATTTAGTTAATGCAGTTTTTAAACTTGTAGAAACACCTGTCTTGCAAAATTTTAGATATTATGTACCTGCAAAAAGTTGCTTTTCCTGAGCTCGTTACAAGTTATTTTCCCAGACCAAGACCTATTTACTGTATAAAATATTCTCTGTATAACCTGCAAGAAACAGAAAATGGAAAGGTCATGTTAGGTATGCCAACTAAATACCCTCCCAAACGTTTGTCAGAGATAAGTCTTACAGCTCAGCTGCATTACAGGACTCCATCTTTCCCCTGTTTCTATTCTTTCTACTTAGCAGGTTGATGCTTCTCTTGTATGTTGTATTACCAAACCATTTCTAAATCTGTATCTAAACTCATCATGGCAAGTCTTATTTCAATGCTGCAGTACCCGTAACTCTCACAGTAAAGCTGCTAACTACTTGTATGCAATCTAGAATATGTCTATTGGCAATTTCACCACCTCCCAGTCCTCCAGATCTACAAGATACTATCTGATAAACCTATTAATATATCACATTGCTCCAGATTTAAAGACCTACATTTACTACAATAATATTTTACTTCATAAATAAAGTTACAGAAACAGAATTGGGACTGTTTAAGGATCAGAGTATAGGGGGGATGTTACTACTTCTGAAGTCCACAAATACAACAAATCAACACTTGACAGAAATACTTCCTGCGGGTGCAGAAAGAATATGTTTTTCCCCATTTAATTTTACTCTATTTAAAGTTACTTGAAAGAAACTTGTTAACAGTATTAAAAGTAGTACATAAGTGTTTTATAACTGAAGAACAAAAATATCTATGCAAGAATGATGAGTAGTTCTTGTGCCATGACAGGTTATCGAAACCAGAAACAAATCAATTCAGTTAATTATCCAACACTTTGTTTAAATCAATTTTATACATACGTTATTTTGCTAAACTCATGCATTCTGCGTAATTTTCTTAGTTTTAGTTTACAAACGTAAGATGTTAAAATATGTTTTTTTCTGTTTCTTAACTGAATTCAGTATTCACCTCAATTAGTTTAAGTCAACCAGATACACATTTCAAGTCAGTCATTAACCACTAACAAAACCAGACAAAAACCCTTAACATGTTATGAACTCTAAGTGCTTAATTGGAGATTGATTATACCTGCTAATTAGCAAGACTAAATACTGCATGTGTAGCGTTTAATTTGCAACACAGTAGTTACTAGCTAAAAACCCCCATCTCTTTAGGAACCCTCTTCCCCCAAATAAAACCTCTTCCCAACTGAAGACTTTAATTTTTTATCACTTCAGACTTTAGTTGCAGTAAATCAACAGTTTAAACAAACCAATAATTTCTAAATTACAAATAGAAGAGTAATATATTCATAACATTTAAAAATAAAGCTTAAACTGTAGCATGCAGCAAGCTCTACAGCTCTTACTTTTAACAAGAACAGCTGGTTCAATAAATCCAGAAAGGAGAATAGACTAGCCTGCTTCTGAAATTTAATTAACTTAATTCTAATTGTGAGTTTAAGGAAGGCCCATTTTTGGCTTATACTACAAAGCAATTTTTTCTAAAAAGGTTTGCCTTAGCTTTGCAACTTAATCCATCTGCATGTCATTATCTCATCTGTTACACATTTAACTGGTCTAAAAATAAAAACAAAATTGGATATTTGCTAAAGACAACTGGGAACAGACTTAAAGTTTTCTAAAGTGAATCAAAGCAGAGTATAAGCAAACTGTCAGAGAACTGCCTTTACTGTGTTGAACAGTGGTTTTTCAGAAGGGAGAGGAAATGGTGCAACGCAGGGATTACAATTTCAAGAATTCGCAGTTCAGATGAATACATAATGTACTTGCAGATTAAATATAGTATCTGATTTGTCAGGGCAAACATTTTTACCATGTTACACCTTTATCTTGGATGGGTGTCCCCAACTTCACGACTAGACTGACCAACCAGCCTACACTATACCTTAGCAGACAGAACTCTTTGCTTCCATGGTTGAACAACACTTACAAGACACTTGCTCCGCTGAAGAGATGTATGCAATGCATATACGCATACACATATATATATGCATATATGTATACAAATACACGCAGCAGAAGAATGGATCATTTAATCTGTAACTGGAAGTTAGCACGAACAGACGTTAAATTTCAGCCGCAGTGCTTACAAAGTCCTTTAGATAAAACTTCACGTAGGCAAGGTAAAGCAAAGTGAATACAGGCATGAAATGCCTTATTTCACCTTAGAGAAAATAATCTATAATTATTAATAATAACTTGCAGGACAGAATTTTAGAAGACTGTATTGAGCAACTGTTATTCCATCCTAAAATATAACAAGAAAGGGAAGAGTTCTCTTGCCATTTCTTGTTCTGCAGAACAGCATTCTAAATATTGTTGCTATATTCATAGCATTGCTAGTTTAATTCTAAGATTTTTGATTAAACACTGATTTCTATTGAAGACTACACTAAATTTTGTTCGTAAAGTACTGCCAGCGCTGATTTATTCAAGATTGTTAGACTCAGGCCTACTTGAATGAGCTGTTCCTCCAAAGAAAAGTAACTGGAAATGGCAGGACCTTTTACCTCCTACGGTCCTTCAGGACAAGCAGCAAGCTTTCACAATTTTAGAGCAGAGCAGTCTTGGCTACCACCCAGAATCCATTAAGAAAGAAAACTACTCATGGGCAGAACACTGCTTTCAGTAACATCTGACAAGAAAGTTCTGGGAGCTCACATAATCATTATAACAAGAAGCAAACCCTAATGCAGCAGGGCATACTTGATAGGCTGGCGAGTCTCTATAAGAAGGATATGAGGAACCAAAACCAAACGCTTTCAAAAAAGCTTCCATAGTTTTGGTCTGGGTCAAACTATAAGCTGATCAGCTCTGCATGTTTTTGTTGGAGAATATTCATTAAGCTATTTTTCACATGCACAAAGAAGTGAACTGAATGTCATTTTGAAGAATTCTCATCTTCTGAGACTTCAGTGGAATCGGCTGTCTAGCCTATAGTTCAGAAAATTTAATGTCACTGATTTTTTCCCTTGGGTACAGAAAGAATACTTCAGTCGCATAACTGTAGGAAGAGAGAAATGGAACTTTTTATGTATAAAACCTGCTTAGAAAGAAAAATCCCCAGAGAGGAATGTGGCAAGCAGCTTCAATATTATCATTATTTTACTTAATACTGAACATAATCACATTAATATAGAACTTCCATTCAAAATTCCATTTAATTAATCCCAGAGTAAGGTCAGGATTCTAACAAGTGCAGTCTATAGCCACAATCAAGTGCTTAAGATAACAGTCTGCTCTTCATTTAATGTTCATTAACTTATTCTACACTATTACAATGCAGTGTTTCTCTTCATACTAGTATGAAGTTCAACAATTTCTTATAAATGGTAAGAAAAACTATGATGCTTAGGAAACTGAGTCATTCTTCACAAGATTTCTAGTTACATAGAAATGAAGACTGACAGCATACTCAACTTTTCTCAAGGGGCAAAGATACTTACATATATTGACTAACCTTAACAATTCTGATTTTCCTACTTAGCTAACAAAAAATAGCTTTTCCAAATAAAAATCACTTACTGTGGTAATGTACCGAGAATGAAATTCAGATGCTTCTTTTAAAAACGATAGGCCGGGATGACTATTCACCACATCCTACCAAAACAAAAGCAGTAACAACATCCCAAACAGCATTCATTAGTGACTATATAAAAATATTAGCACAGAACAGCACATCTGCTTCCTTAACCAAAACAGTGCAAATTCACTACCACAATCATTAATGTTAACTTCATTTACAACATGCTTCATGCTAATAACACTGCTAACTTTTAAAAAATAAAATTATCTTTTAAAGAACCAGATAAACAAAAGCTTTCCTGTTTTTAGATGGGCTAAAGATTTTTGAATGTTGCTGAGTCCTGTAGCTTGTAATTCTGTGGCTGACTGATTCAGTAAAAGTCAATTTGGGTTTTATTCATTCATTAGTAAAGGTGGTGTCTGCTGCAGTTTGAGAGA
Organism: Falco naumanni; assembly: GCF_017639655.2. Lineage (NCBI taxonomy): Eukaryota > Metazoa > Chordata > Aves > Falconiformes > Falconidae > Falco > Falco naumanni. The sequence goes on from NC_054055.1 coordinate 74,028,977, forward strand.
AGATGTATTAGGTCTTGAATTCATATGCTACTTTTCCTTTGCTCTCCAAATGCCCTCCTTAACTTCAACTGCCTTTCTAAACAGTAAGGATTACCTGATAAAGTGCTATTCCTGCAAGCAATTTTAAATCCATGCACCTTACTGTAGCTCTTAAAGACCTCACCTTATACAAAATTATTAACTGTAAAAGAAGTCACTCACTAGCATCTCAGTTGACTATACAAAGCAAATTACACTAAATGTTATCAATAAACTCTAATGAAGACCATGAAAAGGTACGTTTAGCTCAAAAAATTCAGGGTTTTGCCAGCTCATCATTTTGTTGTGTTTCCAGAACTAGTTTCAGTTGCCATTTACCTGTAAAAAAGGAATGAAGTCGTCTTGCACCAAGTAGTTGCATCCAGGGTTCATTAGAAGATGAACAAACTTTGCAGCATCATCATAGCAGGTCTGAAGTATTCTGAAATGTAAATATTTCCATTTAATACTCTACCCAGAAAACTGCTTGTGCTACCTTGTACAGGCATGCTAGAGCAAGGTTTATGAAACTGCAACCACAACATTTAATTCAAAAGCTAATTACAAATGTCAAAGCACACTCCAAGCGAACTTATCAGAACTGTATGTCTCACACATTTATGTTAAAGGATGTGGGTACACCATGTAATTGATTACACAGAAGGACATTTTAAAGTTAGAACGGGAAGGAAAACTAAAAGAATAAAAAGCATTTTGTCCAGAACTGGCATCTGCAAGTTAGGGCCATGGTTTTTACTTTTCCCATTAACAGCCAGTCATTTACCAAACATTTTAAAATCTATAAACCCTGTAAAAAAAAGATTTGTTTGTTTGTTTATGTTAAAAGTGATGATTTAGTTACATTTTCCCAGGTACAAGTTTGCCATCAATGGTTGATTATGGGAAAGTGTTTTATTCCCCTTTACAGACTGGATCTCATTCAGAGGTTAAAATATCACATTTCAATTAAAAAAATGCAGTACTTCTAAAAAAGTAATCTACTTACTTCCGCCACATTGCAACAAATTTATGAACTGACACGTATCCTGTTCGCTCACCTCCAGCACAATAAAACAAAGGACCTTTCCAGTAAAGTGGGCATTCACAAGCCTAGAATTAAAGTATACATCAAGTCAATTTATTGATTGCTTATCTGAGGGTTACTCTCTTATTTATCTTTCAAAAATTAATTTTATAAGTGTTAAGAAAGAAACATTAAGGCACCAATTTTTTTGTAAACTGTTTCTGAAACCAACTGCACCTTCCAAAATAATTAATTTTAAGCGACTGCTTTAGGCTGAAATCCGGAAGTGGAAAGCAAAACATAGGGCAACTCGCAGCATTCCTAATAGATGAATGCAGTCTCATTGCTCTGTCCACTCTCCAATTAGCTGAACAGCGTCCAGGCTAATAAGCTCTGCTAAAGGGCTGGGTGTCTCTAAGCTAAGCTCAAGACAGCACAGTTACACAGCTTCTGAACTGGAGCAAATTTACATTTGTCTGGCTCAGAGGATGGCTCAACTCATCTGCATCCTTGCATCCATGCATGGCACGTCACCTATCCAATTTTAAGTAGTAGGCCAGCCTGCCCTGAGCAGCAGCTATCTTGCTTCAGGATACCCAGCAGTTACACCTTCACAACTTCACTGCTCCCACATATACCTACAGCGCTGCTTGTGTCTGCTCCAATCTTCCTCAGTCGTAACAGCTAAGTACCTATCTCTTGCCTAAAACTGACTATGATTTGGAGTAGTCAGACATGCCAGCATCTCTGAGACTCATGTGGATCTCAAGTAAGACTGAATACTGCAAGATGTATAAGGTCTCTGGAGCAAAAGGCCAGTTACTTCTCATGCAATAGTTTGTTCAGTACTTCAAAAAATAATAAAAAGTGAGTTTGACAAATACTTCTCAGACTGAGAGCCTTCAGGAGGGAGCCTTTCATCACTGAACTGTATGTGACTGGACCCTTCCACCTTTCCTGCTGAGAGGGAAGGGTCTCTTCCACATCCTCCCACTTCTGTGTGGAAAGGAGCTGTGGAAGGCAGGAATCTCACCACCCAGCTTAGCAGGTACACACTTCTCGTGAGGCAACCAAGGAGTTTCTGAACCTCCAGTCTTGCTCTTGTGAGAAGTCTTTGTTTCTATTTTCTAGACTCTGGACTTCAAATGCAAAGTGAAAGGAAGGGGGATGAGAACCTGAGACTCGTAACCAAGACCATGATATTTCAAGCATTCATTCAATATAACAAAATGGAGATTTAAGTTTAATTTAACTAGCTTATTGTCCATTACACACAAGTTGAAAAATATTGGCTGCTTTCTAAGCTCAGTATTTTGTCACTGTGCCATAACTCTAAATTAGCTCTTCAGTAATAACTCGAGGCCTATAATGTCAAGTTACCAAACCATTCTGTCTTTCAATGTCTTTACAATGGAGATTCATGACACTGATGCATTCATCACCAGTCAGAGAAACCAGAGAAACCAGTGTGGACTCCTGAAAATAAAACGTGTATTAACAGTGCTTTTGCCTTAAGTCTGTTGGTCAAAACATAAGACAGAACAACATACAATGTGCCCCTCAGTATCTGGTGGTTTACGCAACTAAAAAAATAGTTCAAGTTTTGTTTTAATGTTGTTTCTTTTTGTAAGCAAAATGTAGGGCCATTTGAGACAGTTAATGCAAAGATTTCCACACATAACTCTGCTACCAACAATGCTGAATATGATGTCTTACTGGTACTACCTTGTAGGAGACGAAAATGCATAATCCAAGAACACAAAGCACACAGAACTCGTTTCCTTTCCATAGGTGTACAGTACTAAAAGCGGACAGCCAGTAAGTTCTCACCTTTGCAACCTTCCCCATGTCTTCTAACGTTGCCCTCTCATTTGGAAACTCAGAGAAAGTTCTCTCAATTTTGGCAATCACAGCATCTATATTCACTTTTTCCTTAGGACATCCTCGAGGAAAATAGAAAGTTGGAATGTTTTGACTAAGTGATGGTGGCAAAGTTTCTTCCTTCTTTGTCTGAACCTAAATAAAGAAATACACATTTGACAGTCAGGTACAATGAAATCACATATATTAGTTATCCTCAGATGACTTGAATGTCTTGGTATTATATGTTACAACACACCTTCACAAAGATTTCTGATCATAGGTTGAATAAGCTATTTAAGAATGAGAGCACATTGGAAATATTAATGAGTATTTCCAAAACCTGTCATTTAGGAAAGATTTCTAGGATGTTAAAATTTTAAGAAAAATAACTTCAGTCTTCAACATATCAAGTTTCAGAATTAATACACTAGGCAGCTTCTTGGAGACATCAGAAATAACTCAGGTTATATTATGAGTTTCAGAAGAAAAAAACCCAATTTCTAGCTTAACAGACAGGTCATGAAACAATTTGCTTTTAAAATATTTCTAGTTTTACAGCTTCAAACTTTTGAAATTACCATGAAAACTTTGTTACAAATGACCAACCTGTTTAATTTAGTTACAGTGAAGATTTTTTTTATCCTAAAAATGCTTGATTTTATAAAGGTAGTAAATGACTCCTGCAGAATGATTTTTTTTCTTCTGTAAAATATACATAATTATGGCATGAGAGCTTAGAAATTGTGTTTCTGAAGAATTTGTGATATACTGTGCTACTACCCCCCCAACAACCAGTAACAAGAGAAATAATTTATTTAAATTTATTTAACTTCATTAAAAAAGACTTTACCTTGTACTTAGTTTCCAAAAGGAAGTCCAATAAGGCAGAGAAACAAAGGTTACAAGCACAATAACAGAGTTACATGGCAACTCAAAATTAGCAAATAAACATGAAGTCTTTCATCCCAAAGCCACTATTCAAATGTAAAAATAATGGCTAATGCTACTTGGTGGCTCATCCTATTGTTAAATGTTCAAGATCCTGAATCCCATCTCGCATTTCCAACCAGAACTAGGGGGGAGAATCCAAACCCCTCCCAAAACCTCCAACCCTCATTTTACTCCTTACCGCCTTTGACAAAGTGCTTGTACAGATACCCAGCTTTCCTACCACAATCAAAGTCCTTCCTTAAATCAGTGAAAGAACTAGGTGCTTATGGACAACAGATTTTAATTTGCAGGGTTCCAACCCAGAAGCCTTCATGCTACACACGCTAAAAAAAGCCTGAATTAACCTTTCCTTCCCCTCCTCTGCATTTCAGCCAGAATTCCTGTTCCCAGCTGCAGAATTACCTCAGCTAAGTTACAAGTTTTATTTCACAGAGGAAAACCTTACCTTAAATCTGTGACACCTACAGTCAGTGTCTGTAATTTTCTAAGAATCCTGTAAATTACAGCTTTTGATGCCTTGCCATTAGTGCAGTGGTCCAGCTAACGGGGCATCAGCTTAGAACAAGAGTGCCACAGGGCATCAAAAATCCCTTCCAAACTTTTAGGAAGTATAAAGATAGCTGCATTTTATTCTGTAAGTAACATTGCCACCAGCGCTACAAATAACGTGTATAACTGGATTAACATCTTGTTTCATTCTAGCAACCCAGGTCTACATACCAGCACTTTGAGCCCTAGTAGTTACCCTCCGTGGACTAAAGACCTATTCCTTGGACTGGTACCCTACAGCCAGAGAGCTAGTGTGCTTTTGAGCTCTGGCAATCTAACCATCTTTTATTTAACAAAATCAAACTGTTATGTTCATTCCAAACAGCAAGGTTATTTTTATTTTTTCCCCTTTTCCCTATTCACAAGATCTGCCTGGATAGGCACTCCCAACATGAGCCCAAATTGCTACCAAAGCGGCAGGAGTTGCAGTTCTTCAGAGATGCCTGATGAGGTGTGCCTCATCTGAGAAAAGGGTGTCAGTTACAGACTACTAACGTCCTCCGAATGTTTAGGGTAACACAAGGTAAATCACTATTTCAAGAAAACCTAGTACAGACAAAGCATATTTAAAATCCACAGCTAGGAAAATTTAGAGCCTCAGATTAACAAGTTTCTTTTAAAAGGAAAAGTAGATCCCAAGAGAAGAAGAAAGGCTATCAACAGAACTATGTGTTCATTGGAAACTTCATATTTTTTTCAGAAACTACTAATTTACTTCAGATACCTCAGAGTACACAATAAATGATTTTCATTAGTCCAAGTCAAAAGCTGTTCTTAAATGCACGTGTAGTTCTCAGTTTAGGATTTGTAGTAAGACCTATCCTAGTACAAGTAACTTCCTTGGATGTTAATTAAAAGCATTACACAAAAATGGTTTTTAATTTATTTATTTTTCATGTTCCATGTAAACATGTTCCAGACCATGATTATGAGGAAGTTAAGCAAAATATTCAGAGCTGAAGATAAGACATACAGGGGAAGAAAACTGATTTTTCTAAGATGAAAATGTTATGTTTGAGCATGACTTTGAATTCAGCATGCTTAGTATAAAAATATACTGTCTTCTAGATTAAATATTATGTATTTATTAAACCCTAAATCCAAGTATAGAATACAAACTTCTTACTGCAAGACAAAATAACTCTCCCCATATTGAAAGATATTGCCTATTTTTACATGCTAGTTTCTCAGTCAGTGAAACAAAAAAACTATAAAGAAGAAACTGTAAAAATGCATTAGAAAGTGGATGATCACATCACAATCATTTCTGATCGATTTGTTTGGTGCCTACATATAGGCATTGAGACGGAATACCATCTAGGGCACAAACCAAAATGACCTTGAATGTTCCACGTGGTATCCAGCGGCCAGTTCAGAGCACAGCTCTGGCTCTATATCTGCCATGCAGATGTTCTGGGCACACTATGTGAGCTTCTTAAATGCCACAGCAACTTGTAATTGGACAACTGAATTGCACCGTTAATGTCAATCAACATAGGGCTAACAGCCTGTAACAAGGAAAGAAATAGGTCATCCAAAACTATTAGCTCCAAGTAATGTACTACAAAGTTAGTATTGCATCTCCTTTCTCTCTCTCCTTGCCTTCCCAAGAAGGGCCAGGAATTCCTCTTCTCTCAGCCTGAGTCCCATCCAAAACTCGAAAGGCTCCTTGTACAACTGAGGCTGCTCTGCTCTATGTGATACTAAATGTCTCTAAAAGCTTTACTACTTTCTGTAATTTCAGCTAGTTACTTCTGTAGATGCACATATTGTATAGCTGATGGAAAGAGTCAGTTCTGTTATTTCAGGGCAATCAAAACGCACTAATTGTGTGAGATTAAGCTGTTCTAAAACTAATTGTAACTTTAACCAGGGAATTTCTTCATGAACAAGAACTGCTAGAAGTCTGCTAACACCAAATCTTTGACTGGAAGATCTGCAGCAACGGTCCTTTATTCTTTTTACATATTTATTCAATTTCAGTGGTCAATTTAACATTTAGAAAGTTTTCTTACGGCTTTAAGTTAAAATTCTTAATACTGGTACCAGTAAGCTAAACTGACAAAAGAGACTGGTTTGGCAAATGAAGAAACGGCACAAACAATAACATACTTGGAGTTAACAATAACCGCTGTACAAGCTTGCAAATAACTCATACAAGCAGATGTGTGCTGCAGTGTCAGGACCAAATGGTGCATTAGCCTTTGCAGTAAGTACACGTCAAGTCCAGAATCTGTAATCATATTGTAAAGTTGCCACTGCAGGGTTTTTTTTAATGTAAAAGATGAGAAGTGTCGATTCCTTGAAAATTCCTTATTTGTAATAATGTAAACAAACCCGTGTAAGATTTGTCTGTAACAGAACGCAAGAAAACCTTTAACACATAACCAGTTTTCATTCCTGACACACAGAACAAAAAGGACTGTCCACAGCTATCCAACTGACTTGCCTTACAAAGGAAGAAGTGGAAGTTAATATCCCACCGGGGTCACTGTTCAAAGGACAGACTCCCCCTTTTATTTTGCAGCTCTCCAGATCCTTTGCTAACTGTTTTCCAGCAGCTGTTTATAATAATGGTATAATACCATTATTATAATTACTATATAGTAACATGTTAGTAAATAACAGAGAACATGGATACACCTCATTCCAAAGAGAGAAGTCTAGCCTTCTTCATAGACAGTCTTTTATCTACCAACACGAGTTGCACTTGGCAGTTAACTTTGTTATAAGCAAAATTGAAGACAGCGGGGATTTTAAAATGAGGTGCCATTTCCCCTCTCTCTCAACTGAAAGAAAGAGCTGATGCTATGATGGAGCCATTCAATGGCAGGATGTATTTCTGAAGTAAAAAGGAAAGGGTGCTTTTTCCCCAGATATTTTAACACTGTACAGTCAGTAAAGCCTAGATCTACACCTGCAACCAGAAGTACTGAACCCCACAAAGGGGTTGAATATGGGGATTCAAATGCAATTAAGTGAAACCTCACTTGAAAAGGACTTGCTGGAAAAGGAGACAAGGTAAATATGTTTATGAATGTAGTATTTCTTAGACAGCTTACTGATTAATACACAAGCTCACTGAATTGATGTGGTATTTGCATTGTTTTGACATGAGTAGAGAAAAAGATAACTCCATTCAGAAATGCCGCGGCCTTTTAGCATCTAACAGACACCAACACTTCTTACACCTGTTTCTCTGAAAAAAACCCCACATTTAAAACATTTACAGACTTAGTGTTCAGCTCTTGCTGTATTATTTGACATGAATTTCCATAAGGCTATCCATATTAGAAAAAACTCAATGCAATACATACAACAGGGTCAAGGCAATAGGACCCCCCAAAATTCTACCTCACATTTATGCTTATTAAGTTTCTAGTAAGAAATGGTAGCCCACAATCCCAAACAAAAAATTACATTAAGCACTACAAATACTATAAAGAGATTTTTACCTATCAAATAAATAAAATTTGGTACAAATCCTTAGTATTTTTAACTCAGGAACTAAAAAAAAAAAAAGGAAGGAACGTTGCAATAATTTTCAAATGTGCAATGCATAAGTTAATCTAGTTCTTCAACAGACTGGGTCTTTTATTCTTCTGTATCACAGTTTATGCTGATCTTACCTGGATAAAACGAAGTGCATAATGAGCTAAGAGGATTTTCTGCAGAGGTATGCTATTCAGTCTTTTAAATCCTAACATCCCTGCAACTACCCACGTACAATGCTTATAATCACCCAACAACAAAAGCAGATGTTACATGAAGTTCCGCAATACACTGTAGGAAATGGAAGTCAACACAGAGACCCAAATGCTGTTTAGCATAGAAATTTGAGAATTCTAAGCTTATGCTACCTTTTTTTTTTTTGACAAGTCCCTCCTTTATTATATTCAGTAAGGTCTTACAGAATACAAGGTGTACTACAGTCTATCAAAGTTAAATGGTAATTGTGAATGTAAGAAAATGTTATCAGTAAGTTCTCCGTATGCTCTTCATTAGCATCTTTCTAGCCAACCTAAAAAGACAGACTTAATACTGCAAGAGTTCACTGACTGTACCACTTCCCATTCAACTTGATAAGCTTAACAGTACTATTTCCTCTGTGAAAGATGATGCTCTAACAACTTAAAGCTTTCGAAATCTGTTTTTTTCAAGCTAAATATTTCTCTAGAATCCAGCCAATGCCCTGAAAAATAGCTTGAAAAGAGTAAGTTAATCTGAAAGCTTATTAATGAAGTTTCACAGCACAGCAAAAGACAAGCTACATCACAGTAGACCTGCACCTTCCCCCACTCCCACACGCAGAGTTTACTGACCCATGTGTCAGTACTAGTGATAGTAAAGCAGAATGGTGAGTTACCTCAGGTCACCGAGACAGATAAAGAGCAAAGTTAAAAACCCTTTAGTTGTCCTCAACCAACCTCACACAGTTGGGTCCACTTAGAAGCAACATGGTTCTGATGCTAACATAAGGAAGATTAGAAGAATACTGTGGCAGTATTATTTGAAATAAGCTTACCTTAGGCTTAAAACCATGCTAAGATTGTGATTCATTTTGCCTGACTTCATCAGAAAGACAAGACATATGTGAATGATTAAGCTCAGAGAGACACCTACAGACAATGAACCTATGCCAGAAACAGGTGTTGGGTATCTATGTGAAAGTTCTTCCTCTGGCAACAAACGTTTTAGTCCCAGTTGCTTCTTCCCATCCCAGACTTCAGTTTGCTATCCTTCAGTCACAGTCTGGCAGCTGTTTTTGGATGTACCATAGAAACTAATTTTATCATACTGTGGAAAGAGGAGCATGTAAAAGGTAAGCATTATTAATTATAACTCTGATGCAGTTTTAGACTAGCTCACTTTTGCTGTTAGTCTTAACTCAGATCGTTTACCTGATCCAGTTTCATCTATAGTCACTTAAAATTTGTGCTGAAATAAGGGGAAGGAAATGCAAAAATTAATATGCTTTTCCATAAAGTTCTAGCCATATACTATTATAAGAAAAAAAGTACTTCAGACTACACTGTTTCTGATTTTATAGATAATGGTTACTTGAATTAACAGATGGCAGCAGGGTTCAGCAAACCCCACAATGTAGTCTGTGTTTCAGTTAGTAATTCCATGTTCACCTTCAAATTCCAACCAGACAAACGTTGGGAGGCTCCTGCCTGCACGCCAGGTTGTGCACGCAACTCAGTTTTACACAAACTGACTGCTACCATTCTCAGGTCATCTATGCACGTTCTTGGCAGTTTACTCTCAAGCCTATTTCTGTACAAAGGCCTATGGTCATTTGGTCTCATGATTCAATGGAAATGATAACCCCCAATGCTAAACCAACTTTACCCTACAGACAGAGCCATACACTGCTCTGCCCCATTTGGTGTAATTAAAGTGCCCTGAGTTTTTCGGATTGACATGCTCCAGCCAAGCAGCAATTCCATAAGTAAATCAAAGGAGATCCAGTGAGGCTTGGAGCAGTTAGGAGTAATGTGAAGAAGGATCCTGGACAACAATAAAAATGAAGTCTAAGGAAAACCCTGAACTTGCACTACAACTTGCAGAAGGAAGGAGGAATATGACTGAGAAACCAGAGTTTCATGGCCTAAAAAGATATTGAATTTATTTGCTATAAGCACATAAAAACCAGCTCTAAGAATGGATAACCTTTTGTATATTTGGTTTAACTATCTGTCAAGCTCATTGTGTTCAGAAGTTCATTGTGCAGACACTGTTACCATTAAGTTCAGATAAAACAAATGATGAACGTAATTGATCTGTTCCCTCTTTGGTCCACTGACAACCTGAGTCATGCAAAAACCTTTCCTGGTTTGGCAACTGGTGGCCAAACTACAACTAGAAAGCTCAGAAGTTAGTTGATTTGCGTGGTTTCTGTTTTTTCTTAATCACTCAGTATCAAATTTTACTGTACCTTTAGTGCAGTAACTCACCACTAATGTGGTCCACGTTGAGAGCAAAATCAACTTCAACAGCAAAATATCAATCCTTCTAGAGTGCCCCTGGCTACCAAGTGGCAGGGATAAGAATCTACATTCATTTTACAACTTGACATTGGAAAATTCAGCTTATTAGCAAACTAGAATTCAGGTCTATTTTGTCAGTGAAACGCTGTTTGTATGGTAACCTCTGATTCTGAGGTAAAAAGAGATTTTGTTAGCTGTAACAGAAGATAATTTCTCCTTTTAAGTCTCCAAACAGCCCAGTAACAGTCATTCAGTGATAGCCAGGGAAAGAAGCACGTCACCCAGTTTGAAATTGCTATGGCAGAGGCCATCATGGGATACTCTTGAAAGTCTTTACTAAAATTTAAAAAAATATTTCAAAATTTTTTGATAGTGGCAAAACTATTAGTAATTCTTTTCTCCTTTAACTTAAGCCATATTGAAACAGCCAAAATGAGCCTCAAGAAAAAGTCCACCGAAGCCTCAGTATTTCAGCAGAGCATGCAAACTTTGGACAATCTACACAAACCTCTTTGGGATAGTGTGTTAATTCTCATAAAGCAGACTATAGGTCGTGACATCCAGGAAAAGCTTCCACCCAAAGCTATGAAATACATTCCATATACACCATCGTGCGTATTAAAATTAAAAAAGCATTCAACTAAAAGTATGTGTAATTAGTCACCAAAGACAAGTCATATTACATGCACACATACAGAAGTAGCATGCAATAAGCAAGCAAATACTGGAAAACTTTCAGATGGTCAACCCCTGATCTTCCCTAGTTCAGTGAAGACTGAACTCTCCATCTGAGATGAATTAGCATCAGTTTTCTGCATGATACCTAACCATTATAGCACACACTTCCCGATCTCCTTGCTTTCAGTAATACATATGCTGTGCTAACAGATCTCTTACCCAAGTTCTACAACTCTGATTTTGGAAATACCAGGATTCTCCTGATTTGCAGCTTGGTATAGCGAACATACATAAATCATGCAGTCCTGCTAGTAACAGGAGGATGCTATTGCAAATGCATTATTGCTGCAGAAACACCTCCAGACATGACTGCCTATGTTTGGGTTTTTGTACAGCCACATAGAGTTTCAGCATCAAAAAAGTTCAGTTACGCCATTAGAAAGAGTTTAATGGTTTATTCAGAAATGCCCTGGGGTGGGGATGGAATGGGAAAAGGAAGAGGTAGCTACCTCCCCTGCAACGCAATGAGCACAAGAGACCTTTGCATATTACATGCATGTCCATCAGTAACCTTATTTGCTGACAAAACTTTTACCAAAGGCTTTAGAAGGGTCCTCTAACAGTTTGGTGTAGCTGACCAGTGAAAATACTTTTTGTCTCCTCCACATGCCCAGCTAATTTACAAAAGCAAAAAGGTACTGATTATAAAATGGAAGAAAAAGCAAGATTCTTCAGAAAAATCTACCCTTGGAAAGGCAACTTCTACCACCTTTTGCGGTAAGACAGAAATGGTTCAAATTACTCATTGACTGTGACTTGATGTCGAACAGCCGCCATTTCATGAATTACATCAAATGAAGCACCCCAGTCACTAATATATCCGGTTTGTCACATAATTGCAGCTTGCTCAGAAAATGCTCTGGTTGTTGAATAAGTACTCCTATTCTTTACCAGTATATTCTGTTACCTCAGCTGATTTCAGGAGACAAGCTGGCAAGATCCTCCTAGTACGCGATCATTTTGATTGTACACAGCCAGTGGGCCACACTGGGACTCGCTACCTGCAAAGGAGTCATGACTGCGTAAACATCATTTTAATGGGAAAAAAACCTGACAGACAGTTACACCTGAGGCAACTCTAACATTTGCCTACAGAAAACAGCCCTTGTCAGGACAGGCCATCAGTTCAACATCAAAAGTAACAAACAGAGCTAAGACAGACATCCACTTAATTCTTAAACTCTGCAATAGCTTCTCATCCTTCGATGTTTACAGCAGAACAAGTTTCAATCACTCAATGTGATTGAGCTTTGGAAACGTCCTCTCAAACAAGAAAAATACCAACAAGCTCAGTTTTGTTGCCGAGCTGCAGAAGCAACAGTTGGAGCAAGTATTCTGTCAACTTCTTGTCTGGCAACGCCTCAACAGATTCTGATTTTGACAACTGCAAGAACAATCTCATATCCCTCTCACCCTGTAAAAGCTGAAGGATATTTTATATGAAAATGTGTCAAACTGTTTCAGACTTTCTAGCATGCAAAGTACTACCATCAACAGTCACTGAACATCTACTGTTAGTACCATTAGTGATTAAAAAGGTATGGGAAGTATGTTAAAATGGAGAAAAGGCTAGTGAAACTTTAATTCTAAGGGAAAAATATATAAATCAGAACTTTTCGGCATCTGAATTATTGGGTCAAAAACCTTAGCTGCAGAGGGAACTGACATCTAGACTCTTAAATCACGCATGCAATTAAAGTAAGCTATAACATAAGCTTGCACCATATTGGCTTTTCTACAGAAACAGTATACGTTTGCATAAATCTATTACCAGCCAGAAGCAGGTAAAGAAGCTGCTAAGACAGGGCAGCCAATACATTTCTAAGTTCAAACCAGGAGTCTCTATTGCAGAAATGATAAAAACCTATCTGTTTGCTTCCAGCTTCCTTTAAGAGGTTAGAGCTTAAGACCTGGCAATCCTTTAGCAAGGAACCATTTAAGCAAAACCTCTTAACTAGCCAGTCTCAGCAGGCAGCTTACATGTTGTCATTCTATCTTAAATGTTGACATCTGCTCCAGAAAATTGGCATTATATCAGCAAACTAGCATCAAGTATAATTATTAGCTACAGTCAGAATGAGATTTGTATTCCTGCCCCTCCCCTCAAACACTTGGGTTTTGTTCTTTAAAAGGAATTTGTGTGGTTTATAACTACTATGTAAAAATGGATAGCGGGTTCTCCCTCTGTGGTGTTAAAAGGTCTCCAAATGATACGAAATAGATGCTCATAGGAAAGCTGGCCTGCCAGAGGCCTCTCATTGTTACGCAATCTACTTCTGTGACTACAGCTGTAAACCCAACTGCCTCACTTAAACTTTTTAAAATTCATTCTACCTCAGAAACGGGACTGTTAGCTTCATAACCGGGAGAATCAGTGCACTACAGCACAACCACACACCAGCCCAGCACACATTAGAACTCACAGGCTCTGTATTTTTTGCAGTCTTGAACATGCCACAAGCATTTATAAAGCATTTTGTAACAGAGGAGTGCAAAAGTGATCAAGAGGCACTAATGTCTAAACTTACTCAGAAGGAAAGCCAATCTTCTGAGGCTCTACAGAAGCTGAAGAAATAGTTTGCATACAGGTGACAGAAATAGCACATGTAAGCAGCATTTAGTATCATTAACAGGTGGTCATGGAACAAGTAGTTCTCCATTTCCACACTGAGGTGTGACACATACAACAACAGGAATCACCGAGTAGTAACAGTAGATAAAGGTATGATACATTAAAAGTTTCAGAAAACAGGCCAGCACTCAGTTCTGGCACTGACATTCAAAGGATTAATATAAGATTCATGCCAGCTCCCCCCCACCCCCCTTTTAAATCATCACAAATTTATTTTGAAAAAAACTTTAATTTTTTTTAATACAATTTTTTAAAATGTCTAGTTTTAAAGTTAGAACTCCTTTGTTTTATAAGGTGACGTGGCCTCTGAGTAACAAAAAATACCTATTTTCTTAGTTTAGCTGAGAGAGTTACATGGGTATAAGCATATCAGTGTATACAGATGTATTTTATTCTGTTAGCATTTTGTTTCCAACTTCAGATACATTTTCCTCCCATAGCCTGGGTAATGATGCTGCTTCTATTCCAGCTCTGACAGGTAGGGATGTCACCAGCTGTTGGCTAAAACACTCTGCTCAGCTATCAGCAGGTAATAAGCCTTTCAGTTCACATCTTTAAGTTGCCAGTACATTTGACATGGTGATAGTTTCTTCTCCCTCCAGAGTTTCAGAGAAATTGATGAGCTCGATGGACACGGTGGCCCTTCAAGTGCTGCCTTTCCAGTTTGCTATATTCTGTCAGTGTTAAGTTACCTAAGGAAGGTCTTGGTCTTACAATCAACATCACGAGTAGACAAACTGAAGTTCTGTTGAGTTTTATGCGGAGTTATCTACTCAAATATTCAGTTCCCCAAAGTAATGGAGAACATTTCAACAGCTGTATATTGTTCTACCTTTCTTTTCAGAAACCGATCTTTCCAGAAAGCCCTAGTCTGTGCAGTTTTATCCATTTTCATTAACAAATGCAACCACTGAGAAATAGCCTGCCACCACTTTCCAGAGTGACCCACCTCACTACTGGTTGTCTATGTAAAGATTTTCACAAAGCCTGACTTGCTACGCTCCAATGACCACCCCTTCTAAAACACAGGGTATTACCTACACAAGATTACTTCCATGGCTCTATACAAAATGCCACTGCCCTAGAATTCCTAGAACCAGCAGAAGATCCAGTCACTTCAACCCACCTCAGAGCACATGTTGAGCCACATGTTCTCTCACCATCTACCATCATTACTCATTTATTTTAAGAGACTAGGTTTAATAGCACTAAACCTCTTTATGAGAATCTGCATGGATATAAAAAGTTTTAAGAGTGTAGCAGAAGTACAGAAAAACTGGCTTCCATTTCTGCTTGAGTTTAGCATTCTAATTTACTTCATATTCATGCACTATTCTGTCTGAAAGGCCAGTATTACAGTGGTATAGGAAGTTGTAACAATGGCAATGATGCTTAGCAACTGAAATGAGAAATTTTTTTCAAGTTATTCTACAAAAGCTCTAAGCAGTTTTTAATTTCAACATGAAATTTCTTCCATGACTATGTACGTGATGAATAGTTATTCTTTGAAATGCACCTAACCTACAAGGACAAGCTGAAATTAACAAAAACATGAAGTGTCAAGCAAAGAATGTCCATCTCCTTCTGTATCAACAGTTACTAGCACTCGTATTTCAGGTTTTCAAGGTAATTCCAAAAAGGTCTCCTTAAAATCATGAGGCTGAAGCAAAATACCATTTCAAAAAGGAACCTCAGATAAAATACGTGCTATCAAATTGAGCAAAGAAAGCCATCAGATTTTAGTTTTGTATGCCTATTAAATCTGTTTTGCCCACAGAGTTTTGTCTGTAATATGATTAAGTGGTTTAATATACATTATTCTACAGTTGCTATTTGCCCAAGAAGTGAAAGTCTGGTTAAAATTGAAAAATATGTGTTCATTGTCTGCATTGTAAGCTTAGGGCCAGCAGCATGCTAAAACAGAAAAAAACCCTACAGCTTAGACAAACTGTTTCCTGAAGTATTTAGTTGCTTGTAGGTATGCAGGGCCATACTACATTGACATGTTTTCTAGCTCAACATAAAAAGACACTGTAAAAGTGCAAGTGATCCAACTATCATTTCATGAAAGACAGATCCAGTTAAGGGCCACCACACAAGGCAATAGTGTGTTTGTTTACAACAGGATGCCATGACTAGGCTAAACTGGCCTCATGCTCTGAGGCACCTAAATATTAACTGATACTGCTAGTTCGATGTAATTAAAATAGTATTTTCTATTCCTGCTGTCTCTAGTACATGTTTCCTTCTCTGACTCCAGTTCAGCACAAACAATACAAGTCATAAAATCCTTTCATTCACAATTTTATGCTGAATGGCATAAAACAGAAGGGTCAGCACTTGCATTCTGCTTTGCACAAAAGAATAAGCATTGCTTATATAACTCAGCTGAAACAATTCTGAAATAATAACGTAGAAGACAGAAGGCTAAGACATTTTTAGGGTCATAGGGCTCAACGGCCCTCTCTTGAAGGTCACATGAAAAGGACACTAGTGCACTGAATTCAAAATTAAGTAGCAGGCTATATTTAGAATGATTTTAAAAGCCAGAAATCTTTTTTTATTCAACTGCTAAACTTTCCTTAATTAAAGAAGGGTCAAAAAACCCTCACATACACCACCACTGATATACCTTTAGTACCTGAATTGGAAGTGAGGGTGAGGTAAGGACAAAGTGAATCCTTTCACATACCACCAAAAGCCTTAAGGTTAAGTGTGTTTGAGGAAATACCAAATTTCAGTTACTCCAGTAAAACAGTTCCACATTTTTTCCCCTACCCTAAGGTATTTTCTTTGAACATTTACTCTACAAGTAGTTTTCCTTCTAATTAAACAGTTCAAATGTTTCTATTCTCAATTAGGAGCTCACTTTAAAATGGTGGATTTAACTCACTGCTGCAAAACAGCAGAGGCACATGTGTAAACCATGTAGCAACAACTGATTGCATCCAAATACACAGTCTAAAATAAACATACTCTAAAGAAAATTCAGGATCATCGTGCAAGTACGAAAGCACCTTTTAAGTTTGAGTTAGTAAAGTTACAGCCTATTTCAGTGTATTATATGCCCAGTTTCAGTAACAGGTAAATTAAACCCCCAGGGAAATGCATGTAGATTATGATTATGCAGATTAAGGAAAACAATCTTTAAAAGTCTAATAGCATTAAGCACACCAAGCTTCCACTGCATATGCCTCTGTGCAAACACTGTGGTTTAGCTAGGCTACACATTTCTGTAAACCCTCCCTCATTTTTTGTTTGCAGAAAACTACCTGCACAGTCTTCTAAAACACAGAAGAAATCATCATACATGGAACAGACTGTCCAAATCCTGCTAGTTTACGAAGGCCTTCCATGTATTTCCTGCAGTTGCCATGGTTATGAAGGTACAACTGACACCAATAACTTAGTTGTATAAGAACGGAAAGACAAACCTGGACCTGCTGAAAAGCTTTCAGTCTCTTCTTGAATCTAGAAGGCAAAACAAAATCACATCCTCGAGCTAGCAATGCCAACTCCTTCCTTAGATCAGGATCTTGCCGCAAAGAAATCTCCTTTATCCTCATGCTTTCGGATTTCATATAATGTCTCTGTGTGCCAGTCCAGGCACTTGAGTCCCAGTAAATAGCAGAGCTGTTGTATTATCACACAGTGCCACTTACAGCAGCAGCTGCGTCCGAGTTCTGTGATATTATAAGAGTCAGCTCAACTTCGCCTGTTCCATACATTAAAGGGAACTTGGCTGGAATCACAAAAACAGATTGGAAAGTCACTTAGAGGGCCTGCCCTTTTGTACATGCATTCCAAAGTCTAAATGGGACAGTATGGAAAAAAACAAACCTGTTTGGAGGAGCATCTATAAAAGCAGCTTCCAATTTTAAAAAAGCAAGCCTTACAGGAATGCAGAGAGGCCAGCCATGGTCATTTTGTAGCTTCCTGCTCCTCCCATCCCCCTCAGCTTTTCCTTCTGTCACAAAACACTCACTGTCTAGCTTCAATGAAGTACCACACTGAAGGATAAGGCTTATTACACAGCAATTAAATTCCTTTTAAACTCTTCAGTCCTTTAGCTGCAACCCTATTACACTGGCAAAATGAAGGCAACAACAGAAAAAGCTACAGGCAGACTTCCAGAAAGCTCACGTAGTTTAATAAAATTACTTTTTTTTCTTTTACACTCCTCTAGATCTAAGTTACTGTAATGCACAAATCTGATCATTCAAATGCTAAGGCAGAAAGCAGTAGCAGATATGAGGTAAATGTTACCACAATGAAGTGTTGCTTTAAATCATGTTTACAGAAAAGCTACATTAGAAATATCAATGATGTAACAAAATCTGAAAAAAGTTGACAAGATACTTTTTTTTTTTTTGCTTACATAGGAATTTTATAAACATTAACATCCACATACTCAATTGCATACCTGTCACATTTCAGTAGCACTAGCGTCAGCTACCACTCTATTTTCAGTTTATTGAATTTCAAATACATTTTATGGGCGGGGTGAGGCCATGTTTTAGTCCACAGCAATATTCTTCACAGAAACAGAAATCTGATAAGCTTTTGTGGAAATTAAAGTGACTTTCTGGCCTTCCTCCTTTACAGTTTTTTGGGTACATTAATTGGTAACTAGTGAAGTTTTCACATTTTAAATGGGTATACCTTTACCATAGCAATCTTTAGGAAATGCTATTTCGATGAAGCTTTTATTCAAATATCACCATTACAGCTATGGGTGTGGCAACTCTTTGTTATTTCCGTTCCAGCTGTGAACACTCTTAGTATCCCCAAATTCTCTTAAGATATTGGTATATTGCCTGTTTATTATCTGTACCTTGTCACGCACAAGTTTACTAACTAACAGCATAAAAGGAAAGATCTGGCTGCTCTTACTCTGTTTTCACCCCTCATGCTTTAAATAAGACCCCTTTCTTGATTTCACAAAGATGTACACAGCCCAAGAAACTCTTTTATCACTAAGTTCAAGATTTCTCTTACTGGACAGCATTATTTTACCCTCCGTGCAGTCTAATCTATAATTTCTAGCCCTATTTATCTGTTCATGGCCATTCTGTCATGTAACAATATGTTAAAACCCCACAGTAAATATCCTTGTAAGATTAAGAAAAGGAAATTATGAAAAAGTACTAGCAAAACATGATTTGTCTTAATTGGATTCTTTTTAGCTTATCACACAGCGTTAGAAAGTCAATGATGACAAAACCCCTCCTTTTCTGTTTTTTAATTTAATATCCAGTCATCATCATCGTCGTCCCCCTTCTTTATTGTGACTTGCTATGAAGTATTTATCCCTATCGGAAGTGGGAGAACAAGAAAGGAATTGATGAGGCAAGAGTCAGACATGTTGTGGTTGGCATGACTAGGCTATCAAACTGTGTTGAGCAGAACTGGCTGCTACTCGCTGTCTTAGTAAGATCAAATCAACTAACCTATGATAACTCTCGGGCCACAGGGAAGCCAGCAGGAAGCTGGGCACACAGCACACAACAGCAGCATGCTTGGAACTTGAGATGAACAACTGAGGTGTTAAGAGTAGGAGAAGAATCCCACTCTGGCAACAGATACCCATTCTAGACCAAGATGTTTGAGGAAGGTCAGGAAGGTTGTATTGCAAGGCAGACTGCATTTCAGGTTAGGGCAAAATAGGCCTTACGCAAAGTAAGGAAACTTATCTTCTCACCTAAATTGCTGTTTTCAACCCTTTTCACCTGGAGTAATGGACTCCCATTCACTACTACATTCACAGTCTTGTTTGCGGTGGCTGTAGTATGTCACTGAGATGATTGACTGCCACATGGAAAGCTAACCTGAAAGACTGGAGCTCTAGTTCACCTCAGCCTTCTCAAGGAGCCTCAGTAAGAAATGAGTGTTCTGAACTCCATTTTGGAAAAAGCTGCATATTTCTCTCCTTTTTTCAAATGGAGCCAAGTCTGTCATAGTATGTCCAGTATTTTGAATATTCTGTATTTTGTTGTCATAATATTACTTCACTGCTTGAGGCAGATTTAAGTCAGTCCCACTGTTAGCCTAGTATTATTTTAGTACCATTGTCACTAGTCTGGTTTCAAGCCTTGCACTTGTTTACTTACCTGTATGCAGTATAGTTGTCAAAAGTTCACAGGTTGCAATATATGAAGAATCTACATGCAACTGAGCATTTAGTTGCAATACATTGTGAAAGGTAAGTACACTGGCAGCTATCAATCATCTCTGTTTCACCATCTGAACAGAAATGGGTTTTGTATTGCCACATTTAAGGAGACTAAGCATTTGTAAAGCAATGTGGTCCAGAACCCCCTAAGATCTGTTTTAACATTTTCAGTCATGAATTAGCCACAGGGGAAAGGGGAAGTCAGCTTCCATCTAGATTGAAGTAGGAGTGTTCAGGTATAGTGTGACATTTATTCTAAACCTGAATTCTCTCCAGTGAAAGCTAAGGTAAAATCCTTTTCTGGGTGAAGGGCTGGATGCCAGCCATAAAAGCTGTTCAAGTACCCTGGCAGCTTATTATTAGCTAGATAAACAAACAGAGGGGAAGATGCATGCTCAGAGCTTCCTTCCAAAGCTAAAGATACACACTATGAATGGATCTGACTCAAGGGACTGTGGCTAAAGAGTTTACCACTTCAAAAGAGATCTGAACACACACAAAAGTAACATAACACAAAAGCATTTAAGTGAGACAAAGACGAGGATCACTAATATTTTTGGTAATTTGGAGGAAATAGAAACCTGAAGAGTATCTCAAAAAACTTTAAGCATTTGCTTACAGAAATGCAATTTCTTGTCAGAATCATATACTGACAGTGGATTTAAAGTGTTAAGAGGCTATGAGGAACTGACCTCAAGTCTTTGAAAAAAGCATCCCAGCATTACAGGAGGCTTCCAAGAAAATAAGTTGAATATGTAATAAGATGTATTCAGCCATACAAAACCTTTAGTTGCTGAGGTCTAGTCTTCAATCCAGTAAAATGTGAACCAGGATGAAGAAAGCCTGCTTGGCCTTTGGAGACAGTTTAAATAAGGCTGAATGAGCAATCCCAGTGGCAACAGTGTGCAACCTAACAGAACCCCTCAGCCAGCGATGCTGTAGGAATTAAGAGTGGCTCCTAGGTTAACTCTGGGAAGAAAACTGTCGTATGTCCCCAACAGCCAATATAAAGAGTTACGCAACTAGTGTAACCCTTTCCAAAAGTAACTGATTAGTGAGTGGCAGAACAGCACAGTTAAGATAACTAAGGCAAGGTAGCATCTTTCTCAATATTACTAAAGAGGTATTTCAGATGTTTAAAGTGGAAAAAAGGCACTACTAGTACAATCAAATAGTTTAGGAAGATATATAAAAAAAACAAACAGGCAGGCAGCTACAGCTACTATGGGGCAGGAATGACAAGGAAGAAATTACAGAAATGTGTTACAAGACAGACAAAGGAAAGCAGCGATTCTTTGCTAGCCAAAGAAAACACACAAACAATAGAAAACCCCCTAGAATGCAGGGTTCTTCCCACCCCAGTCTTCACAAAAGATTGTAACTAGACTATAACCTAAATTATTTATTATTATCATGAGTTAAGTCTAGACCAGACAGTCCATACCCTTCCATATACTGAAAGGTGCTGGAACTAGATATGCCCCATTGTTTACATAAATAGAAGGCATTTGATAATTAATTGGTTCCTAACTCCTTAAAGCAAAGCTCCACAGTCAGACTGAACTTCTAACAAACCTAACCCAAGTTCTGCAAAATGTGTTGTGTAACAGTAGATGAAAGTGATATTGCACTTCAGTAAACAAAATGCTCATTGAGTAGATGCATTATTTACATTAGTCTGCAGATCTTTAACTTACTACTGCAGACCAGTGGTAGCCTGTGGATCATTACTGTAACAGCAGTTCTCAAGGTACTAAGTAAAAACTGAGGGGAAATATTAGAAAATAATGTCCATTTCAGATTTGATTTTATGATTTACAAAGTGAGAAAACACTACTTAGGCAGGCTTGGTAGTACCTGCAGTACCTTTCTGCTTAACACTATACAGAATGATGCTCAGCATTGACATAGCCTAAATAAATGCATGAAGAATGACAGTGCTTCTCTGTGGAAAGAATTCCAAAACTCTGTCATCGTTTAACCCCAGCTGACAACCAAGCATCATGCAGCCTCTCGCTCACTCCCCCCACAGTGGGATGCGGGAGGAGGATTGGAAGAGGAAAAAGTGAGAAAATTAATGGGTGAGGTAGTTTAACAGGTAAAGCAAAAACCATGCATGCAAGCAAAACAAACCAAGGAGTTCATTCACTACTTCCCATGGGCAGGCAGGTGCACAGCCGTGTCCAGGAAAGCTGGGCTCCATCATACAAAATGGTTACTTGGGAAGACAAATGCCATAATACTCTATGTGTTCCCCATCTTCTTCTTCCCCCTTATGCTTATATACTCAGCCATATGGTATGGAATATCCCTTTGGCTAGTTCAGGTCAGCAGTCCTGGCTGTGTCCCCTCCCAGTTTCCCGTGCCCCTCCAGCCCCCTCACTGGCAAGGCCTGAGAAACTGGAAAGTCCTTGACATAGTATAAACATTACCCAGCAATAACCAAAATAATCTGTGTGCTATCAACATTGTTCTCACACCAAATCCAAAACACAGCACTGGACCAGCTACTAAGAATAAAATTAACTCCATCCCAGCTGAAACCAGGACAAACTCCCTCTGAAGTCTTCAAAAAGGCCCTTGCAGAGGAAAACCTCTTTACAGCAACAGACTAAAGTCCCAGTTGTCCAAGTGCGTTATTTTATGTTATTATGATCAATAAACAAAAAATTCCCTTCTCAGGAGACTATAGCACATAGCAAGACTTACTGACTTCGAATTTTAGTAGAGCAGGTACTGTAAAACATTAAAAGTCTAGACAATGGGAAATTACATGAATAAATGGGAAGTAGCAAAGAAAATTCTGTTTTATCCATATAAATGCCTAAACAATTAAGAATATTAACATCTATTAACAAGATGACCACTCTGTGTGTGTGGGGGGGGGGCACTGATACTGACTTTTCAATACTGAATTCACAAATACTGATTATTTTTTTTTCTTCATTTCTCAACCTCCCTGACTATCCTGAAATAAGGATGCACAAGGTTGAAACCTATCTATCATTATGCTGATGGATAAGGAAAGGGGTTTAATAGGATCAAAAAAGATCAGTTTTCCCAGTTCTTCAGATGCTTATCCAACTTGTTTCTTGCTAGTAACTTTCCATTTCTAACTGCTCTGTATGGGAAGAGAACAAGAGGACAATGCACTTGTGAGCTGAACAGAATCATGAACTATTAGCTATCCATCCCTAACTCTCCTTTGGCTGAGTGACCCCTGAGAAAACCCAAGGAAGATGAAGACTACAAGGTCTAGATCACAGAAGGAATCAAGTTATTATGCTCATACCCAGCTACCAGCTACCCAAACTGATTGCTTTAAAGTTAGGGACAGTATTTTGAATATGGTGTGTTGCACCGATGAACTGCTAGATGTGTAGTTAAGAAATCCACCTTCACAGGGAGAAACTAATCCTTTGGCTTTAGAAGGAAGTTCAAGTGAATCTGGGTCTAGATGTAGGGTGGGTTTTTTTGTTTTTGTTTTTTTTTGGGGGGTGTGTGTGTTTGTTTTTTTTCTTTTCTTGGAGGATGCAATGCCTCCCCCATAGAACACACAGACAATTAAAAACCACGAGAGTCTTGCATGTGTCAGCCTTCTCTAATGATTATTTACATTTTCCAGTACTCTTGGATTAGGCAGAGCAATGCCTGGAAGTTCTTCCCACATTTGCTGGGAGAATCCCGATTTTTTTTGAGGCAAGACAGTGAATGAATAGACACCAGTTAAAATTGAGATAGATATATAGTCATGTTGGTAGCCCAGGAAGGATGGGCTGATCAGATTCTCTGCACATTACCAAAAGAATGCCATGTATGTACACCACACCACAAGCTGTTACCAGATTATAAGCAAGACAAGATACATGTCACCTTGCTATGATTACACTGCCTGGACTCCAAAGACATTGCACGGCCGTTACTAGATTGCTAACTCTGTCTGGCAGACTAACTTCAGCAAGCATCAACACTAGATATTATAAAACCTAAGCCTGACAGTTACTGGATCTTTCATATTCCTTTCAGAACAATACTCATATTCTCTGCCATCTTAAAAAAACATTATGAGTTTACATTTTATTTATTTCTGTATAGCATAAGTGGAGTTTTAATGGAAACAGTTTGTTGGAATAGTCTTCTACAGATGAAACCTTACTATACATGCTCTTCAGATGACCTTGTTCATTGGATCATGAAAACCAGTTACACCCGAATTGATGCTGCTGAGGTGGCTATTAAACAGAGAAAGACATAAGCAAGACATCTAGTATGGATTGTACAAATTAAAGTGACACTTGCTCTAATAAGATGCTGGGTTTTTACATTTTAGATGAACCATGATGCTATAAAGTCTATCCACAGAGGAAGCTACAGCCCACAAGGTTAACTTTACGAAGATAAGCCTCTGAATAGCAGAATAGGTTGAAACAAAGAATCAGTTCAGGCTGATTTGGAATGCCACTGAGATTTTCCTACAGGAGACAGCAGCTTTTATAATGGAGTCTAATATTATGCATTATGCAACTTTTCAAAGTCACACAGGCCATTCTGGATATTTAGTCACTTCTAGATTGCTATTATTTACCTTGTGTCACCTTAATTTAGAAGCTGACAGAGTAATCTGGTATAAAGATCATGATTGACAATGTTTTATAACTGTCCAGAAACTTATTTAAACATTGCACCAGCTGTTCAGTACTTCATCATTTTGACATGAACTGAATTTTCAATTAATCCTCTCAAACACATTTACATCTTCAAATTTCATCATTTCCAAAACTAGAATGACTGGTGTATGAAAGTATAACCACTACTTTTAATTCCAGCATCACAGGCTAACATGACATGTAATTTAGTCCCTGAAATCACAAGACAATAATTTTGAGTCAGTGACAGCTGCAGGACAGCTTCTTGCTTATGCATTCACTTGAGATTTCCCTCCCCAAGATCTTAAAGCAAAACCAACAAATCAGGAATTTTAAGATACAGACCTTGATCTACAAGTCAGAAAGATTGCGATTGTAATTTACCAAGCATCAATGGGATTTCTGTTAGAACTTCTGTAGATAATTCCTCTTGAACTAACTACTGTTTTGATCATGTATTGGTATGAAATCATTGCTGATACAGGAAACAGAGGCAGCAGAAACTATACTGGTTTCTACAGAGCTCAATGAAAAGTCACGCACTTCCAAATGTGCAAGCAGGGTACAGTGGTAAAGGACAAAGTAAATAAAGAAGACTGAGCAAAGAAGCTGGTCACTGGTAACCAACTGAATTTCAGCTGCCAGTATGATAACCAAAGGGGCAAACATTACCATGAAGAAGTAAGACAACTTACATAGGTATACCACAAATACATTGCCAGACTAGCAACAGTACTCTTGACTAGCAATTTCCTCCATTCTCCATCACTGGAAGCCTTGATGTGAAGTCTAAATATTTTTTCAAACATTCTAGAAGATCTTTCTACAATACTAAGCTTAAAGTTACTACCTGATAAATAACCAAGTAGTACAAAATTAAGGAGGTATTCTTTAGTGTGTTAACAACACGAAAGACAACAAAATTGATCTTTTGTTTAAAATCTTAAGTTACAACAGAAGACTTAAAAAGTATTTGCTGTAAATGATGGTATTCATGAAGACTATTAATAGATGAAAGAATAATCTAGCCGTTAATAATTTCCAACATAATTTCAAATAGTTTGTTTTCTTAGTCAATGAAATATGCCACAAGGATGACTATTTACAGTATATCAGTGATGATCATATGTAATAGAAAAGTTTACATAATTGAGAATATTAATTGTTTATCAATACAAATCTAGCTTCTAAAGGAATAAAACTGTTTAGAAACTGTTCCCTTGGTTCTGCTGAATTCCAAAAGCAGATCAAGTCAAGCCATTTCATAAGCTCTAGAAGCCTTGTTTTTGTCAAGACAATGCCAAGAAGATCCAATCAAACCTTGTTCGCGGCGGGCACATTTAGAACTCAATTTTAGATGTTTTGCAAATGTTTCCCTCATCACCCACTCACAAGGTCTTCCCCTGTATTCTCCTTGCATGTAGATTTTTACAAACATTGTTAGTCTCCTTGTAGTCTTCCAACTCATCTCATTCGTTGCATGAAATCAGCCAGATTCTACAAAGAACTGCACAGAACAAATATGTAAGACTAATTCTGTAAGAAATGAAACTAAGCAGTATGCACAAGGTTATTTAAGCACATACCCCAAGAGCCTTAAGAGTCCATTAACCCTCCAAGTAACTGTGGTCAAGACACAGTACATGGATGGGTGGCTCTACACGTTCTAGCCATTTTTTATATGGAATAGTGATTGATATTCAAAAGGAGTATATCTAACATGAAGTACAAGAACAAACTTTTAAAATATCACTGGTTAGCTTTTTATCGACCCATTTTAAGACTTATTTGTTGTTCACAAAATACAAACTAATCTTATCTACCAAGACAGACATAGGTACCATCTGGTTAACAGTTCATGAATAAACACCACACTAATCCAACCCAACACAAAGGAGTTATTTATATATTATGTCACAGTTAGAACATTGAATTTAGTAACGACTTGTGTGGACTAGAGAAAACAACAAGAGCGCTGAACTGGTATCTTCCTGAATTAATGCAACTACTTGCCTAACTTTCATTGTATTTTTCAAGACAGTTGTGTGTGCAAAGCCTCTATATATGCAAGACTTAGCCATATGATATAACCATTAGTATTTTGTAGATTTTTCTCTTAACATTGCTTGCTGAAAAATTTTGTGCAGTCATCAATTAGGTCTATCAGTGGACAAACTAGTTCACTGGATGAACTGCATTAACCATTTTGTACTGAAGCCCATACTTTTGGCCTAAGGTTTTTTTCTTGCTGACAGCGTAAGTGTAGGGCATATGGAGAGGTTGTCAAAAATATAAGATGGGTTCTCAAGCATCACTGAAGGAAAAAAAGAAAGCTATCTCCTCTACATCAATATCTAATTTCCTCCCAGGCGGACCACCTGTTAAAAGAATGAATGGTTTAAGTGACTGATGTAAAGCTATAATTAAGCTTAAATGTTTTGAAAGACTGGGCAGAGAGAAGCAACTGGAAGTAATGATCTCATACAGCTATGAACTTTTTTTGTTTGCTTTTAAGTTATAGTTACTCACACAGGAGAGAGTGCCTGCGATTAATAAATTTAATCCAAATATTTGAGTTTGTCTTGTGTCAGGATTCAGGTGAATTTTAAATTTGAAAAAAGCCGAAGTATAATTCTGAATTCAATTTTTCAGCACTAGTAATGCCAAAACATCTTAAGAATGAATTCAGCATATAAGAAATATTTATGAGTTTCCACTAGAACAGAAATATCTTCTCTTCTAACCACTTTGAAAGCAGACCGAAGACCATTATTTCTTCTAACAAAGTAAACACAATTAATACTACTGCTAAGTGTAACATTATATCCCAGGGTACACGACCCAGTTAGAATGAGGAGCACTACCAAAAAGCTACAACAGTGAATAACTTTCAGTTTCTCATATATACATAAAATGAATAGCTGGTTCTCTAATAGGGATAATGATTCTTCTATTCCAAGCTATTCAGTACAGCAAAGCTTAAGAATAACACAACATACTACCAGTGTTGCTTATGCTGACTACTATTATTTCACCACACTTGAAACTAATAATGATTTTCTAGGAACACCTATAGCTGCACTCTTCCAGACCTTAATATGAACTTCTGGCTGCCCTTCCTCTGTTGGCACCATAGAAGGAGCTTTATTGTGAACACATTAGTGCTGACATCTGTCATAGTACCCTGTTATCATCATAAAAGTACATTAGTTTGATACTGGGTTATTTACAGTCTTCCTTCAAGTCACGGGCTCACGCTGGAAGCCAAGTCCACCATCCTCCCCACTTAGCAATGGGACATGGCACTATTAACAATAGCTTTGCATAACACAGAGTTAGGGAGTGTATGTTCTAGACCACACCGAGTCCTGCACAACGTAATCTGGCGTGCAGTGCAATGCTAATACATAACACAGACTCAGTAGTTAACATTGCTCCTAGTATTGAGGTATATACTAGGCAGCAATTCACACGCAGACCACATAGAAGACTAGACACCTGAAAAGTCATGGCGAACTTCAAAGACTAATAACTACCTAACTGAAAAGCTGGCAGAATTCAAACACTGTCATTCCTCTTACTTTTCTGGTGTTTTACAAACATAAGTTCTCTCCTTGCTAGTAGAAGGTGGTTACAGCACACCTGCAGAACATGGATACAGTCCACCACCAGTCTAACAGATGCAGGTATAAGCCTAGCTACCCTTTAACTTAAGTCCTCAGAACTCATTTGTTCCAAAAAGCAACCGTTAAGTGTTACTATTTTCAAACTTCTGTCGATTTTAAAAGGTTTCATTCTAGTCTCCTTTAAACTAAAATGGATTCTAGTAGTACCACTCCATTTAAATCAACTGATAACAAAAATTTGGCAAGAATGGTAGTGATTCTACCTTTCGTGCTATGCAGCACGAAAATAAAGTATTAAAAAAAATCACAATTACAGAAATACAGGGCAATGAGCTTTAACAATTGTCACAGCATAGCAAGCAGGAAGAGTATGCTTATCAAGCAAACGATATACAGAAACCAGTCCAAGAGATGCCTTTATATCAAAGGTTGACACTGCAGAGAAATGGAAAATAACTTCGAAGTACTTCATATCACATTCTCTTTGCACCCCACCCCCCCAAAAAATGCCCACAGGGAATTCTGTGAATTGTTTCCCCAGATGCCTTGCACACCAGCTGGTTAGGATTAAACATCTTGCCTGCGGCACCTTTTAGGCCTTGAGGCCTGGCATTTTTGACAATGTGATGAACAGTGTACGATTGTGTATACCCCATATGTTTAAGATAATCTAGAGTGCCAGAAACACTGTTAAATCCATGTACAGTAGTGATAACAGTCAGAAGAAAGCTACAACAGCTATTCTTCAGTTTGAAAGTTACAGCTGTAGAATTTCCTTTCTTCACAACAATACCCTCATAAAATATTCAAGATCTAAACATTGATTTTTCTATGCCTCTGATCTTATTTTAATACATATACTACATACAAATCACAGGCCTACTTGCAGGATAATAAGTGTTAGCAAGAACTTCCATCACATAACAAAGATGACCAGAACTTTGCAATTACAGTGTTTGCACAATGGATGCAGTCAGACACTGATCTCCCTGTGAATACCATGCAAGCAAAGTACCTCCCCTAAAGAAAAAAAACACACCACTAAACAAACATTGTTTTGTTTTCACTTGCACAAAAACACATTATAAAGTGAACTTTCATGGTAGAGCTCTATCTAGATTTCAAAACATGGATGTGGATTAAGACACATTTTATTCTGAACTTTAGAACCTGGCTTTAACTGCCCTGTCCAGATGAACAAACTTCTGTTTGAGGTACCTCAGGTTTTCTTCATCTTTAACATGAAGACCACATAGGTTCTTTCATTATCTGAGAAAGTACTTTGGACTTGCTAATCAGCGGAGGGCTTCAACTATCTTGAAAGACAACAAATTCTCCTCTGACAAGACATCAGTGTTTCAGCAAAAACACATGGTAACTTCTGAATTTTAGATAAAAATACATAAATTTGGATAAAAAATACAAACCTCAAATCTCAATTACAAGTTAACTGCTGGAAAAGATAAAACATCTCCTTGAATACAATAGCTGTCAGCTACAGTACTTTTAATGCTATTTAACAGTTGCCATTAGAGCACCAACATGTTTTGCTCATATGCTACAGTTTAAGGTGTTAAATATTAGTTTCAAGACTGGTCTTCCAAGAACGCTTCCCACCCTGCAAAACCTCTTTTTCTAACAAGTACAGAAACCTATAGCATGAAAATGTGGTTTCCTATTAATTCATACTTACTACCTAGTAATAACCTGAGGATGCAGGTTTCTCTTATCAGCTTTATTGTCTGGTGTCCTTCAAAAAAGTTGCAGGAACATTCTAAGAAACAAGAAAAGGTGTACAGAAACCTTAGCCATAATCAAATGTAGTGATTCAGCTCAGTGATACTGAAAACATATCCTTCCAAAATGAGTTTACTGCTTGTACGCTGCATTATGAGAGTTCCTGTATACAGTTAAGAAAAAGTTTAATAAGATGCCACCTGAGCTAACTTATATAGTCCTAAAAGAAATTCTCTAGCTCTTCATGGCTGGATGTAAAAGCCCTTTCTTAGTA
Organism: Falco naumanni; assembly: GCF_017639655.2. Lineage (NCBI taxonomy): Eukaryota > Metazoa > Chordata > Aves > Falconiformes > Falconidae > Falco > Falco naumanni. Next base: position 74,059,200 of record NC_054055.1, read on the forward strand.
TCACCCTCAGGCACACAGAGTTAAGCACATAACTTCTACCATTTTCCAGGACTGCTATTTAGAACTTAAATCTGTATTACTGGACCTACAGTACAAGCTTTCTTTTTTAAAAAGCTGTCTGAAACATTTTCTTCCATTTATAGAAATGAGACTAGGACCTCAAACTTACTTAAACTCAAATAACGTAGGTAAAACCATTGTGGCTCAATTTGTGAACCATGATTAAGTACACAAACCCAGGTGCATTACTTTTTACACTGCAGCAAGTAGTTAATGGATGTGTGAGAACCAAAAGGGTATATTTTGCTTTCTGTGAGAAAATACACTCATGGCAGAACATGCAATTATGCATCTCCTGGTGGTAATTTAAGATCTGATGCTTGCTCCAAATGTAATTTATACTTCTTAAAGATCAGGAAACTTTTGGATGAAGCTTCAATTCAACCAAATAATAAAGCCATAAATAAATTTCTCATTGCTTGGAAACTCCCCCCTGCCCAAGTCCTTGGGGAAAAAAAACCACCAACAACCTAACCCTCTAGGTTCTCTCTCAGCACTACACAAACAATTCCAATTAAGCAAAGAATGTTACTCTTCATTAATCTCTTCTAGTTCTTCTTTATGGGATTTACTTAAAGTGATCAACTGAGACACACAGAGAAATTACAGTACACATGTTAGTAATCAAGTACATCAAATAACAGTGGCTTTTAATGGAAATTCTCCCTTTACATTTTATCTGATACAAGAACAAACAGAGCATCTAATAGCTTTCTATATTTCACTAGAACAGAAAACATTTTTTTTCTTTATGTTCACACCATTATAAATAAATCATGCCCTGCTGTCTGGCTAGTGAACACACATAAAATACTAGTCCCTATTATTATAAAGTCAATCTAGACAAACTAGATTGGAAGTGCGATGTCTTGAAATCAAGAAGTTGAGACTTCAAGTTGTCAAGCTAAATTTGAAAGATCAATATTTATGAAAGCAAGGTAACACTTCAGATTAATGTTTTAGTGCAAAACAGTAGTAATTTTGTTACTCCTGTGGGTCAAAATGTAAGTATATACAGTCAATACACACCAATAACGGACAAGAAGTAAATGATCGTCTTCAACACCCTCAGCTCTAACATCTCCACCCCTACCACCCTGAGCAGGCTTCCCTGGGACACCAGGAGGTTTGTCCAGCGTATTGAGATACCAAAGTACATAGAGTGATGGGGAGTGACGACCACTTACAACTTACCATTATTATTAAGTGATATGAATTTATAGTCCTATAGCAGAAACAGCATGCCTCTTAACTCCCTTAATATAAGGCACATCATATATGCAATGCTTAGTTCTATCAGTCACCACATAATTTTCTAGCCAGTCTTGTTTTTACAATTTATTAAAAGGGCTAGAAATTAGATGCAGGTTGGGGGCAGGGGTGTTATCCTTGCACAGAGGGCATTGTCTATTGTAAATCAAGACCTCCTTACAAAGGAAGCACCGAGTGTACCATGCAGTACCAAAACAATTACTTTATTAATATGCAGATTCAGTGGAGCCAAATTTGAGTCTTGTACTAACAATAGTGCCTAGCATCATTAGACAAAGGAATATCTGCAGTCAAGGCAGTATGTTATAAAAGTAACACTACAGACAAACACAGGGGCTTACACTTAACCACAATGGGATTGTATTTGTCAGTGGAAGGGCCTGTTACTGAAAGCATAGCATCTGAAGCATCAACACCTGGTTTGGGTTACCCCTGGCAAAAGTGAACAAAAGGTACCCAGTGCCTGCAATCCATTTAGTGAACTAAATAGACTTTGTAAACTACCACATCTGATAGAATGCTAGAGGTTTCTTTTAATATAAAGTGTGAGATTTATTTTGCGAATGACACCAGCTTAGTCATGGCTATCTGACTATGTATCCCAAGTTCTGGCTTTTACAATTATTTCTTTCATTCTCTGACTCTAAATATGGGTCCTCCCCCACACTGGACACTGCTCAGTGGACGCAAGGACATTACTGAAAACTACTTTTTAATTATAAGGCTATTTCTAGCTTTCCCACCACTTCTAGTTTGTTCATGCCTGTTAAGAATTGCAAGAATACAGATACTAGCCCTAACCTTACTGCGCAGGACAGGCAATAATGCAGAAAGCAAGAAGCATTTATTATGACTTTACCTAAGCTGCACACACCGAAGCAAACACAACATGTAAACTAGTTCCAAAGATCAGTGTTGCATGATGTTTGCAATTATAAGAAAACCAGGGTAGATACACCAAATATGAGCTGTACTAGATAATGGAATTTTTAAGATGCCTTCCACTCTGCAGTTTTAAAGGGCAATATTTCTCTTGACAGAAAAAATACTGGAAATAGAAAACAATTCATTTTTCACTGTGCCAGACACGTATGGCTGCAAGAGATGCAAGGAGCCAAGTAGCCATTAGTGCTAATGCCACAAAAACATAGACGTTTTATGTTCAGTACTACTGCTTCACTCCATTCCCGACACCTCCTGTGGGGCAATAAATTACTTGCATAATTTGCCAATACCACAAACACAAAACTCACTTCCATTTAAACAAATATGTCTAGTAAGTAAGAAACAAACTTACTACTCTGGTTCCTGAGGGTCGACGTGTTGCTCTAATGTTGGAAACGTTCCTTGGGCTGGCTGGAGTTGCCAGTGGAAGAGTAGTAGAAAGTTGTGGAGGACTAAAAGACATCAAAGGCAATCTGGTATCTCCTAACACACACTGCTTGGGATTGGAATTTTTACTAGCGAACCTCTCATTTTTACCATTTCCTGAATCTTCATTGCCAATCTCAAATCTCTCCTCATTCTTGATGCTTCTCAAGCAGTCCTTTAGTGTCAGCTGAGTTGCAGGCTGACTCAACCAGCACAAAAAAAGTTCATCCACCTTCATTTTCAGTACAGGTTGCAGAACGCTCCCAGGTGACATTTTCTACTTTTTATGTTGGATCAAATTCAAAATAAAGGTTTGGCAATTATCTACTTATTCCACTTGACTTTCAGTGTTTCACAGACTCCAGGGTTCCTGTTAAGAAAAATATTATTATTTAAACCAACAGGAGTTGTGACATACACACTACCATGTGACTACAACATTTTGTAAGTATAAGCCATTAATCAGCCACAATCAAATCCAAGGGATAATTTCTTTTTAAAGAATACTGTTTAAATGATGGAGACTGGTCAGAGACTGCACATAGACTTTCTCAAAACGCTATCTAACAAATGTTCTCCCAGAACACGTGTTGAAAACCACACTTATGACAAACCACCTTGAAAAGACAATCAAACCTGCTAGGAAATAAATGTTTCGCTAGTTTAGGCAAAGCCTTGGTAATAATAGAATCAAGATTTAAGAAGCAAACCTTTCAGTCAAGGGTTTTAGAGCTAAGACTGAAGGCTCAAATTTCATTCTGAAGTCTGTGCTTCTGATTTAAAATCTTGCATTGCATACTGCAGTGCAAGATGCATTCCCATATGAGTGATACCGAACTGAATTCCCAGAGATCCTTCCTCAGGATTTGATTTGCCTGCCCACTCAGTGTCACACAGTCATTTGGTATTTTAAGAACTGATCTATTTGACATTTGCTTTTATTGTGGGTTTTTTTTTGTTTTGTTTTTTTTTTTTTTAAAGGGAATATGAAATGCACCATGATTCAAGAATTGGGATTGTACAATTTCAGGTTCAGTTGCTCACCTAAAACAAAAAGTATTTTTTTAGAGAACTAAATCCTGAGAACAGAACCCAAGTTACTGTTGGCATCTCTGCTATCAAATTACCTCATGATCTGATACAGTTTAACTGAGCCTTGTACTTCTGCCTCATTTAAAAAAAAAACCACTTTATAAATATTTCATGTAGAAGGCAAAGATATGCAAATACCTTGCTGAAAAAGCCTTAAAATAAGCACTCAGATTTGGAAAGGAGTAACACCTAGCAAACAAATGTACTATTAAAATTAAAGCTCTGCCTTCATCCCCGGGCAGAACTATAAACTTTTTAATACTGCACCGGATAAATATTTTAAACCTTCGTGTCTAATAACCTAACGGTCAAGTTATTCGGTTGCTGAAACCGAAGGTCAAGTTGTTTCACTGGTCTTTGGGCCCAACACCCCCACAGCGCTCCCCGCGCAGCACGGGCCGGGCCTGGCCGGAGCGCACCGCCCCGCCGCCGGGCCGGGGGGGCTGGTCGGGATAGGAAGGCCTCCCGCCGGCCGCCCAAAAGCGGCGGGCACGGAGCCGGTCGCGGGCACAATGCACGGCAGCAGCGACCGCCTCTGCGCCGGAGCCACCCCCGCGGGGCGGACGGTTCCGGAGGAAGGGCGGCCCGGAGCGGCAGCGCCGCAGGGGCCGGGGCGGGCAGAGGGCGGCACCGTCCCGGGAGCGGTGAGGGACCCGCCGCCGCCACACGCTTGCTCGCCGGGGAGGGGCCTGGGTGGCGGGCGGCGCCGTCCCTTCCCGCCCAGCAGCTGAGGCGCCGCGGACCCGCGGACCCGCGCCCCCTGAGCGACGGGCACGACGGGTCACGCGCCACGCGGGAACCGGCCGCGACCACTCACCCACGCCGCGCGGCACCGCCCCTCCCCTCCCGCCGCTGCCTTCAAATCCGTACCTCCTTCCGGCCCGCCCCTCCCGCCGACACCTCGCGAGAACTCTCCCGTTCCGCCCCGCTGGAGACGCGCCGGGCGGTCACTATGGTAACGGAGGGGGCGGGGCGGGGGAGGGGCATGCTGCGTGCGTCGTGGCGTCACGGCGGAGCGTTCCGGCGGTTTTACTACCGCCTCGTCGCCTGCCCTCCCAGCAGCCTTTGCGGCGGGCTGCTGGGGCGGCGTCTCTGCCAGCGGGGAGCGGGGGCTCGGGGGCGCGGGCCGCCTTCTCCCCACGGCGCTGGGGGGCTGGCGCGGCCAGGTCGGCCTCTGCCTCGCAGCCCCTCTCAGAGCCCAGCAGCAGCGCCGTGCCGTTAACTAGGGGCGGGCTGGGGGAGTGTGAAGTGCTCGGACCTCCTGCCCGGGGTAGTCAGTTACGAGACAGGTGCCCTGCTGTCCGGCTTGGGGCATGTGGGTTGGTGAGTTGCTGCAGTACTGCCTGCCTGTGTCACCGTGGTCCCAGGGCCTCTCCAGTGTATGGAATTTACAGGGTAGCTGTGACAGGACGGAATTTTCTGACCTGTGGCTCGCAGGTTGCTCCTCACTGGTTTTCTGCCAGGAGCTGGCAAAGTATGTGAGCTGGCAACAGCTGCTAAAATGCTGTTAAAGAGATAAACTAAATGCTATTTTTACACAAGTGCTGTGGCTGCCGCTAATGTTACAGTATTACAAATCACAGGATGAAAGGGGAAGTGGAGGCAGTAGCGAGTATGAAGGTAATTCACTCATTAAGAGAACTATGTGTGCCAATCTGTTTACAGCCACGTTTTGTATTGGGTAGCATACGCTGGTAACTTCTAGCCTCTGTGGGTGCTCCCGTGAGGCTCCATAGGTGTACTTGTCAATGGAGTGTTAGCTGAACCTTGCCCCACATAGTTCTTTTCCTTGGCATTTTGTCTAACACTGAGTAAGCTGTGTCTTTATGTCAGATGCTTGCTTCCACTATACTGTGTTTTCCTCATGTGGGTACATTTCACTTTTGCTTATTCATTTTATGTTATTCCGCTTCCTTTACAGCAAAAGACACTCCAGATGTGTGGTGTGTTGTTATCCATGGATCATTGGAATGTTACTAGTGTGGAACTGAGGCAGTACCCGAGATGATATCATTTTGCATGTTACAGTGGTTTGAAGAGGAGGCCTAAAAATGCCGACAGAATAAAAATAGCATAAGTGAATGAAGGAATGGGCTTTCTTTCTCATTTCTGGGGCCCTAGAGGACATGGAGGTAAGAAAGGGCAGAGGAGAAGCAAAAGGTTAGACTCTGTGAGAGAGATCTGGTACAGTTCAACACAATTATATTTTCATAATATTAAACATTATCATCTGGTAAGAGAAGTGTTATTCTTTTAAGTGTATCAGAGGGCTTTGACTTACTACTGTAGACACTGAAACATGTTTTCACAAGTCTTACAATAAAATTCAGCATTCAAGAAAACCTATAGTGTGTTGAAAGTTCTTGAGGGAGTCTCCATTTTTGAAGCAGAGTAGTTCTCTGTTTCCTGCCCATTGGTTGGTGGAGTTTAGAAAGTATGTTTTTAGAAAACTGAAGTGGACAAAATGGCATTATTTTAAACTGGAATAAAGCATTCAACATAACACAGAGGAAGTAGATGGTAAATAGTGTGGAAGTAGCTTTAAGCCAGGGAAAAGAAAACAAAGACACAATGTTATGGATAGCAGCAAGGTTTTTGGCCAAGAACTGAAGGGCTGAATTAAGAAGACTGATAGCACAGCCACAGACATGGAACAAAGAGGACTTTAAAAAACATTTTGAATGCCTTTGAAGCATTCCTTAGTGATGGTGTAACCATCTGTTGATTGACATGTTGAAGACAGGTGGCAAGAAGGGGATCAGAGAGTGAGTTGACAGAGTTGTAGAGTTGGATATCAGCTGCATAGAGATGATGCTCTTTGTTGAAGCTGGCAATGAGATCTCCCAGAGGAATATGAGAAATAAGAAAAAAGAAAAAAAAATCAGAAAACCACACAGTTGCAGTATTCTCTTGTGCATGCTAGTGTATATTCAAAGCAATTCTAATTCTGGCTTTATTAGAGTTTGTCATGATTAACATTGGTATGAGAGAGAAATCAATTCCGTGTGTCTTCTGATAAAGCACTTTGGGCATTATCACCAGGTTGTACTGATACTTGCAATTGACAGCGATATTTTGAACATGTCTCTAAATGAATCAGGTCTACTCCACACTGTATCTACTGCTAGGGATGTGTGTTTGTAGAGATATAGGAGCCCAAACTTGACCAAAAGTTGAAAAATACTTAAATTGAACCTCTTTGTTCAGATCTTCCACCAAGAATTGAAACTTGGAATTCCTTTTTGACCCCAATTTCCCTGGTTTTGCTGGCATGGTAAGTACAGAAGCTGCGCCTTTTCTGTGTTGCTTTCAATGTATGGAAATCAGAAATCCTTTCTAGTATGTTACAATTTACGTGTAATGTACCTGCCTGGTTTAAGGATGGGCTCCTTTAAAAGTCCATTGAATAATTATTAAATTTGAAAGTACTGAGTGTGCAATATCCGACTGATATCTGAAGATTAGAGCCATGGGGTCACACTTAGTATTGTAAAAGTTGCAGACTACATTTTAGATAAGTCAGAGGTCTGTTTAACAAGTGCAGGAGAGTGGTGTATTGGTGTAACTCATGCCAATTAATAGGAGTGCTTGGACCTAACAACACAGTGCAGTGGAGTTAGTACTCCCAAGCAAGTATGTCCATGTAGCACAGTATCTCCCTCCATGTAGTGCGTGGAGGTACTAACCCTGCTGCAGAAACTGAAGAGCCACACTAGCTTCCAGTTCTTGTTGGCCCCGTTACATACAGCTCATTTCTGACTTCGTTTTACTGGTCTTGACATACAAGGTGATATTAGCAGTTCTGTTAATATACACTAATGGCTAAATGCCGAAGTCCTTCTTTGCCTTTATTTGCCATTGCTATGGTGACACAGAGCAGCAGTGTTCATTGGGAATATTCCTGTTTCCAACCAGCATTTTGCAGCGATAACCTTGGATATGTACAACTTAGACATATGAGTATGTAAGAGGTGTTTCCACTCCTTCTGTACTTGGTGGGAGTAAAGCAGCATTTCTAAGGCCTGGTTAATTTTATCCTGAGGTAGACATCTAACCTAGGTCAGATGTATCCTGACTTAGTAGTGCCTGTTCCTCTCCAGTAGTTAATAAGAATCTCAGTTAGTATCTGAGGTATACACAACATTTTCAAAGCCTAAAGTTAGGTAGGATAAATGTGTTTGCAGTATTACATTTATCTGGTTGCACAGGGTTGTGTTAGGTGTAGTCTCACCCAGTCTCAAAAGTAGTGTTGTCATTGTTCCAGAGTGTGAGGTTGAGGTGGAACATGTGCTTGAGATCAAAATGCAGTGCACTGCAGGATCTTTATAAGGCCTTTTTCTAGAGCTTTTCATATGCCTGTCATATAGAGAACTACAGTACATCCTTAGAACATTGCTTTAAGGAGAATATTTCATTTTGATCAGGCTTCTTATAATGCTTTTGCTGACACATTTCACAAATTTCAAATTTAGGCATCTGAAGTTCAGTTCTAACCTATATATAATCACTAAAATAACTGTGTCCTGATTTGCTAATGTGCTAGCTTAGTTGGAAGCAAGTGTGTTGAATATCTCTGACAAGCCGGTCACTTTTATTTAAGTCACTTGCAATTGAAAGTTTTGGCCAGAAGGGATCACTGAGATTGCACTGCCAAGGTGATATTCCTTGTAAACCTGCTTATGGATGCAATCAGGGAGACTTCAGTAGAGTATAAATGTTGCTTTCCACTTAGTGAAAAGTAAAGTCTAGCATTTTGTCCCTCCCAAAAAAATTGCTTGTCCTGGTACTGTTTTGGAGGGGAATGGGGAGGACTTTGGGTGCCTTATGCATCCTCACTTAAACTGTAGGGAAAGGCTAAGAAAATGGTAATAACTGGGAATCCCTTAGACTATGCATCCATACCAGCTAAGCATGCCACTTCATCCTTTCTTGCAGCAGCTTACCAAAAATAGAGCTGAGATGGTGAACTACAGGTCATATGGCCTCCAGAAGTAGCATCATATGCAGACAAAAAAATGTCAGCAATGCTGACTTGATGCACATGTTCAGCAGCTAGCAATGTTTTCAGCAGAGCCCAATTCTGAGATGTGAGGCTTAAATTTTCTCCGTCTCCTACCACTTTGAGTTGGAATGCTGCAGTAATATATGATCTGGTTAATAGCTTGCTGCCCAGCTCCTTAAGAGCAAGTTGGAGGTATAATTACAAATTGCTTTGTAACTTGCCAGCTTGTGTCACAAGTAACAGGCATTTAAACATTTGGTACTCGCAAACACATTTCATCTCCTCCTTATTACACTGTGTAGTTAGAGTAAGGCCTTGTCACTGGCTCTCTCTTTACACGAGCAGTTGGTTTAATGTGGGAATATTTACATTTCTGCAAGAAAAAAAGTGAATATAAAATGTAGATACTGTAAGAGCAGGTGCACTACAAGCCAAAGAAGAAAATTGGTTCAGCAGTTGTTTGCCATCAAATTTAGATGAATTCCTATTGCATATCACTGCAGGGCTACCAATGAGTATTCCTTGTACATTTTACTGAATTGCTGTTGGTGTGGTTTTTTTCCACAGGGGGCTTGGATTGGGCAATGTTTACAGCAGTCCAGATGTGAAGGCTGGTTCCACGTTAAGTCACCCTGATCTTCTAATCCCAGGTTCACATACTTGTAGTGCTGTACTTTATCCGATAGTTTTATCTAGCATTGTATCCAGGTCACATGGAGTTTATGGAAAACTGCTTGAAATGCAGTCTCTAGGGTGGTGTTTAACAAGGTGTGCATGAGGATGTTTATGGGGTGTGAGAATGGGAGTCTATTTATTCTCCACATTGAGTGTTACTGAGCCCATTCTCTTCTAACCTTGTCCTGGTGCAACCATTAAAGGGGAGAGGAGACTCTTGAGCCGTTTTGTTCAGCAGCCTGCAATGTCTGCCAGTTACTTGTCTGCTACCATACTGCAAACCATGCCCGGGTGCTTGGCTCTTGCATCTCCACCACTTGGCCAGGGCTCAGTCTGAAGAACTGAGACCTAAACTTGTTGTTTTGGGATAGAAAACACATTTCTCTGTGGTTCATCAGAGCAGTCTTCATCAGATTATCAAGGGGAAAGTGTAAGACAGATAGTGCCTGTACCCTGTTTCTACTTTGACAGTTCTAAAGAAATGTCAATCATGTAATGGGCAAGTACATTTTTATGACTTGGCACCCAGAACTCTTTCTGAAATAATATGTATATTTCTAAGTGATGGTCTTTGAATGTCTATGTACATACATATATACATTAAATTAAAACTGCAGTAAACCACAGGATTATGCTAGCTACCAATGCTCTAATTAGCTTACTGAACTGGAAATAATTAACATAGTTAATCTTTGAGTTATAACACAATGAGAAGCACACACCTAATCAATCACATTTTTTAATTATTATCTGTTAAGTATCTGGTTGCTTGAGTAATATTTTACAACTTAGGTTAAATTCACCTTCTGCTCTTCAAAGCCAGTAGCAAAATTTTCAGTCTTCATAATGCTATGGGATCAGACACTTATGCTCAGGGGGTTTTAGCTCACCACTGCATTATTCCAGTTCCAAGATCTGATCTGCGATTTGACCACTATTTTCATTCAGCAAATCTAAAAGATTAACTATTTCTAAATTTATGAGCTAATTAGTACACTAATACAAACCACATTTATAATTTCCCTGAGTTTGTTTAATCCTTCTTCATTACAGAAGTCAGTTCAGATGTCCATAAAAACTTATGGAAAAAAAAAAGTATTTGTTTTCATTTTCATTAGGGAAAAGTGAAAATTCCAAAAGATTCTGGGCAGACAGAGCCACATTCTTTTGCTCTCATTAAAATCCTTTTAGTTGCAGTAGTTAGAGGAGGAAAATGCTGTGCAGCTTTAGGCATATGTCTGCAAGGTTGCCAACACCAATAATTTTATCACAAGTTTAATAAGATTTAGTGTTTTTCTTATAAAGCTCCAGCTCCAGAGTCCCATGATTATGAAATAATATTATCTTCCATTAAATGTGTATGTTAAAAAGAGCCCTTGTGGTTGCAAAGAAAGTCTTGGAAATATAAAATTAATGGCTCAAAAATTCTAATTAAAAAAAAAAAAGTATGACCCCCAGATTAATTTCTTTAAAATCAAGCTTTTAGAAGCAATTGCAGATTTTTAGAAGTGTTTATTAATCTAAATATTGTGTTAGTAGTGGCACTAATTTCAGAAGTATTGGTCTTCAAGTATTTCTGTATAGAATCTGGTGCTACATTTTTTATATTCTTTTCCTACTCTAGAAATGTATTTAAGACACAAAAAACTGACATGTTTTTGTGATTTAAATGCATCAGAGTGCTGAGACTTGGGGTTAAGAGTTGGTTACATATTTTAGATATTGGAGCCAGACAGCAATTCAGTCTAATAATGTGCTTGTCTACTATTTCCTGAAAATTTGCTGGTACATGACCCCTTATATGCATATATGTGACCCTACAACAAATTCTCTTATGTGGTGCCAAAAAATGGCATTAGCTTCAGCTGCTTTATTAAATTGCTACCCAAGCTGGCTTACAGTCACAGTGAACAAGACACGGCATATCAGCAACTAATGCCGTGGTGTGCCAGCTAACATGGGAACCTCAGCTCCCCTCCATGTTCATTGGGGTTAGCGTACAGAGGAAGAACAAAATCCCTTTGTAATGCCAGGCCAGCGTATTTTGCACACTGTCACAATGATATTTTGTCCTTCTCTCTGAAGAAGGCACTGGAGGCGCACTACCAAATGGCTACCTTGAGCCAAGTTACTCCTTTTAAGAGCCCCCAACTCCCCCAGTTGTCAGTGAGACAGCGTACCCAGCAGACAAGTAGTCTGGCTTTTAAGAAGCACTTATCAAATAGACTGCAGCTGTGATGGACTATACTGTTCCCAACTAAATATTCTGTCCCAGAGACAAGGTTAGAGAAATAGTCCCTGTAATTAATGTTTAGCTTTTAATATTATCAGCTGAAAAGAGAAGTGAATGTGACAGCAGTCAGCAACTGCCAAGATATAGATCCAATACTGGACTATTATGGAAATGAGAAAAGTGCAAGGCGAAAGAAGACAAAGCTTGCATAATGTCCCACATGATCCTGGGGAAAATAATTGAGGCTAAAGACTATAATTTGAATGTATGGGGAGCATTTGCAGAGGCTAAATTTATCTGGGTGATGCAGACTTCTCTGGGTGTGAGCTGAGTTCCTGATCTGAACTGTCCTCCAGAAGAGCCTGTTGGTATCCCCTGGTTGTGAAAGTTCTCCTGTGGGGCTTAGTGTCCACAGGCTAATACAGCCTTTGGGAATAGTCCCCATGGTAACATGAAACCAGATTTTATTAGTATTTTAATGCTGCCGTTTCCTGACTTTTAAGTGCCTCCTCACGTAGCCTTACTGTCCTGACTCTATACCTAGCCCTTCTACAAGGAAGGACACTAAGAACTCTTCTTCTGAAAGGATAAAGATCTGAATGCAACTTTTAAACAAAATTAAAACATTTTTCTAGTTTCCTTTTGTACTCTATTGTACAGATTTCAGTCATATATGTGTCCTACACTTTTTATATTTCTCACAGAGGTGTTCACTAAAAAAGTTCCAAATAAATGTCAGCAGAAGTGAGTGCATGCAGCAAATGTTCTTAGTGTTCTGGACCCTGAAACGCAGCTAACATGTTAGTCAGAAGCGTGCGCTTATTTCCCATCCCATTCAGTACAGAGTGCAGGCTTCTACTTGAATTATTTCAAGGTCACATGCTTAAATCCTGTTCTATGAAATCTTAAGTTCATTTTTGTGTTTCTGATTATGTAAGACACCCCACATTTTACTCCTTTGTGTATCTATTTGGTATCTGTTCACTTTAACCTACAAAATAATGCGTTTTAGTGACTTTATTCCTGCTAGTCCTGAAGAGGTAAGAGATCTGGGAACAGTAATTGGGCTCTATTTTCTTAGTCATCGGTGTACCTGTTTGTGGCTTCCGCTGCAGCGCTGCCCTTAATACACTGATGCTGTGTAATGTTTGGTTCCTAAATTGCTCTTGCAGGGTGAAATTGGAAAAATGCAATCTTTTTTTTAATCTGAGGGTTGACTGAAATTAATATATTTGTGTGGCTCTCTAGGTTCAGCTCTTCTCCCATGACTCTGCTGGTTGATCACATGTTACTGTTTTTGCTGGCATTCACCATTTCCTGCCAATGTTTCTTATTTTGGAAGAGTTAGTTCAATATTAAGAGCTTCTACTTGTAAATGTTTCTAATGTAGCCATTATCCTTGATGGTCTGAGCACTTACCCTCTTCCTGAGAGTGCTTCTGTGCATACTTTTTCCACATGCCTCGTAGCCCATCTTTTTCCTTGGCTGTGAAACTGTACAAGCTGTTAAGGTAAACTCCATCGACAGGTTACTCACAGAAAATAAATGCACAGTGAGCACACCCAGCATCACACAGAGATCTCTGTTTCCTTGTAGGAAGCTTCAGTCTGCGTGCCATCCCTGTGAGCTGCTTGTGATGTGGAGGGAGGAAAAATGTTCTCCCCTGCTTGTGAAGGCCACGTCCCATCTGCCAGGTATGGGGAAGTTGCTCTGAAGGGGAGTTCCCCTCATCAGCCTGGCCCAGATAACGGCTGCGCACCAGGCACCTATGTGTGAGGCGAGAGCATAAACGTGGAGGAGGCTTCCCCCTTCGCACAAGTTACAGTACAGTCAGGAAAGGCAGGCAAGGACTACATTTTTAACACAGTGCCCTAACATTTAGGTTGCTGTATTGCAATTCTAATTAAATGCTAGTGGTGCCTACAGTTAAGCATTCCTTGTGTCTTGAATATTCTAAATAAGTAGAAAAGACATAACTTTAATACAGTATTTAAAAACCAAACCGTGTAACTCCATGCATCTCTAGAAGGAAAAAAAGGAGCTGTTGATGAAGTTTTCAAACCAAACCATGTTTACACAGCATCATTATCTTCTTGTTTTCCTGGAGACAACTTGTCCAAGTGTCCAAGCATGCTGCATCAATATGTGGGGTTGAACTTCGAAAGCAGCAAGACAGTTTTCCAAAGTGAAACCAGTAGTCCTTTGGAAATAATGAGATACCTGATAATGTTACTTGACAAAACTTTTGGGGGTGGAAATGAAGCGTTACAGTAGTTTAGTATATCAAACTACTTGAAGTGATTAAAAAGGTTGTGTTTCTTTCTCTAAAAGCATTTTAAAACATATTAGAAGGCTTCAGTAGGCTAGCACTGAACAATGCAGGTACATACTGGAACAGACCTGGTTTTCCCCTAGTTTTGTATTCGTTCGTTTGAGTGCTCTTAGGAAGATGCCCGTATTTTCCCTCAATGGTGTCTGCTTTTCACATTTTCTAACCTACATAAATTCTTAATGTTTTACTATACCTTTTGCAATGGAGATGTTATTGGTTAGGTAATAAGAAAAAGCCCCAGTTCTACCGTGTAATGTGCATTTTTTGCACCTTATGAGAATATTGAATAGACTTCATTATTTTTTTCAATACAAGTCTGAATTCTACCATTTGATTACCTGAACCAAAAGCATTTCAATTTGCCATCCATCACCCTGACCAGTGTAAAATGCTGAATATTCAGATTAAATTGGAACTTTTTTTCTATGAATAAGGAATTTGATTCAATTCTGTAATATACAGTGTCTCTGGGGAGAGGAAATTGAGCTGAAGGTCGCTGAAGGCAAGTGAGAAAATTGTATTATCCAAATACAAAATTCTTTTTCTTATCATCAAAACCTGAAATACAGCCATGGGGAATAAGGGGGTCAAGAGAGAATTCAATTAGAGATGAAAATGGAAAAGGTGCATTTTTCAACTTACCTTTCATTTTCCCAAACAAGTGGCAGCAGTGGGCTGTATGAGGACAATGAAATATTTGTCAAGCAGTTTCAACTTTTTTTTCCTTAAATATAAACCAGAAAACATTCTCAATCAGTTATAAAGAGATAGTAAAAGTCCATATGGACATGGAGTGTCCAGTTCTTCATAGCCTTAACCATTGCAGTTTTAGCTTATTAATCAGTAATGCAGGAGAGATAATGAATACGTAATTGCAACAATTTATATGGATAAAATTGTCTTGTAGAAAAGAACAATCCTCAAATATTTATAATCAGTTTGCCCTCTAGGACAGCTGGTGACAACAATTTCTGTTCTTTTCCCTCCTTAACTCATAATGTTAAATGATAAATGTTCAAAATAATTGTCAAAGCATGATGGTGTTATGCCATAAAAATGTTTGCTTTTCCCTTTATTTATATTAGTGTTTCTCTTTAAATTTTTTAGTTTATTTTTTAATTTTAGTGCAGATACCAAGAACTCAGAAAATAAACCAGATCCTGTCCAATGTAGCCACCTCTGAAACATTAGCGATTACAGATACAGGCCGTGATTTAGCAGAGTTGCTGTGCTTGCTCAGGTCTCAGCTGCATGACTGGTGTTGCTGCTGCCAGTACACCTGTGACTGCATGAGGTTTCCTCTTGTTAAAGGCATTTGAGCTAATGCTGAGGGTAAGGTTTAGAGAAGATTTCCAGTGAGATCCTTGAATGCTGATTTAGCAACTTCCTAAATTTAAGAAATTACACGGTGATTTAACAAATTAGCTTGAGGTAGCTCAGGAATTCTTATTCTGTGTTTGTGCTTTTCCATTTTGAATGCAGTCTTTTCCTAAACATTTGTTCTTCCAAAGACAAAATCACTGGTATTTATAGAAAACTTTCTGTATTTGTTAAGTGATTGTTTTTAGTAGTACCATTTATAATCTGTCTAGTTAGAATAGATGGTACCATATGCAACCAAACTTTCAAATATATTTTAATTCTAAGCAGCACCAGTTCTGAGCTGGATCCAGTATTGGCTAGAACTTCGTGAAACTTTTCTGTTATTCTATGAGAAGTAATTTGAAAGTGTTACTCTTGAAGCCAAATGCAGTCATCTCTGACATTCAACCTGGAAAGCAAATCTCCAAACTAAGTGTAATAACCTGAATCTGAACATTGGCTTTTTGGTGTATTTGTAATGCTGTGTAATAATTAAAAGCATGTTACATTGACTATGAAACTCTTCTGCCTTTCAACAAAATAGCCTCTTTTTAAAAAACCTGAAATTAGCAATCACAGCCCTCATTCTCTGTTGGTGCAAGGATTGTATGTACAGATGTGAAATTAATCCTTTTGCTGCTTTGTGAGCATGTGCACTCAGTATTGTTAGGAAGCAGAAACAATGATGTGGTACTCGGTACATATTTGAACGTGTGACAGAGTCCACAGAGATGAATTATTTTCCTCCAAATTCAGAGGCCCTTTAGAACTCATGGCCTGAATCTGCCCCAAAGCAACCTTTTCTTGTTCCATGAGACAGAAATCTTAATTCTTGGATTTTGTTTGTAAAACAAAATTACATTTCAATGTTGTTGGCATGTTTCATTTAAGTATAACAGGTTGTGTTAAAGACAATGAAATGAGCTGAAATTAAATTATTTCAGTGGGAATTCACTTTCTGTACATTTTTAAAGGTCTTGCTATGCACCTGTCTGTATTTTTAAGTGCCAGAACACCTCTGTAAGCCTAGTGCCTAACAGATTCACTGGCTTTCAGTGGAAGTGAAAGGGCTTTTCTGTTCAGATGGGATGGCAAGATTGGGGTCTTTGTAAAATAAAATTCCTACTAGATGGATCAGAAGTGTCTGCATGTTACTTACATAGAGATTTGAATAATTTTAATTTTTTTGAAAAGTGACAAAGAGTTTTATATTTCAAGTCTAATGAAATAAGACTTACTTTAATTTTCTTTTCAACCTATCACAGGAACAAGAATTTCATCCACGGTTGGTGAATTTTTCAAAGTGAACGAAAAAGGACATTACATAGGTAAGATTATTCAGTCTGGTTCTATTTAAATCTACTGAACTTCCTTCTATTTGACAAAATGTAAAATTAATGTTTTTGGAATCTGGGGACTTCAATAACCTAAGAAAATTAAAAAATAAAGGGAGTTTTACTGAACTGAAATGAAATAGGATGTTGGAAAAAAATCAGCCTCTGGTAAAAGGAAAGGAAGAAAAATGATAAAGAGAAATCACATTGACAGAAACCTCAAACATTATGGAAACAAGTAGGTCAAAAGAGTTGTTCAGAACAATATACCTTTGGAGTATATATTATCAAAAGCACCATTAATTCTTTAGGCAGAAATGTACCTGAGATCAAACAAATGCAAATTTATAGCTAACTGTTAAACAACTACTTGGATGATGGGAACAAAAAGAAAATATATACAATGCAGAAAATTAAACCAAGTGATTATTAGAATTAAAATAAATTATATAAAATAATATCAAAATAAATAAAAAATAAAATAAGTGCACTTGATGTTTCAAAGCAAACTTATGCCTCAGTGTTTGGGAATAAATTTTCATGGGGTAGGCCTTCTGTAGAAATTTGATGATTAAGTCCTAAGATCTGGGAAAGGGAAGTAAAACCTGGACTGTAGAGAGGAGCTTCATTTTTTTAACTAACTTGGATGGACTGTGGACTGCTGGAAAATAGCAAAATAGAGGTCATGCAGTAAAACATCAGCGAGGCAGAGATGAGTGTTAAGCAGAACTACACATGTATTGTGAATGCGTCGAGATATAATAGAAGACTTTCCTTTCCCTTCAGAGGTATCACCTTAAGAACAGAGGGGCCAGGAGATACAGGCAACAAAGAAGGATGAGGGTTATACGAAGGGCCTATGGGTGATTTGCACTGTGTGTCTTTTGTAAGATGCTGGAGATCCTCAGCTCTGAGCTGAACTCAAAGGGAGCTGAGGCCAGGTACCAGCTTGCACTTGCAAGGCCAAACCAAGGATGCAGAAGGCCAGAGGTAAACAGTTAAAGGCCATGCATGTACTTGTCAGCTTAATGCAAGCAAATCGCTTAAATGGTAAAACACTGCTTGGAAGTGCAGCCTAATGACTGCTGCATAGTAGGGTGAAGGAAATACGTCATTTAGATAAGATACTGGCCTACCTAAATACTTTTGGGAAGACCTTTTAAATATAAAACCCTTTTTTCCACATGGTGTTAAGATTATGACATCAAGCATTCAATAGTCAGGAGTTCCCAACGGGCAAGGCAGTAAGCTCAGCCCTATTGTATTTCACCATGGGAAAAATACTACACAGATGGAACAGGAAGACAAGGTACTTGGCTAGAGCAGCATGGCAGTGTGGAATTCCACGTCCCTGAGGTCCTGGGCTGGCATCATTAGAGCCAAATTGCAGCAAGGCTTGTATGCTGGCGAGGGGATGGTGCACATTTTACCACTCCGCATCATGGATGGCAGCCAAGGGGATGAGCCAGCCTCCTTGGAGTTATTCGAGCTCCCACCTTGTCCCCTGTGGTTGTGCCCCTGGAGAAGTGAGGGAACGGAGGTTAAAAAGTATCAAAAAAGTCCCTGTCCCTCATATGACCCCTGCTGGACTCAAGGAAAATAAGCATGAAATGCTTAATAGTAGGGGACTGCCCTTTCTAATGCTGTTCTTAAATTTGCTGCTGTTTTACCAAGATATTTAGAAAACTCCACAAAGAGAAGACATACTTTTGGAGAGGGACAGCTGGAGGGAGCTCACTTGAGTAGGTGATATTTTTTTTTATGACTGTGCCAGCCCATACATATCTTTTGTTCCTTCTGAAGTTTCCAACGTTAGCATCTTACAAATACTGTCGGTTTTGTGGGTCATGGTATGCTGACCAAAGGATCCATTCTGGCTCCCATCAATACTGCTGGAAGTAGTCATCTCTGACATTAAGGGGCCATGGTCTTAGCTAGCAGCATGCCGTTGTGTACACCTCAGGTATAAGGGAATTTCCTACACACATGTCAACAACAGTTTCTGAAGAGTCAAGTGTGCAAATGGTGTAAAGTGTTAACAGACCACTTAGTGGAAAAAGGGCCTGCCCACAGAACTGTGATGTGAAATGTAAGAAGAGTGCATCAGTTACCTCAGTATATTTTAGATCAGAATCTAAGTGAGATGTTGAACACCCTCAGCTATCAAGGATCTCAGTGAAGCTTGATGTTGCAGCCAGCAGGATACTGCTTTAGTAGGACCAATAGAGATGCAGATGTAGTAAAAGACAGTTTCATTCAGTAAAATGTAAGTGGAATAAAAGCAGGCAGAGACTGCCAGAACTGGGTAGCCATACTCCCTGGAATTGTTTCTTCCATTTAATAGAAATTTACAGAGTGGCAGCCCCCTCCCTTCAACAGTTTCCTCCTCCATTTTTATAACTCTACAATACAAGGGAAATGTCTTAACGTGAATATGACTCTGTTCCTTTTATTTATAAGAATAAAACACTTCTCTTTCAGCTGCAGAGCTGTTATTGCAACAGTAAACAAGAAAAGAGTGATCAATTTTAAACTGATAAACAGTGAAAATTTTCAGTGGGTAGAATAAGTTATGTTGAGGTTATTTGGTGAAAGCAGATTAGGAGAAAGCCAGCACTTGTGTTTATTGATCTTTTCTAATGAAAAGTAAACTCACAAAGCGTTGTTTATTAGCTTTTTTTATTAACAACAACGTGCATAATGTGGTATGCACATATGGCATATTGATAGTTAAATCTGAACTTGTTCTCTCCTGTACATGAATATGTACACATGTACTAATTGTTTCACATACAGAAACGGCTGAAAAGCCCAGAGAGAGCCTGGCTCCAGCAGAGCTTTTCCTGTGTACTTTTGTTGTCTGTTGGATCATAGGCTTTATTAAAATATGGCCATCATTTGGTAAAATTCTCAAGCACAATTTGTCCAAGAGGTGGCTTTGCATAAGTGCAGAGTGTAATGATTAGCTTGCCATCGGGATGAAAGAAATAAACCTAAAAAGATAAACCAAATCATGTAATTGAGTTACATAAGTGTATTACAGTATAATCGTTCTTAGAAAGTATATCAGATTGGTACATATAGAATTTCCACACTTAATAATTTCTTTTGGTACCTGGGTCTTACAAAGGGAGAAGAAACACATTTCCTTCTTCTCTGCTTCGCAAGCAAGAAAGAACCAAAGCAGACTCCTCTTAGGCTGTACCTTTTATTTACCACAATCTGATTGCCAAAGACACAGTTCAGCTGAGAGTAATACGTATGCGTGATGAAGGACTGGCTAGCCTTTCCTGATGGGAAGGGAGATTCTGGTTGGAGAAAGTGAATAGGAAAAATCAAGTAGCAGGTGAAAACTCTTGGGTTTTGAGCTTTAGATGATGTTGTACAGGGTAGGACTTTCAAAGCATCTTCTTGGGACATAAAAAGTGTAAGTAGACCAAACCCATACTGGTGGGTCCATAGTCAAGTACAAAGGCTTACTGTGGGCATGTTACTGCTAGATGTAGAAAGGAAAAGCCTATTAGGCTTTGGGAAACTTTCTTATATTCTCTAATAACCATGTTGTTTTCTGCTGAAGAAAGATCATGAAAATTACATTGCTAGAGGTGTGCACAGGGATTCCTCAGTAGTAACTCTGTGCAGTTCATCAACTAAAGCCTCCCTTCCTACTATCCCCGAAGGCTGAAACACAGTCAGTTGAACAGGCTTTTATATGAACAGGGCATAAAACACCCATCAGCTGGTATGCTACTGATACAATTTTAAATGTTTTGCTTAAAAATACATAACTGTGAATATTGAACTCCTTTGACAACTCCTCTGAGGATGCGTAAGGAAGCCTCAAATTCATTTGTTCTAAATAACTTAAGATGTAAAGGATCTGTGTGTGTTACTGTGGTACCTGTTCCTCCTCATGCTGTAGAAACAAGATGGGATACTTCTAGCCATATTAAAGGAGTGAAGCGGTAGTCCTTGTCTAGAGTCTCTGAAGTCTTCTCAGGTGAATTTTATTTTGGAAGGGAATTAAGAACATTATTTTCCATTTCACATGAATCTTCATTTCTTAACACAGGTGGAAACTTGTATTAAGCTCACGTACAACCTGATCTCAGTTGCAAGACAGCTCTTCCAAAATGTTTCTCTAAGAAAAATATCAAGAATTTTCTGTTACTGCTGCAGCTAAAGGATCTATTTTGTTTCCCTACCTTGCAGGAGCTGGTGTAACTGGCCCATGTCTAATCCTGTCTTTTAGGAAATGGGAACAACGAGAACATACAAAAGGGAAAGGATTTTTGTGCTGCTTCTCCTCTTCGGCACCTGCACATGCTGGAGGCTGTGCACATATTGTGTCTCCCGTACTGCCGCTGCAGTGACTCTAAGTCATATTTGTAGCGATATGTTATGTCATCAGCACTACAAAATTCCTGAACTTTTACTGGAAATATTAGACTTGCTCTTTCTGTATTTGAACTTATAAATTGCATCACAAACTATGAGGAGAAGACTTGCAACTGAATTTGCAGCTGTAAATTAAGAAAAATATGTGTATATCCATGTTATCTATCCACTGAAGGAAGAAAAACCTCTCTCCTTAATCAAAACCAATGCATCAGGTAGATATCTCTCTTTCTCAAATGATAATGACATGGTATAAATATTCTTCTATCATATAAAAAGGCATGTGCCTGCCTCTCTGTCTCCTTGTAACATTTCACCACCTTTTTCATTCACTTAAAATGTGTAGTAATTTCCAAATCACAAGGGAAATTTGTTATTATTTGGGATGGGCTAGGCAGAGTTAAAATTAGCAATTCCAATCTATTGCTTTAATTATTTTCTGTTCTAACAGAAACTTCAGCCTTCCAGCGACTTGTGAGGCAGTAACAAGTGTGTACTCTCGTGACTGACTGACTGTGCCTCTAGTTTTTGTTGCTGTTTTCAAGGTAGTTGAAGAAGCAATGTATTTATGGCAGATCAGGTAAATGATATGTCAGAGCACATAAAGCTGTCTTATACAAGCATTCATAAAAGACTTTTCTCCCAGTAACAAATGGCATCTATGTCTCTTACAGCAGAGTATTTCTTGCTCTGAATATCTAAATGAAACCTGCGATTGTGCAGAGGAAAGATTTTTGAATGGTACAGAGGTCTGGACTATTTTTTTCTCCTGAAGTACAGTGCTGCCTCAGTGGGCTACTGAAGCAGTGTTTTCCTTTCATTTTGCACTATTTCATAATACAACTATAAAAGGGAGTGTAACAATATTCTTGCATCATAAATGCTTCCTGTAATGTAATGCATATGAAGTCTAGTCTATAAAATTGCTATGAAACAAGAAATCTAGATTTCAGCAAAAATAAAACTGGTATTTATGTGGAAGGCTTGTTGTCATTCTGTGTCCTTTGTTGTTGCTGGTGGCAGCTCAGAGGTTGACTATATTCATTGTCACTGGTATGCAGTACTGACAAGTCTGCCTGATCCTGTACCCTTACGGTAAGTGCAGATTTAGGCAGCCAGAGCTGAAAAAGCAAACCAGCGTTTTATTTAACACGTCATTAAAATGACATTTCTGTTGTCTATATATTAGTGACTATGAAACAATGATCTTGATGTTTTTAATTAGTTTCACATAAACAACATTGATAAACAGAAATAAATGCAGTTTATGGAATAGGTCAGTAAACTGCATATACAACAGGGATTGCTGTTAGGAGTAGCAGGTGTTCCTGGTCAGTGGTTCCTGGTATAAGCTGGTTTCGTTTACACAGACATTTGTGACAGGAATGTCCATACTTCTGAATGTCAGTAACTGTCGCTTGTGAAATATTACTATGTGAAAGTCAAGTAACATATCTTCTTTAATTTTTGCCTTTTTGGTCCATCTGTTTTATCATGTAAGAAGGTAACAGAGTTACGTGTATCCCCCCTGCTTCTAACTGCATTGTGCTGTAAGGCAGAATAAAATACTGTAAATATGGTTGTAAATAGTTTCTCAGCATTTTTGTTGGCTTCTTCCAGGGCTAGGAGAAAGAACTGACACTCACTGGGGAACTAGTAATCTTCCATTTTCCATGTGGCAAAACTCTCAATGTCACAGTGGTTTTAGTTCAATTTTTGAACAGAAATGTTATCACATACGTATCTGTCTCACAAACCAGGGAGCAAGTTTTGTCATTCCTAGACCTTGTACAAGTTAGTGTAATATCTAGCATAGGTGATTTTATATTTGTAGGAACAGAAAACTTGTTCCTGATCACTTGACCTAAGTAAAACAAAGGTGTGCATTATACAGGGCTGTGCAGTCTTAGCATGAGGCCATGGAAGAGGTAAGAGGGCAAAGGGGAAAAAAGCCATCAAAGATATATCATAAATTAATAAACCACATGTCTGTGTCTCCAGAAGTTATTGCAAGGCTAACACCCCCACCCATGTCATGGTATTAGTATCTATTGATTCTTGTGATGGTGAGAGTGACAGAAATAGTGCACTGAAAATGAAGACAGCCAGAAAACAACATGTTTAAAAGCAGCATTGGGCTGATGGAGGAAGAAAATTCAGATGCCAAAGTTTATATCCTTAAATGCAGCAGAAACGGACACACTTTTCTTTCTCACACATACATTGTACTCAGCAAATACCAGAGCGAGCTGCCTTTTTGCCTTATTTGAACCGGAATGAGGGTTCTTGCTGGTAAACTGAATGCTTTGCTGAAGGTAAGAGACAGAGAAGCTCTTAACGTTGGCCTGCTGTAGTGCAAGAGAACAGCTCTGTCGATATCTTGGTTTCCTGTGGGCTGCATTCACTGAAGAAGGGAGTGGGATACATGTGGTCGGTGTTTGAAATGCAAACATGGCACAACAGTGCCTTGGATTCCTTTGATGTCCACCTGGGACTGAAAGGTTTGGGAAGCTTGGCTGGTGCATCTGTCCCTTCATGTGCTTCCAAGAGCCTGGCTCAGGACTTCTCACACACTGAAACAGTCCCTGAGGTGTCCTCTCCCTGGAATTGTTCTGATCAAAAGTCCAGTTTTGTGTGTCCAAAGGAGGGCGAGGAGATTCTTATTCAGTTATTTTCATGTTATCCTCACAAGGTTGTCTTATCTAAAGGAGCAGGTGTAAAACAGGGCTTGAAGCCTGGCCTAACTCCAGTGGCTGACCAGCTGGGAAATGCAGAGTGATCCTGGGCTTAGGGCAATCCAGTGCAACGGCAACGTAGGAGAGGGGACAGCATGTTGAATAAGTTAGAGTAACTTCTGTTTGTAACTTTAGCACTGTGCACATGAAGGAGAAGCAAGTATTTTGCCAGGTGCTGAAGAACTGGAAAGGATTTGTTGTAGAGATACCATAGTTACTACTGTATGCAGAGCTGGAGCTGTATGGGCTGGCAGGAGTTTGGCAGCAGGTAGCTGGCAGCCAGAAGAGGACTCTACATTACCCACATGTCAGTTTTTGCCAACACCTCCAACTGAACCCCAAAACTGATTTTCAACAACGTTGCCAGCCTATGAAGGTAACACCAGTCCAGAGCCAGTAGCCACTAGTTCAGCAAAATAGCTCCCAGTTAGTCCCAAAACACAGAATTCCCAGAACTTGGTACCTCTGTCTGTGCATGTCGTGCAGCTGATTTCTCTACCCTTGACATCACTTACTGTCATTGTTTGCTCTCAACAATAAGTAATTGGGGTGACCTTGAGGAGTATTTTCACGTTAGTTAACTTTTTATCTATTTTTTCCCCACTTATACTGTCACGAAGCAGAGGAATAAGAACTTAATAGATTATAGACAACATGTACAAGCAGTTTGTGTTTTCCTACAGTCCATCTTTCTGCTGCGCTTCTGTGAGTGGTGTTTGGTCTCAGCAGCGAAACAGTAATTTCACCAGCTCCTGTGGGCCCAATTGCAGCCTGAAGCCAATTTGTGCATCTTCATTGGAGCTCATGTGGTCTGAATCAGGGATGGCAGAAGAAGCAGCCTCCTCTTCCTGTTTCTGAGCAAAAGATGAATGAGTGTGGTACCAGATGAAAGGCAGTGGTGAGTCTAATGGAATCAGTTTATGGGGAAACCTCCACCCAAATGAATTTTATCTGTCTCCCAGCTACAAATGAAATTCATTTGTTTTGACTTCCTGACAGATTCAAATGTGTCAAAACATTAGGGTCATGGAAGTGTTTGTTTTGCATCAACAACTGCATTTTTAGTGGCATGCTGCTTTAAGTCAGTGGATTTCAAACAGATTTTGTATTGAAGTTTGGGACAGAGTTGAGCCCAATTTTCAAAAAGAGGATTGTGTGTGATCAGATTTATATGGCTGGTCAGTAGCTAGAACCAAAGCCATTAATGTTTGAGCATCTCTGGATGTTATCTGGGAAACTGAAAAAGTGATTGTTTGGAAAGACATTTAAGGGAAGAAAATAAAATCAAATACAAAATAAAGGTTTTAGTAATTCATTGATATGAGGGAAGAAAAGTGGAAAGATGTTTGAGGAAACTGCAGTAGAATGAGATGATACTGCTTAGAGAAGAGGAGAATTAAACTGAATAAAGTTAAAATCAGCCAGATAACCCCAAAACCTTCATCATTAAAGCAGTTTCTTTACCTAGGTCATAGGGTGCAAGTACTAGGCCTTTTCCCTCTATTACCAAGAAATGCATTCCTTTAAATTTGGCTGAGATAAAGGTGTGCTAAATGAAAGCCTTGAGTCAGCTCAAGAGTGTCAGGTTTGGTCTTACAGCTTTTTGTCATTTTTCAGATGCCAATATTACATTTTTCTGTAAAGGCAGGCTGCCAGAATGATGGTGCTTCTTAAGGAAAACATTAGGACGTTTTTATACATTATCTGTGAAAATGATAACATAATTTAGAAGGACAAGCAGTAAATCTGGATATATTGTAGGTGTTTGCACATCAAATGCAAACTGCACGTTGGTATTGCATAACATTTATAGCATATATCAATTAAATGCAAGATGAAAGAGAAATGCAAGACCGGCAGTTGAGTTAGGTGCTCCTATTCATGAATGGTGTTTGTGTAATGGCTAGTGGCAAGAATTCATATATCTTTGTTTTGCTTACTTGTGTTTGAACGTGTATGTAGCTACAGCTTGTTTCATAGACGAATACTGCTAAAAGTTGTGGTATTGTACCTGTGCACTTTTGGTTCCATTAAAGTGCGAAAGCTAGAGCTCTAAGGGCAACTTGAAAAACATTTTTGTTTGGGGATACTAATTATCCAGATTTGCCGTGTGTATAATTTATAAAAGTACATATGTTCAAAGTGCTTTAACTACACTGTCTGTTTGTGGACATGTGTATTTATAGCATAGAATTAGTACCTCACGTCTCGAATACCATACAAAAATTTTTCACTTTGAAAGCATTTCATTTAAAGAAAGCTTGTCTTAAAACATAATACAAGTGGTGAACTCGTAGCAACTTTACTTAGTCTCCACAATGTATATAAATGCCTTTACACTTAAGGGTGTGATTTTTTTATATGTTGGGATGTTATGATACATTACATTCAGCTATCTAGGTCATATCATATTAGTAATTTATTTTTAATAGGTATAAAAAGAGTCTGAGCGTTTGGTGCGTACATTTTTCCCCAGGTAAAAAGCCGAATGGCTATGCAGATACCTGATGGATCTGTTGGTTGTCATGGCAGTCGGTGCAAAGGAGCAGAGCTATCCCAGCCCCATGCTGGGGGAATTAAAAATGAAAATGAGAAAGATTAGGTAATTTAATGTTGATTTTTCTTACGACTTCTACTTCCTTTGAGAAAAACAAATACAATATTTTAATGAGAAAAAATATATCTCGGATAGTGTCGGTATTTGGACATGTCAGCATTTTGCGTGACAGGTTATTTCTAGCTTGACCGCATTTCTGTTTATAAACCATCATTAGAGGTTTATAACGGAAGGAGATGATGCTCCAGGTGATGGGTGCATACTGCCTATATTGATACTCCTTAGAAACTAGCCAAATTTAACTTGGATATGTAAATAAGATTCTGTCAATACACTATGGTGTATTACTGTCTGCCTGCCTGACCCCTTTCTGTGACTTCCTTCCCCCCAGCACAATCATCCAAAGCATCGCCAGGAGCTGCTCCTCCCCTGTATCCAGCGCTGCGTGGCATGTGCAGTCCATAGGGTGCTCCATGGACCTGCCTGCCTTTGGGCCATGGCCGCAGCTAGAACCAGGCACCACACTCAGCACATTGTTATTTCCAACCTAAGCATAGATGCCATGGAAGCCTCCCAGCTGGCAATCAGGTCCCAATCCAGAAGGACTTCCACCTTTCAGAAGTTCTCTGTTTTGTCTTCTGGCCCTGAACTAATTTTTTGGATACCTGCTATCCAAAACAGCAGTTCTCACATATGTGTAGGAACCAGATTGCTGTCTTGACATCAGATCGTAGAACAAATAGAGAAGAAATGGGCTAGTCCAGGAGCAATCAAATTTTTTGACATCTACATATGGCTAAAAGCCACCGGCACCTTTCCCTCTCTGTGCCCGCCACCGCTGCCCCAGAGGGTACTCCTGCTGGGACTTCTTGTCTCCCACACACCTGACTACTGCCTATCTACACACCTACCTCTTAGAACTCCTCAAACCACATCTCTTTTCCTGCACCATCGCTGCAGATACCTTGGGCCTCCTTCTCCATCCCATCTTCCCTAGGCACTGGGAATTTTCTGTTCTGTCTCAATGATCTCCATAGGTCCCTGTGCCACAGAAGCTGCATCCTGCAAGACTGCCAGCACCATGGAGGCTCCAAACCTGCTGGTACCACAGCTAAGGTCATCTTACAGATTTGCCATGACTTTCCCCCCTCCTCCTTGTAATTTGGGAACTACATGCAGAGGTTTGGGTTTTACCGAAATACACTGTACTGCACTGGGTGCTTGCAGTCTGGGAGAAACTGGGAGAAATCTGACCATGCTGAGTGGGAAATATAAAGTTCCCACAGGATCCTGAGAGAAGATGAGTGCTCCATAGCTTTCCATGGGTGACAGTTACTTTAAGTGATAATTCTGATATTCCACCCTGTGGTGTGAGAAGGTTCAGAGGCATACCGTACAACAGACACTCACTTGGGCAGAAGATGGTGAAGTAGGCAGGTTTAAGGCCTCACACACTGATGGAAGTCTTACATTCTTACATCCTGGTCACTAGACTCCAGATATTTTTAAATAGTCTGTGGACGGTGAATTAGAGTCAAAGAATATGGAAACAGGAATATTGGTGGTTTGACTACAACATTCTTACAGCCTAAATCTGCTCTGCAGTGCAAGAACATAAAAACATTAAGTGGTAACAAATGTTGATTTGACTCATCTCCAGATTACCAGCAGCATGATCCTACAGGATTTCCTCTTCCCCAGGTGCATTTGCAAATGTGTATTTACATTTATGCAATAGAATTCAGTGACAAGAATGATCTGAAATGAAATTATGAAATGCACTACTTGGAACAGTCAGCTGCAGAAGGGAAACCGAGTAAGCAGAGAACAATCTATCCAGGATGCTGCCAGGCTGGGCTGCAAAAAAATGACAATCTATATTCATTAGAGATATTTAATAATTTTCTAAAAAACTAAATGTAAAAAATATCTCAAGTCAGGAAATATGAACCTTATTATTGATTAAGCACTTGAAAAGGAATTTTTCTCAATAAAGGAAACCGTATTTTCTGCTCACTCTTTTTCTCTTGTGTTTTCATTAAGCAATTTAATATGTTTGAATCTTACTTTATGTTGTATTTCCTCTTTATTACTTTATATTACATCTCTCTGTTCACAGATTGAATGATATAATGCCCAGCTAGGAAGAAAGTATGCTTTCTGTTCAAACAGGTATAATAATTTCAGACCAACTTTACTCTTTTTATTGGGAAAAAAGTTATTAAAAAGCCCATAAGATGTGTTTGTTTTCTTTTTGATCAAAGACTTTGGTACACAGGTTTTTCTTTTTCATATTCAGTAGGAAATACAAAGGTGCCCTGTCTGTTTTGTAAAGGCCCTGTGTTGCACTGTTAAAGCCAATGGGAAATTTCCCTCTGACTTTGATGGCAATGTGGCCAGACCCTGCATTTGTAACAGAAAGCAGCATTAATCTTGATGTAATGGAAAAGATGCACAGGCATTTTGAACACCCGGCAGTCACTCTTGCTTGGTTTTGCTGACCAACCAAAATGCGTGTAGCAGTTCTTCCTCAAGGTCAATAAGAAAATCAGCATCGGTGCTGGAGAACACAGAATTTCTGAAAACAAATTTTCAGGTGTCTTTTTTTCTTGCTACGTTTGTTTTTTTGTTTTTTTTGTTTTTTTACCTTCAGAGGTACTGTTCTGGTAATTTTTTAAAAATTACCATTTTTTTTTTTTAAAAAAATATGCTCTGAGAAAATGTTCTTTAAGCCAGCCTGAGGCAGATAAAACATTCAAAGAAAAATCCTTCTTGCTTAAGAATCTTCTCTGCTGGGTTGTGTAGTGCACAGCAGTGGCAGCATAGGTGTTAATGTGTCTTGCTTTTGCCATTCTGCATCAGCAACTGTGTGTATGTTTCTTAGATGTCTCCGATAGTTCGATTGTCCTCGTGGTCCAGTCAGTGGAGGACAAGCCTTAGAGTCAATAAAGATGAGCTTCTGCTGAATTCTTTGGGATTTGTCCTGGCACAGACCATAAACAGAAATGGAAGATTGCTTCTGGGAGACATCCCTTCATAGGAAATGGAGTCTCTGACGATCAGGGCTACTTCATGCTTCAAATTAGCAAGCTCTGTCTATACGTACTTCTTTGAAAGTACAACACAAAACCTGGCCTTTTGATCAAAATGCTTTCCCCTAATCTACTTAAAACCAAGGTCTTTTTATGTTAAAAAACACCTGGATATCACAACAACAGGCAGAGCCCAGCAAGCATACGTGCAGACCTGGTGGTACCTAGCAGTGACAAACAACAACCCTGCAAGTATCCAATGTGCAGCTATGGGGATCCAAAAAAGGCTGTAGCACATAAACTAATTCTCAGTCTTCTGTGGTATCTTCAGAAAAAATATGGCAGGTTTTAACACAGTTTTAAGTATTTGAATGAAAGGTTGTCCATGCTGGCAGTCAGTAAAAAGAGGCAGGTGCTGAACATTTAGCAAGAGAATTCAACCACAGTTTTGCTGTAGATTTCAACAGGAACTGAATCTGCAGCTTTAAAACTAAGCTTACATGACTACTGCAGAGGGTATCCTTAGAAAACAAAACTCTTATAAAAAAATACAATGCCCTGTTAAAAATATGCATTACTAGTTTGGCAACCTGGGCATATTCTGTCTTCCAGAAACAGCTTCCTGCACTGAAAGAGGTATTAACAAACGTAACGATGGGTAGTCAAATTTACAGGTTTCAATGCTAAACACATATTTTATGGAGTTAAGCATACTTTTTATTTCTGTAAGAGGATGAGATGATAGAAGACATTCTATGAATGTTTCATCAAGTAACAGAAAGATCTGGAACTAATCCCAGTAGAAAAATGAATAAAATAGGAATATGGATTAGGATTGAGAAGGAAGCACATGCTTTTTCTGACCTCTTGTCCAGGGAGAATTCAAAGACTGAAACATTTGCTTATCTTTGGATGGATGATGAAGCCCACTTCTGTTCAGGAAAGCAGCTAAGCCTGTACTTGTGTCCTGTTAAAGTTAAGAATTTCTGAGGTATCATTGCTGGCTTTGAATAAACCCCATGAAGCTACATATAATATTACACTCAGCCAAACTTATTATTTAATTTAAAATATTTAACAAATAACATCCCCAAAAACATATATGTACTTCTGCTTGGAAGAAGTTTTTTCTGTTTGTTGCTCACCATCACAAACTGGAAAACTGTGAAACAGATGGTCCTTGAGCTATGAAATTGGTTATTAAACCCCAGTCTCTAGTAGCCATTCTGCTTTCCATAGAGAGAAGGTAGGTCCCACAGGTGACCTGAGTTTCCCCTTGGTTTCTCCCCAGTGAGTGTGCTCCTGAGTGTGATCACACCCTCTCCTGGTACTCTTTGCCATAGCTTAATTGAATCCACACCAGCTGAAGATTTACCCCTTCGTGCTTTTGAAGTGTTGCTGTGATCATTTGTACTCTGGACAGCTTGAAGAATGCGTACTGAGGATCTGCATTTTCAGAAGACAGCTCTGTGCCGAAAGTGCTGGGGTGGCCAGGCAGTGCCCTGGCCCTCTGCCTGCCTGTCCCACCGGCAACTCCTGCAACCGCAGGCATATCATTTAGCTCTGCTAGTGCCAGCATCCCATGCTCGACTGTAGCAGTACGATTCTGCCTTTCCCTCCCAGATAAATCCCTCAGTGTCCCCAAGCTGCCCCAGAAGCGGCAGGAGGGCTGGAGCCTCAGCGAGGGGCAGGGTGTGGGTTTTGGCCAGGGAAGCCAGGTGCTCTTCTGGGCAGCCCAGTGCCCACCTGGGACTGCTCACACAAGGCAATTTGGACTTGGCCACCCGGCCTGGGGAGAGTTTAAGGGTGCAGATGTGAGAGAGAATAGTCCCTGGGCTGTTTTGTTTAGGAGTTGAGGCAGAACGCAGCAGGGCGAAGCCAGAGGGTTTTCCTGGTCCTAGGAACAGTGTGAATGTGGCCAGAGGCCATCTGGCACTGTGGAAAATAATCCACGTGCAATCTAGATAAACACATTTGTTCAGGTTCTTACAGCTCAGGAGCAAAATGTTTCAATTTGCTACGTAATGAAACTCATGGTACTGGGAATTGTCCCGTATCTTCGCTCCTGGTTTGTTGCTGGAAGAGAGACAGTTTTGGTCAGCAAATGCTTGAGAAACTGCACTACTTGGGGCTGCCACTGCACCCTGCAGCAATGCCGTGTCCCACGTGGGTTCCCTGGGAGCAGAGGCCTCACGTTGTCCCTGTCCAGGGGCCCACCGAGTGGCATACTAAGGAAAAGGGAATTTGGAACCTTGCTGCAGGCAAATACCTTCCCGGAGGCTTAGTCCCAGTAACTGATATTGCAAAACTTCTGAGAGGTCCCAGAGCACAGATTAGGCACAAGTACTTGCTTCAGTGTGAGCTGCTTTGCCTTGCTGGTAATGGCCTGTGCCATTGGGTTGGTATTTTACTGGCAGTTAAACTTGGTTATGGAAATTCATTTAATTTCCTTGTGAGGAGAGCAAAAACCGTGAGCATGGAGTAGGTCACGCGAGAAACCTTCCCCCATCAGGGAAGGAATCGTGCGCTGTACTGTGTCTGCAATGATGTTTCTCTTTGTTATTTTCTGCAGTTCAGTACAATTATTTTTGAAGGAAATACTTCTGAGGGGCAAATGTGAGCTGGAACAATTTAGGAATGCATGCAGACACACTAGAAAAATCACTTGATTACTTAGAGGAATGGAAATAACCATACCAACCAAACTCCTGGAATCCATAGTGGGATAAAAATACACCTAAAGCTCTACTTTCCCAGTTAATAAGATGACAATGACATTACAGGACAGCCTTGTCACAGATAAACTGATAAGTAAATGACAGTCCATACTGGTAAATGAATATTCTTGGCACAAGATGATTTCGATGCAATCCTAGTAAAATCCAAGTAGATAGACGAGGAAGTTAAAGAACAGAACATTGAGTGATGTACTCAAGGTCATTGCGGAAACATTGTCAAAACTGGCAGTCAAATTTAGGAAGACAAGTCCTTCCTAATCATTTCAAACTACTAAGCCATCTCCTCACAGCTAAGAAGCTATAGGTTTCCTCACGACTAGTTGCAATGGATTTGAAGATTTTGGTTTTAAAAAACAATGCCAAGACCCGCTGACATGAGACAATTCCTTGTGTATAATGAGGTTATTTCACCCATGCTAACACCTTTCTGAAGCTCAGTTCAATTTTTAAGCAAAAAGTGCCTTTCCAAATAGAAAATTTCAGTGTCTTATTTGGAAAATGAGGATACAAGGTGATGATGTTTCTGAAATAAAACATTTCACTCAAAAAATGTTGAGAAGTGTTGACATTTTTGGCATTACTTCTTCATTTTGGGGGGGGCTAAAATCGTCTGTAAGAGTTGATTTGACTTGGCAAATATTCTCACTCCTTAGAAAATCAGTTTTTGCCCAATTTACTGTTCAGTGATACTACTTCCCGCAGATCTATGGTTCGGCCTTATTTAGCATAGTTAACACAACCACAAGTCAACACAAGCTAACCCTTGTGCTTTCATTAAATATGTCTATGTTAGAGACTTAGAGCAAGTGTCTGTGCAAGAGACATTTTCATTAAATTAAAATAAAATGAATTTCTAAATCTCAGGGATGTAGGAACAACTTAAAAATGGGATGCAAGTACATTTGGATCTATAGGCTCTAAAAATCAGAAGGCAAACATGACTATTTGGAAGTCTTACTATTTTTAGCTAGAAAATTAATTTCTGGAAGCCATGAACAATTTTTGTGAAGCTGGGGTTTGCCATCATACAATTGAATGGCTGAGCTGGACTTCCAACTAAGGCATGAACTTAGCAAAAAAATGAGAAGCAATGCAACCCTCATCAAAGGAAATGGATATTTTTCACTGTTTCGGTAGACTTTGTATCAGGACCCCAAAAGTGTTTGTGTGTAAGTTTAAATTATGCATAACAGAGGTTGTAATAAGTTTCCCTGTAAGATGCTTTTAACTAGCTCCACAGGAATGTGAAGATTCCTTCATGTGGTGTCTTTGTACCAGCAAGTATCTGCCAAAAAGCCCATCATGTCCTAGGTGTTTAGTCCTGCAAGCCGTTGCCATCAGATGCACGATGACATGAGAAAGAGTATACCTGATGCATGAAGCTATTACTGATGACTTTCAATATTAGTGTGTCCTGTATGGTCCCTATTGTGTCTTCTATAAATAATTTTCATGGATGCTTTACTAACTTACGTTGTGTAATACACCTTTCGAAGAGAGGCTGTAAGCATAAACACAAACACATACATGTGCACACCCCTGTATTCTTATGTACATATGTTGTTATTATTTTATGGTGGTTTCTTATATGCTCCCCCAGGCACACTAGCTTATTAGTTTGATTTCTGTAGACCTAAATTCTTAATTTTATGATCTTTGGCCCTTATTCAAAAAGGTACTTAAGAAAAATCTTGAGTAAAGTTTCTGCAGAAATATACTGGATGAGTGTAATTTTTAGGTAAAAGGAAAAGAGGTAGGAAAAAAAGAGACTTAAAAAATAGTACCCCTGTGGCTTATAAAACACTCAATTGTGTACACAAATAACCCTATTTTTTTCAGAGACACCACAGCAGTATAGGCTAGAGCTGCCTGGATGCTGCAATGTAAGGACCTGGAAAAAATTTGGTTATACTCCCCTTGCATCTGACAATGTCTGTAAACTGTTTGTGGCTTGCATTGACATTGGATTTGTTAATGTCTGGGTTTGGGGGTAAGTAACATGTGTAATGCAATATTAATGTAAACAGGTTTTATTCTTTATTATCTATTTGTAACATTTTTTCTCTATTTTTTGTCATTGAACCTATTAAATTTTGTCATTGAACCAAGGAGAAGAAATGTCTTGAGTATTGATCTAAGGTGAGGATCACTCAAAGTAAATGATCCAGGCAAACCACCTCCTGTTTGTCCAACCTATTTGTAGCAACTTGTAAGACATCAGTAGGAATAAGAGTTGGTTCATAGTCAAAGAAATATGATTGATATATCAGATGCTTTATTTGTAATGAAAATCATAGAATATCTCAAGTTGGAGGGGACCCATCAGGATCATTGAGTGCAACTCCCTGCTTCTTGCAGGACTACCTAAAACTAGATCATATGATCTATTCTGCAAAAGACATGATTTTTGTGACTATTAAAATGTAGGTAGCTGTGGAAATTGTTGTTTGAATAGAAGGTCCTGGCTCAGATCTTCTCCATGCCTCAGAGTGACCAGATCAAGCTGTGAGCTCTGAGGTAAGAACAAATCCCTGTGAAGATCCTGAAAGGCAAATCTCTGTGAACATCCTGAGCAGCAAATTAAGTCCCAGGAAAGCTCACATCCTTCACAGGCAGGCTCAATTTCCAGTTAGGAACAAACTGCAGAGATCCATCCTTTAGATATACTTTGCCAAAATCTGGAAATGTATTAGAGCAAAATTTTCATGAGGACATCACTTCATATCTCTCTAGTCGATCTGTCCCCTAGAGAAAAATAGTGCTCTTCTGCTGAGCACTAACCATTAGTATCTAAATCTACTCCAAGCACCCACTTTAAGGATATATAGTTTATTAGTACAATAAGGAAATGTCTTGCAATCAGAGTAAGGGAAATATTAAAGCAGTGTCATGAGATTCATGGCCATACCAGTCTGTGACTCCTAAACATAATATATCACATCAGGTAGAAAGTGATTTCCATGTTCCTGTCATTAGCAGAGTGACATCACATAACAGAGAAAGGGAAAGTCCATCAGCAATGCAGGACACCTACCCTACACCCTCAATGTGACATGTGGCAGCCAACAAAGTCTTGCTCTGTGGAAGAATACAGGTTCCTAAAGAGCATTTAAAGGAGAATTCATGTATTTAGGCAACGTACAGACCTCAGATCCTACGTCTGATCTTACGGTGTTCAATATAGACTGTGAAGTTCCACCGACTCAGGGGAAGGTATAGGTGGGCTCAGCTCAGTTGCCTACACCCAGGCATCGAATACCATCTGAAACATTTCAGTGGATAAAAGAAATGTCTGCACAAGCCCGGCAATCGTGTCTCAGGTCCTATGGCAGACATGCTGTCTCTGGAGAGACAGCTGGAGGCTAGGCCAGATGCCCTGGGACATCTCAAGGTTTACCGGGAAAATCACCTGGAGTCGGGTGAACGGC
The DNA here is from genome assembly GCF_017639655.2 of Falco naumanni. Lineage (NCBI taxonomy): Eukaryota > Metazoa > Chordata > Aves > Falconiformes > Falconidae > Falco > Falco naumanni. Next base: position 74,094,821 of record NC_054055.1, read on the forward strand.
GGCTGGAGCGGCAGGACCAGCCCGGCGGGGAGGACGCTCCCGGACCAGTCAAGAGGATGGAAGCTCTTGCGAAGGTCGTATTACAACTGCATAAGCAGTGGGGTATTGACTGTAAGCCCAAAGATTTTACTCTCACAGTTGCGAGACTTTTGGAGCTGGGGGTCATTGACCATCCGGTGGATATACTCCACCCAGATGTGTGGGACAAATGTTCCCGCGCTTTATGTGATGAAACGATGTCTACTGGTAGTGGGAAAAATCTGAAAGCGTGGGGGAAAGTCGTCCAGGCTCTCCAAAAAGCTAGACACGAGCAGGAGACCTGGAAAGCTGCCAGGGATTGTCTGTTAACCACCCCGCGGGTGGGAATTGGGGCGGCTACGCAAACCTCACGCCCCCCGGCTGAGGAGGGTTCCGTCGACCCTCAAAGCCAACAGAAAAGTGACGCGCCCACTCAGCATCCGAAAGACTCTAACATCTTCAGCTCGCCCACAGACTCCTCGGCGAACTCCTTTTGGGGCAAACTGGCTGCAGAGGCTAGGGATGCTGAGGCGAAAGCCGAGGCTGAAAATACACGGATTGAACCACCACCATATGTGCCCCAAGCACAAAAAGCACCATTGTGGTCTAGCGGAGTCAACCCCAGAGGTCTTAAAGCCTCCGAGGTGTGGCAGACAGATTTTACTGTACCCAAATACACTATGTATTTACAGGTGGACAATGAACACCTGAATTTCTGCTCCTGTGAATGCAGAGGACTGAAACCACCCTGGCGTGTATCTGCTTCTCTCCGTCTCTCTTCTGACTAAGACTTCGGGATTTTTAGAGATGGGAGCACTCGCCCAGGGTGCTTAGCATAAAATACAGAAGCAGCATTTGGAAGAGGGTCTGGAGTTCTGTCTCTGCGTCCCTCAGGTAGAGAATGCCCAGAGCAGCCGCCTGCATTACCAGATGTCAATTTTTTTGGAGTTCCCACTGCCGTGGTGCCTGGGCAGTGACTGAATGAGTGGAGAGTGCTTAGCCACCAAAACTATCTGCTGCTGGGTGGCTGGAGCACTGTCTTGGGAGACAGAGTCATGGAAGTTTAAGGTGGAATTTGAATGTTTCCTTTGTCCTGGGCTAGTATCCCGGTTCCAGTGATATTGCCAAATTGCTCCTCCGCTTGTACCGCAGCAAGCAGAACTGATGCCTATTGCAGCTTGGAAAGGAATGACAGAGGTGGTGTGAGAGCAAAAGTGTAAGGGCTATGAATCCTCACCTGACATAGATGTTTCCCTGGGGCCTTAGCGACCTTAGCCTGAAAAGTCAGGGGTTTTATTAAACACCCTTCCTTCCAGCTTTCCCCATCAGTTAGTTTTGATAACACTGTGGGCCAGATGGCTGCTGAGAATCCCATTTGAAGCAGTCAGATCTTTTCTCTGCATTTCATGGTAAATTTAGGTATAAGCTGCAGATTTTGTTTCACAAACCAAATGTCTGTGCAAGAATATAAGAGCAGCTGTACTGGGTGAGATTGTTGGTCAATGTAGCTCCATAGCAAGGTTCAAAACAAATGGAAAGAGGTTGTTCTTCATGCCATGGTTAGTAGACTTAGTGGGAACCAAAATTTTACATGAGTTTCAGGGGAGACTGAGTAAGTACTCAGAAGACAGATCTATTGGGGTTACCAGACAGACAAACCACATCAAGCTGACATTCCCTGAACTGAAAACAGTTGGAAGAGCTTGCGGGAAAGGATCACATGTCCTTGGCCCACTCTTACTCTCCTTTAAAGATCTGCTTATGGCCGCTGCTGAAAAAAGGGAGCTCAGATAAGCCCGGGGTGGGTCCTTGAGCAGAAGTGTGAGAGAAACATCCATACTGGGGGATTTGGTCTCCCAGCCTTCAGCAACGTGCAGCTCAGATGATTCTTGACCTGGGGTGGTTGTGTGACACATGGTACTGGAGTGATGGCAGCTCTGTATGGATGTAGCCTTATGATCTAAAGGCAATCAGTGCAAGTGCAGACTCAGGTTAAAAGGGCAGAAGGAGCCAAGCTACAAGCAACAATTTGATGTGTGTCACTCACAAGGTGAACAGGTCTTTGTTTCTGCATTTCCTGAAAGTAATGGGACTTGAAAAGACTTGTTGACATCTCATTTTGAGACTGCTAATACAAATGATATGTTCACATAAACTAAGGAAGTAAATTTTAAACATGTATGGATAGTATTAGTGTCAATTCTGTAGTTCTGCTTCACCTCTGCCATTACTAATTTTCTCATAACTAAGATATTTCTGTTCAAGATCATTCATTCTTGTGAGAAAGGTTGTCTAAATGAGGGCAAGTCTTGATATATTGGCACACAGTCGTGGTTACATTAGTTTTGTACCAGCCTTAACCAAGTGAGTGCTAGTTAGTCTCCCTTGGCTGGCTGAAGGCCATCACTGGTACCTAGACAGGAGGAATTCCTGCACTGAACTTCAGCAAAAGTTGAGCTGTAGGAATCTGTGCTGGATACAAGATTGCATTGCTTGTTCTCCTATTTCATGCTTTAAACTGTGTCAGTTTCTAGTTTCAGTTGTCAATTTTAATAACCTTTGTAAATGAGGCAAATTATAAAGTAAATTGCCACAATTAAAAGACAAAGATATTTGTAGGTAAGGCATTAAATCAGGTTCAGGAATGTAAATTGAATGTTGAGCTCTACCAAGGGCTTTCAGTGTAATTTGAGGCTTTGGTTTCACATTTGCAAGATTGGAATGCATTTGTCCCATCCATTTTTGATTGTAAATTCTTTGAGATTTTATCCAACACCAGGCACATTTCCAGTTTTCCTCTGAAGCTCTTTACAGCAATGCAAATAAATAAACCTGATTCTTCAGGAACAGCCAAAACCTCTTGAAATAAACAAGGTTTTTTGTCAGAAACTAGAAGGAGCTCTTGAATTAAGTGTTTGTGTTGCAGCAGGAGTTCCAACTCTAAAATATTCCAGACTCACTGGTCCTGTGGCATTCTTTCCCTGCCTTCCTCAGTCAGTATTGAAAACAGGCACTATGTTCTTCAGTCATTTCTTCATTGGCGTTGTTTCTGGTATGGCCTTGGGGACCAGGGTTTGGATGGGACATAATGTCTTTTTAGCATGGGAGATTTTCAGAGCAGATTTCGAAAGTCATAAAATCTCCATGACTTTTCTGATTTTCTGGCTTTTACTTCTTTATTAGAACAAAACTCAGAGCACAAAAACCTATCTGTGACTGCACTGTTGTCACAAAGAAATTGATACCTGCATTGAGAAGAGATGGGGTGAAGTTTATTTTTTGCTGTGGCAGGAGAATTAAAGATTATTATTTTTCCCTGACAAATTCTGAGGGATTAAAACACATCTTGATTTTGTAGAAGTGCACCAAAAATGGCTGCTTATGCTTGAATTTGTCGCAGTCCAGCAATGGGTGGGGATGCTTTGAAGAAAGTGCAGCATGCCCGTGGAGCCTGGGGGCTGCTTTCCATTAGTTTCCACCTCCAGAGGTCTGTGATCTGCTAGAAGTCTGTGGTCTGCAAAACATTAGGTACCAGCCATGACTTCCACCTTCAATAATTATAGTTTGAGAATGTCTGTATCCATGAGAGACTGGATCTCCCTCATCAAGACAGATCAGACTTCAATTTTTCCCCCTAGCTGCTGTAGTCCCAGGCCTGCACCAGCCAGGGCCTACAGTTTTTGGTCAGAAGAGCAGCAGAGGGGCTTACTGCAGGTGTAAACATGCACAATCAACTTTTGATTAGCTGTGTGAAGATTATTTGAGTTGTGGATTAACCACTTCCCCCTGCCACCTAATTTTCATTATGTTTACTGCCTCATTCTTCATAGCAACTTTTGCAAAGTTAAATATATTTGCTCTGTTCTTACAACCTAATTTACATCTGTTTTCTATTACCCATGTTCTTACTTTAGCTGGGTTATTCTGTCTCCAGCCTCCCCCATTGCCCTGGCTGATTGGATGTTCAATATAATGAAAATAATAGTGAAAAAGTGCAGTGTAATCAATACAAGGTGATAAGAGCATACAAATGAACATTAGGTTGGTCCATAGAAATACAATTCTTGTACTGTTACAGCAGTTAAAACTGAAATTATCTAGTAAGGTGTCTTAAACTATAAGCTGATAGCAGAAGGGTGTGTGTTGCAGAGTTACCATCTTCACTAGTTAAAGCAAGGCGCTGAGAATGGGCGGACTCAAGCCAGTCCTCTGCTCTGTCACGAGCTGGGCAAAGAGATGGAGAGAGATGTATGTATGCACAAGTGTGTGCTTATGCTGGAGGGCTTTTGGTTTCCTTCGTTATATGTGGGTAGGCAGGCGCCTTTGTGGGGTGCCACAGGCTTCCCTGACATGGGTCCCCAAAAGCACTACAGTAGTCATCATCTGTATATGTAAAAGGTGTGTTTGTTCAGGGTGTGTTTTTGCTGAGATTGTCTTGCCATCTATGAAGTGGAGACAATCCAGTTACTCCATTGTGGAAGGTTTTAGGATCCTTGCTAAATGCTGTTCTCAAAGCACAGAGAGGTGCTGGGCTGCCCACGCTCCAGGGCTGTGGTCCCTCCTGCCTGCTTGTTGTGTCCTCTCAGTCAGTGGTCTGTCTCTGTCCATCTGTTGTCTCCTGATGGCAGCTAAGGCAGGCCTGTCTCTTCCTCTTCTCTTTCCTGTGCCTAGCACAGGAGGTTCTTGGTCCGGACTGCTGCTCTTGTAGCAGTAACCGTATGATAATGCAGGTCTAGAAACAACAGCGTAAAAAAAATTGCCTCTCCTTTTGCCCTCGCTTTTCTCCTCTGTAAACCTGAGCTACAGCCTCATTTAGATGAATGGTCATCCCTTGGTGTTTGATTTTTTGGTCATGCCTTTCTTCCTAAAAGATAAGAAATTTGTAAGTGGAAGCGCTGTCAAACTTCAGTACATGTGCTAATTCTGAATATTTTGGTCTCTTGTTTGTAATTCCCTGTGTTTCAGATCTCAATTAGCTGTCCTTCAGAGCCAGCATTGTTAATTCATACCAAGATATTGCTTCTCTTATTTCTTTACAGATTAGCTAATGTAGCTTAATTTCAGCGAGGGGTATGCATATTAAATGGCCTGCTGCAATCAAAATGCTTTTTAGTTTTGAAGTTTCTTTAATGCTGTTACAAATGTGTTCTTTGTGATAACATGTATTTATACTATTGAGAATCCCTTCCTGTAGATAATTTCATTTGTGCAAATTACAAAAATGCAAGTAGAAATAAATTAGGGAGCACTGTCTTTCCTCATCATTTGTGAAAGCCAGAAAATTTACTTGTTACAGCCATAAAAAGAGAATTCACTGGAGAACTGGGTGGCTTGGGAGGTGGATAATGGATAATGGACTATGGCAGGATTTCACGACCAGGACATCTGCACAAGTCCAACCCAAAGGTCTAGTCTAACAAATATTAGTATCTCTCCCACAGCAATCCACAAAAGTGAACAATACATCAGAACATGCAAGAGATGGATTACAAGATAGCTGGAAAAGACAGAGTAACTATCTGCCTTAAAAAAACCGAACAACATAACAACCAAAACGGCAGCATTTCTGAAAGACTGCCTTATTGGTGCAGGCTAGACATAACTTTTTGATGTCTGCTTTTTCTTACACACACACTTTGTACATGAGCTATGGTTACACTGGCACAGCGCTGCAGGCAGAACATGACTGTAAGAGCCATGAGACTTTTCTGGTCCAGAAGGGTTGGTTAAATCTGTGGTATTGTAGGCATAGGAACAGCTGCTACTTGAGTGCAAATCTGGATATACAAACACTTGTTTCCCTGGGCACATAGAGCTATATCCATGGGAGAAGGATGCAGGGGGTCTCTGTTGCAGGACAAGGACACAGCCACAGGACTGTGCATCCTTCATTCCCTAAGTTTTACCCATCTCTGTTTCTGGACACCAGAAGGAACTAAAGACCAATACACGGTATCTGTGTCCACACTCCTCACTTTCAGTCAGCATCTGACCCCACAGATCTTGTCCATTTTTCTCTCAGACCCACCCATGACTGTTTGCTCAGGCTAAGTCTGCTATTTCTTTGTGGTTTTCTGTCTCCTTCTCCTTGGTTTATTTTATGGCTCTTTTTCATACTGTACCATCCTTCAGAAAAATAAGAGACAGCAGAATACTCCAGCCTATGTGCTTTGGTTGGTGACATAAGAAAATTGAAAACCACCGTTTTCTTCAATGTACTTTAAAGGAATTCATTAGTTTTTTACAATAATCTCAAATGCAATCCAGAATGTGTTGCAGGTTTGTTTTTTGTTTTATTTATTTGTTTTGTTTTGGGGTTTTTTTTTGGGTTTTTTTTTTTGTTTTGTTTTGGTGGGGGATAGAATTTTGCTCTTTGATGTTTAAATCTGGTGTTTCTCTGAACAGACTGGGCAGTACTTCAGCCTAACTGTTCAGTGCCGCTGCACTCATTTTGACTGGCTCTGTCAATACCAGATTGACTCTAACAATCCTTTAATCAAATGTTTTATGGGCAGTTTTATGTTAGAATGGGGTGAACACTGAGACTTGTGGCTCTTAAAGAGGCCTGTGGATTCTTAATCATGCTTAAACCACATCTCATATTCAGCTAGTGATGAATTAGTCCTTTTCTTCCATTAACTTATGTTCTCTGAACATCTGGAAGTTCCTTCGACTTTATTGCTAAATCTATTTCCAAGTTAATATTTGGCTTTATGCATTCTTATGTCAGTGACATCCCAGTAAAATGCATTCCTATAAAAGAGTAAAATAGCACCAGCTAGTCCCTAATTTGATGTGTTAGGGACTTGCATGTTTGCCTTTGCATCATGATAGAGGGCTCTGGCTTTTCTCTAACTTTCAACTCGTGTTTTTTACCTTCCACTGTTCAGGAGGTAGGATAAGTTTAGGTGGGCTATGCATCTTCTGAGATTATAGTTTTTTAGGGGCCTTCTGTTTTCAATGTATGCTGGAGGATCAAGTCCACAATGTGTGTCTTTGTCTTCTATTGTTATGGTGATATCCCTTGAAATTGTTCTTGGACGTTTTGCCTGTTTTAGAAAGCTGGTCAAGAGAAATTCAATGTCAGGTATCTGCAGTCTGTAGGCTGGTCTCCAGTATTTTGGGATGCAAGTTGAGTAGTTGCCACTAGATGACAGTACAATCTACTGATAGGGTACCTAAATCAGCATTTCAATACATTATAATATTGAACTTGGTCTTTGCACTGGTAGTTTGTTACACTTATTTCTCTGGATCCAGACAGAGCCCTCTGGGCTTCAGAGAAAAAATGCAATGATCTGCTTTACTTTTTTCCACTCTAAATCCTTTTACCTGGAAAGGCAAAAATATTGTCCGCAAGTCCCAGGCAAGTGGTAGAGGAAAAAACTTGCAAGAAACAAAGATTCCTAATTACTTTGATGTATGTCATCTCTGAATCTCTCCCTGAGCTCCCATTAATGCTGCCTGCCATTTCGAGTAGTTATTTGGACTGTATGTTGTCTTTCTGGCTTGATGGGGCTTTTCTTAGATATCAGTGTCTGCAGGAGAGGAAAAAGTGGTGAATCAGGTCCCTTTTCACTCAATGCATTACACATAAGCATCACGCCAACGAAACACTGGCAGACTGGTGTAAAAAGTGACTAAAAGTATCCTAATGTTTTTAACCTAACCTGAGATGTATGTTCACTCTTACGTATATATTATAACTTGTTTCTCAAAGAATTAAGAAAAAGTGTTTAGTGTGAACTTTGGGCTTCTTGGATAAACAGAAGCAATCATGTTCCTTTTATTCCCCTCGCACTTTCCTCTGCCTTGTGATCTGCAAAAATTTTGAATAACTGTAATATAAAAAAGCTGGTAATTACAGAAGACTTTTTGCACTCTTTCGATATTTATGTTCATATTTCTCAATTTCAGCTTTGAAATTGCATTGTTTTATCCAAAACATACTGAGAAGAGACTTAATGCAATGAATAGAAGGGTGCTTGAATGGCAGAAGCAGCCTCGCTGTTACAGCTCTGGTTGGGACAGACACCTGTAGGTTAGTTTACCTTCTGCTATACAGCTTTTGTAGAAAACATTATTTCAAAGTCCAGAGGGGTTTAGGACTTGCTTAATTACTACACTTTTGTTTATAGCTCACATTTGTTTCTAGGCTGTTCAGCACTGTGAAAAAATGAAACTGTCACAAGAGTCACCCATCACACAGATTTTCGCTGTATCATGAAAAGAAACAAAGACTCTAAGCCACAAAATACTACAAAATAGACCCAAGCGATTTTTTTTTTCTACTTTATAATCTCATGTTTGTACAGGAGTTGTGGGATGAAGAAAGGTGAATAGCTGAGAAGCGTCAAATGAAAATCCTCCGAGGGGGATGAGAGTTAGCAGTACAATAAACCAGGCTAAGCAGCCTTCAGGAAGAACTTCAGTTTTCTAACATGGTCTTTTGGATGTCTACTTTTGGCTTCGGAAGGCCACCTTTAAAATTTGCCAGATCATATGATATTGACAAAGGCAGCCTCCTGTAAGACAGTTTTCTGATCAGAGTCCTAGCATAGCAATGGCATTGAACACTGACACCAATATCCATTGCTAAATAAGTTCTTGTGAGACCTAAATGTTTTTAACCTGACAGTCATGTGAATTTCTTTTCCTTGTGCTATTGTCCCGGCAGAAGTTGCAGCTCTGAAAATATCCATGCTACAAATGTATGTAATTAGTACTACGGGAAATAATCAATATGTGGCCATAAAGCTGAATGGAAATGGAAAAATGAATTCACTGGACGAGACTAAGCTGTGATAAGAATGGACCCGCTGACTCTCTGTTTTTATAGGTTGAGTTTGCTTTCTGTTACGGATCTGTATTTGGCTGAGCAGAGCGATCCTTCAAATAAATCACTTGAAATAAAAGTAATCAGAGCGGGCATGCAGCGGTGTTTCAGAGCCTGTGTCAGAGAAGATGCAACAGTGATTTTTTTAAACCTCTTTTCAACAGGGAAATGCCTTCCTGCTAATTCTGTCTTCAACAAGAAGCTGTTAATGCGGACAGCAACCGTAGCCTGTGTTCTGCTGTTTGTCTGTGTGTTGATTTTAAACCAACTTCAGCAGGAGGGATTTGGAAAATGTCTTGTGGCATGTCTGTATGTGCAGGTCAGGGGGAGGAAGTGCTCTGTGCATTCTTACGTTTAAAATCAAGTTACTGAAATAACTTTGACTGTGTATGAGACTGAGGGGAAGTGAAATGCAAGTATTTGCATTTAAAAAGTTTTCTTTCAGAATGGGAAAAAAGGAAAGGTCCATATTTCTTCTCTTGGGGTGATTCCCAGGCTTGCCCGTTGTCTTCTGCTGAGATGCCACAAGCAGTCTGTATGCCATGTCTGCAAGGGGCTGAAACAGGGCAGAGAGGATTTCCGCAGCATTGTGTGCAGTGAATCTGCCTCACCCTGGGTGCTCAAACAATAATTAGAAGAACATTTTCCTTTGAAAATCTCTAAAATTCTGGCTTAAGACATATAGTAACTACGGCAAAAGGAAAGCATTTTAAAGCCCGAAGGCCACACACAGCAGTGGTAGGAAGGGGTGGGCCTTAGTCTCTGAAGGTCTACTTGTCACAGTGCTGGGGGTGCTGGGCTTTTCTTCTGTGTGAGCTGCGGTAAAATACTGTTGCTCAGGCAGAAGAAGAAAGATGTTGACTGCACTAGAAGAGGGGTCTGAGCATGGCTTGTGCTTTCTGGAATGCCACAGTACCAAGGATTTTTATAACTCTTAAAAAGGACTAGTATTCAGTAAGAAGCAGTGGGGACTTATGACAAGAACTGAGACAAGAACTAGTAAAGGGTTTGACATGTTTCACAGTGTGTCCCCTTGTGCATTCATGGGGAGAGTGGAAGTGCTACTATTATTTATTTCCATGAACAGTGATTTTCTTGATAGCACTCCTGTAGGTATTTCATATACCTGTCCACACAACTCACCCGCTATTCCTGCAGGAAAATGCGACAAGCATGGCAACATTACAAGAAAGATGAGTGAGAGCAGGATGGGAATCAGGCCAGCTAAAAGTTTTCCTGTGTGCATTCAAGTATGTTTGTTTGCATGTGTGCATGCCACCCAGCCTACTGAAGCGATCTGCCCAGCTCTGGTGCGTGTGCCTATGGAACATTTTCCTCAGCTTTGTCTTAAACCTACACACAAAAGTCTAAAGGGAAAAAAGCAAATTCTCACCCCAAGTGCTGTTTCTGGGGCTCTTGCTGGTGGAGAGCACAGTCACATGGCCTTGACAAGCCAAGCATGCAGGTGGGTTGGAGATGGTTGAATATCCCCATAGTGCTGGGTGTCTCATCCTGTTTTCTTGGTGAATTCAGAATCAAGCGTATGGATCTAGGAGGTGCACATATGCACCTCATGTTGACAGGAACACAAACCGCATTTGGAGGAAGCACTTGAAGAAAAGGCTTGTTTTAATGATAAGCTGTACTGTCTGTTAGTTCCTGTAACAATGCTATGGGTCAGAATTAGAAGCACCTTTCACACTCTCCACTGCCTCTGCATTGAACTGACAAGGCAGAGGTAATTCTTGAAACAAACAAGCAAAAGTCAGGCAAAGAAGTTCTCACCCTAAATTAAAAAAAAACGAGACAGAAAAAAACAAGTTTTCTCAACTCATCAAACTCTCCCCTTGAGAGGGGTTCCCTTGAAATCCTGCTTTTGTGGATAGCATATATTGCCTGAAAAGCCCGACCTTCCTGTGCTTTGTACATGATGCACGTCTTTATATTCAGGTAGTGGGGACATAGCACATGTTTTTCTGATCTGGAAACACTTTCTACCTCTGCTTTGCCTTCACTTGCATGCAGATAAGTCCTTACAATGACAGGGAGCTGAGGAGACACCCCACTATTTCCAGGTCTCCATCTTGTTAACCTTGACCTTACTCTTCCAGATAGTTGAATCAAAATATATGTTGCCACCCAAATGAAACCCTGACACTTTCCAAAGACTATTCAAGTATGAACTGAAACGCTGCTACTTTTAAATGTATGGGTAAGATATCTTTAACTGCTTCTTATTGCAGAGACCAGAGACTCTGTTAGGCATTCCTCATTCTGGAGGTACACCAGAGAGGTGCCAAACTCCCCTTATTTTTGCCATGTCGCTCTGAGACTTCTGCCTTAGGGTCCAAGCCCTACTGGATCAACCGAATACATGTGGGCTGTAAATGCTGGAATCAAAAGCCACACACAGGCTCATGGGACAGGCACAAGATCTCCCTGTTTCTGACATCTGATGAGAAAAAGGGTAGAAGTTACAGCATTGCAGAATGAATGAAAAGCCACAGGGTGTTATTACTGGTCAATGTAATAGGAGCAATTGGGGATGGTGGAGACTGCTGTGGGAAGTGAGAATTTCCCTAGTTTCAGATTATAAAAAACACATAAAACAGCATAGCTGTTTCAGTAATGTTGCACTGCATTAATGTCTTCCTATTTATAGCCTCAGTTTAATCGCAACAAAGTCCCCACTTTTTCCCCCAAAAATATTCCCTGGAGAACTATCTAATCTAGCTTTAAATAACTCAAGTAACAGTGCTTCCATCATTTACCTTTGGATATGATTATTTGGCCTAATAGTAATAATTGTGAGAATTCTGTAGGGTTTAGTTAATGATGATGTTTGCAGACTGAATTCTGCCATTCTGTTTATAAGGAGTTGGCCATAAATTAAAGCATTCAATGTTTTCCTGAGGTTTGAATGCACCAATTCAGGTGCCTCACAGCTTATTTCTAATGGGAGGTTAGATGCTTAAATAGCTTTAATAACCTGTCTCTAAATGAATATTCACAGCTAGCTAGCCCTTCTTCTCCTACCCTGCCCTGGTACAATACTGTATGGGATTATGCTACTTGCCCAATGGCCTTCTATCAGATTTTTTTTTTGCGGATGACCAATGGTAGTGGAGATTATACTTACTATTTATGTCCTGGTAAGGCAAAAGTGCATAGGAAGAATAGATATTTTTTCCTTTTTTGTAGCTCTGTTGCTTTATTTGAGGTTGCATGAGCAGGAATTAGACTCATACTCAGTATTATGGTGGTGAAACACTAATGGCTGGGCCTCTGGGTCAGATGTTGAGTTCTTCAAAAGAAGTGCTAAATGGACACCCCCTTCTCTTTGTAGTAATGATGGCTGTTTTAACCAGTGATTCCAAACTTTTTGGAACACGTTCCACTGTCAGTCCTAAAACAGCACAAAGACCACCTGCATTCCTCACAGCTAAATGCCTGTATGCAGACTTTTCATTGAAAATAGCAACTTGCTGATACAATCCCACCAGCTGGCTAAACACCAGCTACCACAGTCTTTTTTCTCAGTCTGCAACTGAGGAACAAAATGTCCGTATTACAGGCAGAATTTCTCTGGTTTAAAATCAAAAAAGATTAGGATGTCTCCTTTACTAAGGCCAAAACTCGCTGTTAATCAAATAGGATTTTCTTATCGCAATGAGTGGGATTTGGGATGCTCAGAAGGATGAGGCTCCGTGACTGATTTCAGGAAAGGGCTTACATAGGTAGGAAGGATAGCACAATTTACCTGTCACCTGGACAGGATGGTTCCTTCCCATTGGAGCTGCAGTTCTTTAGGAGTTTCATGGCAGAGTTCATGAAAAAGCAGAGACTTTTGAATTGAGCCCAAACTGAGAAACAGAGGAGTTTTGGCCAAGGGCCAGTGTTTTCAGAATTGTTGATCAAAGATAAGTTTTATCACAGTCAGGCTTAAAAAAATACTGACATCTCAGAGAAAAAATGAGCTAAAACAGATGGAATTTGAGCCCTTACAGTTTGAGCTGAGCTGGCTTTTCTTTCTTCTTCCCTTTTTTTTTTTTTTCTTTTTGCCCTGTGATCATAAACATAAAAAGATGGAGGTAATACAGGTGTAAAATTTATTATAACTTCCAAACTCTTGAGGGTCTTTAGAGAGCAAAGTGCATACAAAACCTGCATTTGACCTTAACCATTACTTGTTCCTGTGGTGATTGGGAATGATTAAGCTTTTTTTAATGTACTGGAAGCTGGGGTCATGCTCCACTTCTCCTAAAGCTCTTTAAAGGACAAGCTGCTATAATTACTATAATAAATGTAATAACCTACAGAAAAGTGCAACACACAGTAGACTTGCTACTCACAAAACCACTTGAGTTCTGCTCTGGGCATGCATTCTGGTTGTCACTGGCTTAAATGTTGTAGTGAGTGTGGCAGCTATTAGGAAAGCAGAGAGAATATGTGGGAAAATGTAGACATTGCTGTTAACTACATCAGGCTTTTGGCCTAGTCAATTTTTGGCAAATCTTTCTCCATTAATTTTGAGGCCACAGAGTCACACGTTAAAGCCATGGACAGATTGAGGTCAGGAAGGACCTCTGAGGGACGTGTGGTCCAACCCCATGCCCCAAGCAGGCCTAACTTCCAAATGAGATCAGGCTGCTCAGGACCTTTCCAGCCGTGTTTTGAACGCCTCCAAGGATGGAGAGATTGCACAGCCTCTCTGTGCAGCCTGTTCCCATTCATAACCACTCTCACTATGGAATATTTTCCCCTTAAGTGCAATCAGAATTTTTGTAATCCTACTTACCACTTTCTCCCTTAAAACCCCTCCTCATTTTTTGAAAATGCAGTCCACTTCAGATTTCTCAAGCTACCATTCTTTTATAAAAGGGGTGTCATCCAGTGAGGAGAGAAGCAGCGTGCCAAGTGACATATATAACCACTCACGACCTGGGGTTTGAATTCTAAATGGCAAAAGCCCTGTGGAACAGTCATTATGAATATTGGTGGAAAATCCGTAAACCCAAATATATTCATAAAAGCAATCAGTCGAACAATTACAAAGAGCATACACACTTAGAAAAAAAAAATTGTCTTGCTCCATGTGTGGGGAATTTGTGAAGGAGAAAATAAAAACCCCCAGCAGAGGAGTCCATTGTTTGCAGCCTGTTCTGATTAGGAGCCAGCACACTGGAGCCAGTGGGAGCCACATACAGGTTCTAGAAGGGATAGATGCGACTCTGAAACACAAGACTTTACATTGAAAACTTTTGGATTTTTTGCTTTTTATTTGGTGATTTTATTTTGATTCATATTTAACTCTTTGAAGAACCAACTCTTTAGTCAGCTGTTTCTGCAGTAGTTATGCTAGCCTGTGTTCCTTTTTGCTGTGACACTTTCAGAAATAATGTTGCTTGCACTAGCACAAGGAAAAGAGTGAGGTTCTGGCCAATCAGTGGCAAATGAAGAGACAGCATCTTGCAAGAGGAATTGTGCAAGGGCAAAGTGATCTTATAGATGGATGACTGCAGAATAAAAGCTACATAGATGACATACTGTAAGTAATGCTGGAAAAAAGTCAATGGATTTACTGTCAAAACCAAGAGAGACAAGAGTGTGAAATTTTATCCCTTTCTGTTTCAACTGGTAGGAAAAAAAAAATCGTTTTCCAGTGCAGGTATTGTGAATCATGATAAGCAAAATGAATTTGAAAAGTATTTTAAAATACATGGGCCTGACTAGCATCATAGTTTAAAACACATCTTTATTTTCACTGTAACTTAACTCAAATTCTGATGTGCTTTTTTTTGAAATTCATTATGTCAACATAAGTAGGTGCAGCTTATCATCACTTGGACGGTTGTTATTTTTCAGCTGTTTAATTCATTGACTCACATCCGGCAATAATTCATGCAAAATGGGCTCTGAACTCCTTTGCAATATGCAGATTTGTGTGCAAATGAGCGTTACCTATGGTGTTCACACTGAAGCGTTTTTCTTTGATGTACATTTCTGACATTCTGAGATTGTAAAGAAGAAAATAACTTTAAAAATTTTAAGAAACCTTAATTGAAGTTAACATAAAAGAAGATACATGGTGTTAATTGGTCTGTTTCAGGCATAATTTGTGCCTTTGAGACCATGTCCCTTACCCCCCGCCAAAGTGTCAAGACTCACATCTTTAATTCAACAATCTTTGTATTAATTACCTCTGGATAAGGTAAGCTTTGATTGGGAGTCCTTTATTGTAAAATTACAGTACATTGCCTGCTTTAAGATAAATAAATCAGGGTTGAACTTGAAAAAAAACCCTCCATCCAACTGTGAACGGGAAAGTGCATTTGAGTATCAAATGCTAGATGAAAGAACAGTTTTTATCAGACTTCCTTAATAGGGGGAAAGTGTTTTCTTTTGGTTCCTTTTTTTCCATTGCTTTTGCACATTGAAAAATAATACCTTCATCAAGAGAACTCACGTTCTAGAGTTGCCAACATTTCCATCCCAAGAGGCCACTTTCTGCCTCATGGGAACTCAGCATTCTTCTCTGAGAGTAATTCCCCAGTATCTGGTCCATTTGTCACAGAGCAATCAGTGAGCTAGGAATGCCCTTCTCCCTCACCCCCATCCCCAGTTCTTAATTACCTCTAGTTGACTGTCCAGTAAGACCAAATTTGATTTTGTTTTCAGGGATGGAAGGACTGACGAGGGTTTTGTTCCACCTCTGTGTCACCTGGATGTGTTTGGGGAGGTAAGTGTTTGTTACAAGTTCTGAGAGTACAAAATCAGGCTGCAGGCAATGCAGACAGAATAAAGGCAGCTTGCATCCCCCATTCATCCCAGAGGAAGATTAACCATTCCTGGCCTTGTTGTAATGGAGCTGCAGAGCTTTATTTAGAGGTTGGGACTTGGGTGCTCTGCAGATGGTACGCTTTTTGTATGGATTATACTGACCGCAGTACGCTGCCTACACATATGCTTCAAATGCAACTAAGTGGTTTGGACAGCATATCGGCAAATGTTGACAGAGCTTTGCAGCCCACAGACTAATTTCTGACATCAGAGATGCTGGTGTGACGACTCTTGAGTCAGTAAGACGTACGATGTGCCTTATGTATCTTCAAGGGCTAACACACATTGCTCCATGAGTGCTCATCTGGGGCAAGCAAAGACTGCTAGATAAAAAACCTACTTGAAGTGTGACCCATGAAGCTGGTAATGTTAATAGAGCTGGTGTTGAGGAGACACTTATATGAAAGTTTCAGAACTGACACCTGAGTGATTTCAGCTCTACTGTCTCTCAGCAGAGAGACACACCTGATCGCTCTTCAAAAGATTTTCAGCCTGTACAAAAGACCTGAAGATACAGGTCCAGTTCTTTGTTCTCAGCATAGTTCTGAGTGGTCTTTCACCTCTTCCCCGCTTGGAGACCTTGCTGAGCACAGAGCTGCCACATTTGCCCAGTTAGCACAGAAGGTGGGACAGGGATGGGAGGGATGCTGGAGGCTTCACTTTCGCCACCTGAGCTGCCTCAGTAAGCTGCGTTTTACCATATGTTTTTGTGGTGGGGGACATGTATAGTAACTATGGCTTCAACCCTTTATTTGGATTGAAATCAACTGAAATGAAAGATAACCAGCAGGGAAAAGGCCAGAAGTTCTTTTGTTTTATTAGAAATCCTAGAAACGCTGACACAGCAAGACACAGAGCACCTATTCAGCCCTCCCCGACTCTGGATGGGGAATGGTACCAACAATATCTTGAAAGTGCTGGGGGAACTTGACCCAAGAACTGGTTGTATACTATACGCTTTCTCATTGTGCTAGGCCACTGTGATTTCCATCCTGCTACGTTTTCCCATCCCCTAGAGGCAGACTTGTCAAGAAGCCTTTTGTCTGGCACAGTGTTTTCAAATCCAAACTCTGATAATTATCTGTGGTTCTGCTGCTGACTTGAAAGGTGATTGCTACGCATTGAATCCACATTCCCTTCAGTACAAAAATTAAGAGTAAGGAGAAGAGGCATTTCTATGCCTGCTTCTCTCTCCACACTTTGACACCAAATGCACATGTGAGGCTGACCGTCAAAGATAAATGAGTTCAATAGAAAAGAGCAGGCACATACTTGGATCTCAGTGTAATGCAGTACAAATCAGCAGAAAGTGCAACACAAAGGCTTTGCATGGCAGACTCTGCTAATCAGAAGAGGTGAGTCTTTTAGCATATTTAAACGGGGACAGGGCATCCACTAATCAAACAACAGAACCCAGAGGTACTGAAAGAGCAAGGGAAAGACTGTTTCTTAAAACTTTTCAACACAGATGGAGGATTTTTGAAATATCATTAAATGTGATGATCTAGGTTTATAGGAAGATAATGAGGTAAGTAACAAATATGTGAAAACTAAACTGTTAAACATTGTAATTATGCTGGATACAGATTAGTTGCTGAAAAAGTTTCTCGTTGCTGCACTGTAGCTGTCAGAAAAGTGTAGTAAAATAATGGGTTTTCTTTTAATTTGACTTATTTAGCCAAAGGTACTATGTGGTAACTTTCTAACACCTTTTATGGGATGAATAAAAATTGCACCATGAGCCGCTAGGATTATTTTATATAAATTGGTGCAAAGTACACATAAGTGATAAAAACTCACTTTTCACATGCAAGATTTAAAAAGCTTTCACACCATCTAAGTAGATTGTTCGAAAAGTACTACCGTTATATATTCCTCTCACAGTCTTTTGCCTTTCTCCTACTGTTTTTCAAATCAAGCCCAGGTTGCTGTCACATTCATTGATATTTCTTCTCCACAGTATTTATTTTAATAGTTTTTTTTTAATCGGTCAGGAAAGAGAATTAGTTTTACATCAGCATTTTAAAGGGGTATTTTCTTAAATCCTCCCAGGAAAAAAAAAACACCTTTTAGTGAGAAATATACAAAATGTACATGCTTCCTAGGCCAACAGATCATTGCCATATGAGTATAACAAAGGTTACTTAGCAGTCACGGGTTTTCTTTGGGAATATTGTCTTCACAGAAACAGATCTCTAAGGAGCTTATTTTAAGCTGATATTCATTAGAAAGCTACTAAGCCGCTAGAGACATTGTGGATACGAAATAAGATATCTGGTTTATATTTTCTTTTGCAGGTAATAAGAGATAATGTCTGTAATCATGGTCAGAATCTTTGATTTATTGCTGTGATAGGTTATATTGTGTCACATGATATTCTGATCTTTTTATCTATATTTCTTTAAAGGAGTAGTTTTAATGGATTTTAAGCACATGAGAGCATCAGGCTGATAGCTTCAAGACTGGCATCTTCCTCCATTTATGAAAAGGATGCCTCCTTCTGGATATGCCCTGGCTTTGCTGTGGTTGCTTGTCAAGGGCTTGCATTATCTGCTTTAAAGACAGAATTTGTATTTTCATTGTCTTCAGTAGAAACTGGATGAAGGCTACATACCTCACCAAATTAAGAGGGGGTTAAGTATGATCTTTTGAAGGTAGGAGGGGGTATGTGTTTAATGTGTTATTGGATCTTTTGATGAAATATGTATTTTCCTCAAGGTACAAACAGTTGAAGAAAAGACTAAGTATTGGACAGAAGAAAGAGATGACTGCATGTATTAAATAGTAAGACTTCATGCTAAATACTGGATAAAGATGATAATTTAATTGGATTGAATACTTGAGTTCAGAAAAGAAACAGAGAAAGATCATGAAGATCTTTGTTAAGAGTAAAAAGAAGTTATAGAAAAATTTGGAAATGGTTGTTTTAATAAAAAATAAAGAATCTAGAATGAAGAGTGCTTGCATATACACATTAATCTCATCTGTGATAAAAATTGTACAATCAAATCTGAAAGGAGACTTGGGAAATATATCTTTTCAGCTGTATAAAAGAAAGCTTTTGGCTTATCACTTTTGACAGTATCGATACAGTGAAAAAAGAGCAGAATGGTATCTGCAGGGCAAGGCAGTACAGTCAGGGATTGACTAAAGGGTAAATTCTGCTCTATCTCCATTAAGTTTCTGGTGGCAGGATTTCGCTGTCTGTAACCTGAATCCACAGTACTTTCAGACTTGCAGAAAGGCTAGTGGCAAAACAAAGGGAGGCGTTACATGGAAGTTTGGTGCCAAAGCTCTGGAGATTTCTGTTGTATGCACAGACTGACAACACTTCTGGATCAGGGCAGGAACATTATGAAGAAGAAAAAAAAAAAAAAAGGAACACAAACTAAACAGCTGCACTACCAAAGAAGGAATGTATTATTCTTCAGTGGCTTTGGGTTTCTGGCAACTACAGATTTCTGCCACGGCTTTTTCCTTTTCTTTAATTTTCTTTTATAGACAGGGAGGTGCCACTGATCAGGTACTTCCTGTGACTTGAGCGCTGCTATCAGCAGGTAAAACACAGGTCTGATATCAGATCTGCAGCTCAGTTTTTATGCTGGTCTTGCTACAAGCTCTCTCTGTTGGTCTCAGAAGCCATTTTCCTTCTCATTTCCTTGGTTCACCTTTTGCCACTCTTAGAAGACCATTGTGTTTGCTTTCATAGAGCTCTCATAGAGCTTGGCATCTTGGTGGGGAATGCCAGAAAGAGCACCTGGCAACAACTTTTTGCAGGAGCTGAGTATCCTAAGGTACGGGGAAAGCACCATGAAGTAAGTCTCTGCTTTTGTATTTGACAGAGGGTACTAAGCAGGTTTGTGTTTTGGTTTTTTTTTATTTCACATCAGCAGTCACATTCTGTAATATAATCGTTCACCTCACCGATCCTCTAACAGAGATGGGAGAGGTGAAAGCAAAAATCTTTGGCATTTTGGAACGTTTTGTTTTGCTAGATGTTACAGCCCTTCCAGAAGAGTGAAGTGTAACTGGTGGAGCTGACTGTAAAAAGAAGAAAGATTGAAGAATCTCGAGTAGGTTCTGTTGTACATAATAACCAGAAGTTGCCACGTTTGCAATATGATCATTCACATTCATGCATGATTTTTCTTTTTATCTGTTTATCTCAGCAGGTTTGTCTTAAGTTTGGACCTCCATAAATAGAAGGTAATATGGGTATATGAGTAAAATACAATTCCTCTGCTAATATTAACAAGTGCCCATCCTCATGAGGGTGAAAAGGAATGAGTAAGGAGTAACAGCCTTCAACAATGAACATACATGCCTACTTTCAGTGCAGAAACATGGATATACTTGGAGGCTGTCCCTGTGTTGCCTGCTGTGAAATGTGCTGTCTATCAAAGAGAAGAGGCCTAAAGGTGTAGACAAGATTCTGGGCAGGGTTGTAGTTGCCATTCAGCAGTTTCCTGGTCCAACAGTAACACTCCAGTTAGCTTTTCCCTGCACAAAACTGGAAATTTGGGGTTGCCTGACAGAAATTCCTCCCACAGACAGATATCCATTGGCACAGTTGCTCTCCTGGGACTTAACTACTGAGAAACTTCTCCAACACTGTGGGATAACAACTTTAATGAAATTACCACCAGTATAAAGAATTCTGTCTGGCAAATTACTACATATATTGTGACCAGGTGACTCAAGGCGAGGTATATCTAAAACAGATTTACAATTAAATAAATTGAAGGATAAAAGAAGATGATGAAATTACTGGGGAAAGAGATTATTTTTCTATAAGTTGGGCATTTAAACACTGCATGAATTCGGAAACAATGTCTGAAAGCCACCCTTTAAAATTATTTTTTTAAATGCTGTCATAATATTTCCTGTCAAAAGCAGTAAAACACAATAGCACAAACTATGATTAAATGAAGAAGCATGGAAACACTGAGCCTGAGTGAGCGTATCTTCAAAGATTTGCTTAAAAACTCACAAATCTGTCTGTAACTGAATTAGACTCCAGAACTGTAGGACCTGGTCTATGGCACAGTAAAGTCAGCGGACTCACTTGGGCAACCATCTGCATGTAACAATGCTCTTCAAGCAGTCACCAAGATTCCTACCATTCACTGAATCTGTAGAATTTGTAGAATATTTTCAGCATTGATTATCAAGTCCAGATCTTTCTTATTGCTATCTACAACACAGCATAAAAGATGAGTGATTCATTTTCATGACATACTTCTTTTGGTCCACTTCCAGTCCAGAAACTTCAGTGATTTCAGCATGTTATCTAAGCACGGGCTTACTGATGCAATACAAGGATACCATCAAACACTCACAGTGGGGTTCTCATTTCTTTATGGAATATTTAAGGGGTGCATGTTGTTCTGACAGCATATTAAAGCAACATCTTGAGGATGTAGTAACTGTTAATAGCTTAACGCTCTCATAACCAGCTAGTAATGGGAAGGGTCTGTTGAATTCCACTAGTTTTGAATGATGTCAGCCAAAGTTTTGTAGGATCATAGTTTTTCTTAGCTTTTTAAAATCGCTACATCTGGCATACTTTATATTTATTCTGCTCTGCTTTGGATTGTAGTTGTGCAGTGCTTTGTGACTTGCCTTGCAAGATGTATGCTTTTTTCACCTCGACTTGACCTTTGTCTTGATAACCTTGGAGACTCGTCTTCAAGGTTTCAAGTTTCAAGCACGAGACCTGTTGTCATCGTTCATTAAAATATGAATCGCTCAAGTGCTTCATGACTAATGCTGTGTAAAATCCTGCTGCTTGAGCATCCGATTTGTTTCCATTGCTGGGACATGGAAAGTTTTTATGCTTACCATGTATTTTAAGGGTTGTCAGTGATGTGTTGAGCTAACTTGCAGCCTGGTTCTGTAAAGTTTTATTCCTCAAGTGCTAGTCTGGAATTGATGTATTGTGTGGTTTAAATTGTTTAACTCTTTCACCCCTCATGAATTCTATCATATTTGAAAAGTCCGTAATGATATCTGGTTTAACAGAGAAGTGAGGAGCTTTGCTAATATTTGTGCAGCTCTTCGAAGAACATGACATGGGAAGCAGGCTCAGGAGGGAATAACACTACATATTGCCAGTGCTGTTGGTTTTGTTCTGACTTTGAAGGCTGAAGCTAAGTTCCACTTAGGTGTAGAAGATGCTGTATTTTGAAACATTCAAGCATTTCAGGTACTTACCAGACTGTTCACATGCTGATGAACAAGATGAGTAGAAAGCAAGTTATTCTTAACATTTAGAGAAGCTTTTTGTTAGGAATGAAGCAGCAGATATTCTAAGCTTCCCTGCAACCTGAAATGCTTCACAAATACATGTAAAGTTTTACCACATCTGAAAAGGAAGATCTCAGAAATGGCAGATGAGCTTTTGAAAGAGGCCAGCTTTCAAGGGCGTCTCAAGTTTAGCATGTTCTTCGCAGGATAAATTAGAAAAATGGTATGTTTACAATAAAGAGCTACCAGGTGGGATGGGAATCTTTCTGGCAAAGCTTATTGCTGATGTGCAAACAGATCTGTTTCTGCTCATATGTGGCTCTTGCACTGTTGATATCAAAGTATTCAAGGGACTGAACTCACTTCTTTCTATCTCCAGTCCTGTGCAGTTATTTTTAAAAGGTATAGGTAGTACCAAAGTTGCCATAACACCCTGTTCTTTTATGACTTAATGAACTCTAAATCACTATATTCAATTCCAAAACATCTCTTGGAAAAAAACAACCCTGAAGTACAGTGGGTACAGTTCAGGAATATTGCTAATGTTAAAGCAGTTCTGATAAGAAATAGTTGACGTGTTATGGTACCTGTGTGGATGTGTGTGGATGTAAGGTTACAAGTCAGTTAAAGTTTGTAAGAGGGACTAATATCTGTGACTGGACAAGCTGATATAATACGACAATTTTTCAGAGATATTTACAGCTGCAAAGTGAATGGGAAAGCTGTGTAGGTGTTGTAGCATCATGTGACTAGGAGTATGTCTGTGCTTCAGTGGCCTTGACTGTTTGGGAGCTACTGTCCTTGTCTGTCCTCTAGTGAATCTGCACCTGTGTCTTGTGACTAGTAGGTTGAACTAAATTGTCCTCAAAGTTGACTTTTTCTGCTACAGTCTTTGCAAATGCACCCTCCCTCTACTAGAAGAAATGGACAGCTGACAAGATTTAGGGCCAATGTTGTCTAGGATTTCATATATCAAAAAATTCAACGCTACCTTCTTAAAGTCTGCCTGGACACCAAACATGTCTAAGAATAAATTATCAAGCTGTGGAACTATATGCCTGACAAGTGAATGACCTTGTTGGCAGGAGCACTTTCCATCAGATGTACTTGCTGGTTCCACTGAAATCAGCAGGTGTTTAAATGTTGACTTTAATACCTCACTGATTGCTCTTGAATAGTTTGAAAAATGGTAATGAATGCTTACCATGTTTTATGGTTGAATTGAGAGACTTGACAGAATGTGTACCTCCTTTGTATTACTGAAGTCTGGCCTATTAGAACTGAGAATTTCATTGGATATATCAGCTACAGGAAAATTGTATGAGAAAAACCTGGAAGAAAGGCATATGTTGACGAAGATGACCAACAATGCTAATATATTGAATTCTGTATAACATGCTTGATAAATAGGACATAATTCTAGCTTAACAGCTTGATTACTGACTGAAAGAAAAGCTTTTGTTCTGGTGAACAGATGAGGAGGAGCTGCTCTACAGCCAAAGCAGACAGATACTGCATTTGTTTCCTTCAGCTTGTAGTAGCTAATTAAAGATACTGTGGATCTTTTCCAGAAATAATCCAGTCAGATCCAAGCACCTGTAGTTAAAATGATTTCTTGCTTTTGGACAATAGACAGTGAGGAGACAAAAAAAAAAATATATATTTCTGCTTGGAGGGAGGAGGCGGGGAGAGGGGAAAAAGAACATCCTCTTCTGTTAACTCTGCAACCCAGGGAATACCAGGAGGTACTTAAATTAGCAAGAGCTGTTCCAGAGTGCTAGGCAGAAAAGTGCTGGTCAAGAGACAAGGAAAGTATAGGACCCCTTCACTTCTAGAAATGGGGTAATTCCACTAACGTCCTAGAGGACAAAGAATATGGATTTTCATGCATTGCCTGGGTGGTAGCTTGCTGTTTCAGACTGAAGGTCAAGTGTATTGAGGTCTTTCGGCTGGCAGGTGCATGTTTTTTCCTGAATAGTTACAGCTGACAAATACACCTCTTGTTCTGCTGACCATTATGGGTACATCGTGATGCCCTGTTTAGTTCAATTTCAGTTAGC
This sequence comes from Falco naumanni, assembly GCF_017639655.2. Classification (NCBI taxonomy): domain Eukaryota; kingdom Metazoa; phylum Chordata; class Aves; order Falconiformes; family Falconidae; genus Falco; species Falco naumanni. The sequence goes on from NC_054055.1 coordinate 74,118,821, forward strand.
AAGATATGAACACAGCAGGGATAAGAGAAGGGAGGAGGTTGGAGAGGAGATGGAAAAGTACAGAAGTAAGAACCAGATGTCAAACAGCTCTCCCACGGGATGGCTCTCTATTGTTTGATGCATTTCTATGGATGATGTGGTAGGTTCAGATTCTGTAGAGTTTAGGCTTTCATTTAAAGGGGAAAAACTTGAAATATTTCTCTACTAGCCAGAAGGCTAGAAACTTTTAAATGTAAGCAGATGTAGCCAGCACTCTTCCTGAGTGAACACACCAGCTAAAACAACCCCTACAAATACAAAAATCTCTCCATTCCTAGCTTACCAGTGAACTCTAAAGCCAGAGAAAGCATGAATTACTAGGATACTTCTACATACAGCAGGGGCAAATGCAGGGGGGAAAGAGACAGAGGCTGAGGATCAGAGACAGAAAATACCCTTGGAGAAGAACTGAACACCAAAAAAACACAAAGAACAACAAAGCTGAATGGGCAGAGTGCTAAATGACAGCTAAGCCAGTGGCTGGGTACATGACCACTGGCAGTGCTAACCACAGCTCCCTGTGTTCCTTAGTCTTCATGACCCTTCAGGGCCCAGCATGTGGCTGCTTTTCATATCAGTCATTTCTCTTTATGGTAATCATGTGCTGTGCTATCATCTCATACTAGGTAAAAGTCAAACCCTCTCAAAAAGTATGGGTAGGTACATTCCGTCAAGTGAAGAGGTAAACCTACGGTGTGCCCTTGTGCTTTCTCTTTGCTCTCTGTCCCCATGGAAATTGGCAGGGATGGTTATTTTTTCCTCACAGAAACTCCTTCCTATGTTTATGGACACAAGAACCAGCACAGAAGCTACGACTAACGCATTGCAAATTCAGGGCATGTTAAACAGCCTGAGTGAGGTATGATTGGCAACAATCTGGTAACTGAAAGGTTTTGGGGGGAGACAGCGGGGCCAGTCACTGTGTACTGTGATCAAAGATGAGTGCAAATCATAGAATCATTTAGGTTGGAAAAGACCTTTGAGATCATCAAGCCCAACTGTTAGCTCAGAACTGCCAAGTCTATCACTAAACCATGTTGCTAAGCACCACATCTATGTGTTTCTTAAATACCACCAGGGATGGTGATTCTACCACTTCCATGGGCAGCCTGTTCCAATGCTTGATGACCCTTTCAGTGAAGAAATCTTTCTTAATATCCAATCTAAACCTCCCTTGGCCTAACTTGAGGCCGTTTATCATTTGACAGGCAACACTCTGAGCACAATCTCTGTGCAGCCTGTACAAAGTCCTAAGTTTTAAGGGCTGCAATTCAACATCTACTCCAAAGAGGAGGTTATCTTGAATCACATATTAAAAAAAGTCAATGAACATTAGGCTTTTTTATTAGCACTCTGTTTTGGAACCATTAGTGTTCACATAGGTCGTATTTACAAGCTTTTGCCCACACCCACCAGGGTTAGAAAATTGCTTACTAAGTAAAATGAAAGCTGAGATCCTAATTATATGATTCCAGGAGCTAAGGCTTCAGTAAAAACACAGATACTATGGAGCTTGTGCAAATCAAGTATTTGTGAGTCCAGGGGAGAATAGATAATCCCTCTTCAGTCCTCAGTTTGAGGTATTCTTGCTCCATGCTGCCCCACACTCACAGCTGCAGACACTTGATCCAGCCCTAAGTCGAATTGCTTTTTTCATATTGACCTCTTGCACTAGCCCAGAATAGTGAGTTTATAACATAAACAGCTCACTCAGGGGCTTCATTATGTTGCATTTACTCTTGCAACTCAAGGTCATCTCAGGAGCAATTTTCACCGAGATCAGGACATCCTCTCAGTGGGGCAAGACCAGCACTGGATGTTACAGAAGGGAAGAAGCTTGTCAAACCAACGACCACCATGTTTAAAAGTATCACCCGTGTCCCTTCTGGAGGGTAATTTTTTCATTAAATATATCAGAGAAGGTCTGGATGTCACATTTGGATCTGTTTTCCCATTATTTCTTCCCACTGGCAAGTATTATTATCTGCACAATTGTTACAGACCAAGACCTATCCTACTAAGATCACTTTCTCCTCTGTAGGCAGTATTTTGCCCACCCTGAGGGAGAAACAAGATCAGAAAAGCAAACCCAGCCACCAAATTGATGCAAATAACCCCCTGGGCCTGATAAGGAAACCAGAACTGAGCTGGACCTGAGCTGGCCTGTATAGGGGACATAAGCTGGATGTCAGGCATAAGGGGCAAGGGAGGAAATGGGTGCAAACAGGGTAGTGTGTGACATATGGTTCCTTTTGCTCTTAGTCTAGCAGAAGTTTCTTAGTGGATATGAAGTCCTGTGCCTGGTTGTGTAAAGCCCATTAGCATATGTCTCTGCAGTGGGTTTTTGTGGCAGAGTTCCAATAATTACTGTTCATTAGTATTCATTAGTACCAGGTCTTGCCTGATCTTGAGTTCATGTTGAATCAGCTCTGCTGTAACATTTTTGATATGGGCTGGATGTAGAGGTCAGCATGGAGGCATTAATTAGGCCTGGTAGTCAGAAGTTATTTTCATGGCTCTTCAGATAGGGTTTGCTTCAGATACACCATGGCTTTTCCTTCTGAAGTGGAAAGCATATATATAAAGTGGAGCAGTGGTGAGCCTGACACTCAATGGCTTGAGAATATAAAAACATGAATTTAAAGAAAGCCCTAAACTTGCTCTCTGGAGTGACCTGTTAAAAAATCTGCAGGGGTTTCAGAGACTTTCTTTTACTGATGCTGCCACTTAGAAATGTTGACACTGAAAAGAATTTGAAGATGCAAAATATGGATGATGGATGATAATGTGATTTGTATTTCTGACTGTTCATTCCTCTCTTGATCAGCTACTGCTGATAATAATGTAACCATGAGCTTTTAGGGTATGCCCTCTGACCTCTACAAAAGGAAGAACATTGAACAACAAGCCTACTTGTCTCTTATTAAAAACAAAAAGGGGAAAAAAAGTCATGTTAAACTAGTTACTACACTAAGCAGACAATTTCAAGGTACTCTTGGAACAGAGATACTTTTTAGAGGCTACAAGAACTTTTCTGTGAGGAAGGGCTAAGTAAAATTTGAACGTGGGTTGATATTTTTCTCTTGGACAGTTAAAGTGAAATTATTTCAATTCCAATAAGTAGGTTTAGAGAGAAGTGTATTTTCTATGAAGATCTTAAACTATACCTTTATCTAAAAGCACAGCTTTATTTACCTTTTCTATACTTCAACAGTCTGGGAAATCATGATTCTCAACATGCAAATCCTTAATTCTTGTAATAACCATCCTTAGTAGAATGTCACTCACCAGAGAAAGAAGTGTACATAGACTCATACAGCCAAGATATATTCTTTCTCGTAGACAATGCCTCCTTTAATAGAATTTAAACCTGCAATGCAGACATACTATTGGTGAGATCACAGTCATTTACTTTTCAGTAGCACAGAGCATTGCTGTTACTTGGGAATCACCCCAAAGAAATCTGGCTGAAGGATGATGGGAAAAAGGCTTTTCCCAGACTTTCTCATCTTCAATAATGCATAAAATATTTAAGAGGGAACAGAAAAAATTCTCCTAGTAAAGGAGATGCACAGATTGGGACTGCTTTCCTCATAAAACCTTGTCTTTCTACACAACAACACTAATAGAGTTGTATATCCAGATGCACTTCAAAGTACAAAGCATAAAGTTCTCTCCTGCTTGGAATAATCAGAAGATTCCAGATGATGACAAGACAAGACAGCCTCTAATGCTTCTTGGTTCCCTTTAAGGCAGGTGCTTTTTAGCATTCCACTGCTCTTTTTCTGTTTTATAGATCTTGGGTAAATTGTTCAAAAGTGTGAAGTGAGGCTTTTCTTTACACAGTTAGGCTGTGGAATTGCTGTGTGGATGCTTAAATTTACACCGTGACATAGTGAGTGGACACATTAATGGAAGAAATGTCCACTGAATGTCTAGTAAACATAAAGATGTGATGTTTGGCTCAGGAAGTTGCTAAATGACAGATTGTTGGGGGCTGTGAGCAGTTTGGTGGAAATATCATTACTTGACTTTTTTCTGTGCTCTTTGGCTGGCCAAAGGTAGAGACAGGATACTGGGCAAATGGGCCTCCGATCTGACCCAGCATGGTCATGCTTACTTTCTTATATTATGGCTCCTGACAGATCATGTCAAGATCTTGATGGCAAAGCATATCTGCATCATTTTCAGATTCCAAGAGGGTGTAACAGATACTATCAAGCAGGAAGGCCATTTTAAAAAAAGAAAACAAGACAAAAGATACAGATTAGGAAAGTGTGAAAGTAACACCTCATATAGCAAAGGTGTCTCTGTTAGTAGTATGGACTACATCACTGCCTGTACCTGAAGCTTTTTGAAATATTGCAAGATGTACACCGAAATAAAGATGAATGATTTTACAACTTTGAGAGATCCAAGTATGTCCATGAACCTAAGCAGACCATAGGTGTGTTTGGTGAAGGAGCTGCAGAGATTTGCAGCCAGCACTAGGAGAGGGAATGAAAAAACTAGTATCACATCCTGTTTGGGCTGGTTCCCCAGCCTAAAAAATCTGGCACCCTCTGGGGTGACCTTTGGCACCAGCTGGTTTACAGCTCAGACTCACACATCTGTCTCCAGAGTGGAACACCTCTTGGGCCTCCCCTCACCCTCCATCAGAAAGTGCACACACTCTGGATCCCAGCTGAACTGGATACTTTTCACTTCCAAATGATTTAAAAGGAGAGATAATCCTCTTTGAGGGCTTCTGTGGATGAGATTCTTTCAAAGTTATGCTAGTGCTCTTGCAGATTAACGATGTAAACTTGTCAAACTCATTTGGGATGCAGTATGGAATACATAGATTAAAAAGTTCCCAATACTCTATGATTCACAGGTACCTGTAGTTAAGGGTCATATGCAAACTGGCCTCAAAATAGATAAGCTTTGAGCCAGAACACTTAAAGTCAAGGAAGTCTGAATTGCAGGACCAGTTTTTAGGATGTTTTGCTAGGAGTTACCTGATTACAAGGCAGCCTGGATGTTGCAAATGCAACCTCTTCCTCCACGAGAAAAATAAAATGCAGACTCTACTAAATAAGAAATAGTAAGCCTCTTCTGCCAATAAAAAATTAAAATTGTCTTTATCTGAGGATAAGAAAAAAATTAAGTTCAGTGGTGGTACATTCCACATAGAGGGCTCCTTTTCTTTCTTGTCATGCTTGGCATCTTGTTTTAGGATCCCTCTTTGATGTTGTACTCCTGCTGCAAGAGAATTGTTTCTTGTTCAGCAAAAGAATGATGCGTCTTTAATAAACAAACCTGGGCACTAATACAAATCCGTGTTGACAAATGCTTGTCAAGAAGAAAACCAAAGAAACAAAATCAATACATGGCCTTGCATTAAATCACATTGTTTACAGATAGATTCTTTTTCTTTTTTTCTTTTTTTCTTTTTTTTTTTTGTTTACTAAATAGTTGTCCCTGATTAATTTAGGATAAACCAGAATTCGGCTTTATAACAACAAAAGTTTTTTAAAAAAGTTTACAGCCAACCTTTTCAACTATTCTGTCGTTTTTAAGGAAAAAAACATTCCTCCCAGCCTTCCTTATTCTGACACCATTTTACTTTAGAAGATCTCAAAGTACAAGTGAATACATGACACTCGCAGTGTCTCCAGTGTACACATTTTACGTTTGATTTATGACATTACTATATAGGTGCACTTGACAGCTTTCAGATTGAAGCAGAGACAAGAGAGCTTTAAAGTGAGATGGGTTATCTGGGTAAATCTATCAAGGGTTCGTCCTGGGAGAACAAGGAGAGAGGCTTTGTAGAGCCCTGCTGTGTAGCAAGCCTCCATGCTGAGCACATCCCAAGCTCCCTGACAGTTGTGCTCAGCCTTCACTGTAATAACGAATAAAAGGGAGCTCCCTGTAGATTACAGATCTTCCGTGTTTTGACATTGACCTTAATACATAATTTAACCACAAAGCCTGAGAAGTGTGGAACAAGATAAGAAAAGACCACAGAACTGGCAAATAAAGTGATGTTCAATCAGAAATCATATTTGTTCCTGATAGTGGAGATGTGGGCATTAAAAAGGGAGACAGAGAGAGATTGAGAGAGAGAGAGGGAAGGGAAGAGAGAGGGAGGAACAGTCTGGGTTATTTGAAGACTTATGGATCTCTTTTAAAGGACATACGGTTGTCAAATAAAAGTTTGTCCTGGATTCACAGTAAGAAATTAAAAAAAATGTCAATGGTTATTAAATTTTCATTGACACTGGGTTGCTGCTTTTCTCAAAATACTGTGATGGCATTTTCCATGTTTGCCTCATGTTTGTGCTTTTGCTTTTAACTCAATGGACTGTGGAGGAGGCAGTATGTAGAATTACCATAAAGCTGTCCTTAGGCATATATTTAGACTAATCGTGTTTAATATCTGCCTATTCTAGACCTTATCTTTGGTTTCTACACTAAAAGAAACAATTGTTTGGATGCTAAGAGTTTGTAGGTTTTTCTTCCTATTTACAGAGAACACTCAATGCACAAGTGAAATGCACAGTGGGATGGGTTGCTTGCATGGCAATGGCATATTTTAACAGAAGAGAGGCTCATGCAGAGGAATAGGATTTTTAACATAAAGGGTGTGACTGTGGATACTGTTAAAATTAAGCACAATTCTTATGTGAAAATTATCAGGAATGAAATTATGTACAAAATAAAAAAAAATATAATGAAGGAGATAAAAAGTTGGGGAAAAGTAACTTTTCATCATTTGTGTTAGTTTTATTTTTTCATCCCTATTGGATAACATGTATGACCAGTTAATCTTACATTTTTGCTTCTAAACCTTTTTTATATGCCTCACAACTCACTCGCTGTTCTTACGCTACCTCATCTGGATGGTAGTGGCTTCAGGAAGACTCTAACTTATCACTGACATTTTAAACACAAAATCTTTGAAAATATTTAAATTGAATGAAATTTAAATTTAAATTAGAGTTTGACTCTGGTTACAAAATTAAAAATTGATGCCTCCTTTTGGATGGGGCTTTCAGTCCCGTCCCTCACCACCAGATCCTTCAATTCCATCTGAAATTTGCGCAAGCACCTACGTCACTTGGGTGGTTTTGAATGATGTACCCAGAGACTCTTTAGTGTTAGAGCATAGGTACATAACTGGTCTGGTTTGAGATGGATACCTTTTTCTTAGGTGCAAATATTTTGACACTTAAGGTCAAATCCCAAGAATAAAAAATTAAACATGAAAGACAATACACTGTCTGATGTACAAAGCTGGAAATTTATTTCTTTCATTTCCAAAAGCAAACAGGTGAGAAAAACACTCTAAGGGAATTAGATCACATCAGTATTATTATGTGGGATCACTGTTGTGTGCATACTTTGGAACAGTATGTTTTTTAAAAAAGGCACCTATATATATTTACAATAATATATCAGAAGTGTGTTTCCTCAGAGCAGTCTGCACACCAGAAAAAAAATCAAGTTTGAACTAAGGTTTTAACTCAATGGAATACAGCCGTCCTAACATTATCTCCCTCCCTGTAACCCCTCTGACATGCTCACTTTCATTTCAGCAATCCAACCTACCCCACTGCATACTTCAAAGGGCTGAATATAATACTTCAGCCCTCGACCACCTGCTGCATTATTGAAGAACATTATGACAGTTAAAATCCCAAAGCTACGTGGCAAGTCTTTCACCAGGATAAACTGGTGTAATTTAGTACTAAGGATTAGGCTCTGAATGAACTTCAGAGTGCTTACACCAGGCTTGTTAAGAATACGGTTTACTACTTTCACAACAGTTTTTCCATTTGAAAAAAAGGAAGCAATAAACAGAACAAAAACCCACAACTACGACCCAAACATCTATTTCTGGTCCATGTATGCAACTTTCTGTCAAGTGTGATAATAACAAACGCAAAGTAAAACCCAGTATCAATATGGACAGAAGTGAGTGAAACGGAAAGAACTCATAGATGACAGTCAGTGAGGTTTTTTCTTACACAGGAGGCGAGACTCATCAGCTTTGTTCTGGTTAAAAATGATTCTGCATAAAGCCTGACAGAAAGGTTGGTAAGACAGTTTTAGAGAAAGCAGGAGACAAACTGTATTAGGTTGGCTCAGGTTAGCTGCAGCATATGAAATACTTGCCCATCTGTTTGGGTCCAAATGTGCTACCTTGTTTTTCAAACCTCATTATTCATCATTTTTCATGATCATTTTCATTTGATTTATAAAATAATGCCAGAGGTTTCCCTCAAAATATAATACTAAAAGTACAAATTTACAGGTGATGCCTGTTGTTTAACATTGCCATATCAGCTGCAGCTCCAGATTTAATAGTTTGCCTTACTGGCACACCAGTCTGAAGGTCTTCCCATGCAATGCATTGCAAACAAGGGTGTTAAGAGTCCAAGAAAGGGAACAAATGGTAAGAGGAAAAGGAAAGTGAAACAGAGTGCTTTGGATTTGGCAAAAAACCCAGGGAAGTGTAATCTGGTGTGACATTTCCCTGTCCTCATTAGGGCTAACTTTCACAAACTGGTGGAGAGCTGGCAGGTCTGCAAATCTTCTGTGATTGCCTGTAGAGTCATAAGGGCTGGAAATGCAGTGATCGCTCACAGGATGGCTTATGGGGCTGTTTCTGATTTATGGATGGGAGATGTTACTTTCATCACACAGAGACACAATTAGAGTAGCTCCCCGATTTCATCAGCAGTCCACCAATAGGATCTATTTCAGGGTCTAGGAAAACAAAAACAAAACCAGAGCCAACTGGTGCTGTTCCTTAAGCAGAAAAATAGAAGTTTATTTTTCTCCCTGCTAAAAAGCCAGTGCCTTGAGTGGATAAAAATCTCCAACTTCTTAAAATTGTGGTGAATGCTCAGAAGGTAAGGAGAAAGCTCAGGCAGATATGTAGAGTGCATGTGAAAGCTGTAAAGGCAAATAAATAGAAGAAAAGCACAATTTTTGACTGAGTTTGGTACATAGAAATACCACATTTTTCATGAGAACAAAGTGGAAGAAACAAACCTTTGACTGTCAAAGTTCCCCTAGAACAAAAAAAAAGGCTCTAGAAGATGTGTTATCAATGATACAGATGGAACGATACAGTAATTTACCACACTCAAAATTACCAGGTTAGTCCTTGTGAATTTAGAGCACTGAAAAATGCTCTTGTTCAAAACGGCACACTTTGTGGTGCATTGGTTGGAAGTTCTCTGAATACTCAGACTAAATGTTTGAGCCCATGACTATGAACACCAAATGGGTCTGTAGAAAAAATGCAGGTGCTTTTTTTTCAGAAAGGTCAAAAATACCTTTGTCAGATGATGCAAATAAATATAAAGAAGTCCATATATGTGCCAATATCAAGAAAGGAAAAGAAGCCGTGTGTTTGCAAAAACACTTAGACTAGAGCAGGTAATGGAGTGAATAAACAGTGTGCAGAGGCGAGCTGTGCAATTGCTCAACAAAGAAAGATGCTGCAAAGTTAAAAGAATGGCTAATAAAACAAAGCACGAATGGCCTCCATGTGATGCACAAATTAGGCCCAGGAGCACAAATGAAAGAAGTGAGAGAAACTGAAACACACTTGTTCAAAAGAAAGTATAAAGTTAGAGAAGTCAAAGGTGAGACTGAAATCTGAAAGCAAGGGACAAATTCCAGGCCTGGCCAAGTGTGAAGTGTCACTGATGTTCAAAGGCACAAAGAGTAAAACAAGACGTTGTGGTAATGCACTAAGGCGAGCAAGTAGTCCATGGGCATAAGCTTGGTCTCGTTTGTGCCAAAGCCCGGTAGATTCATGGCCCTCCGGAACAAACCTGAACCAGACGTGAATGTGCCAATGCGTGAAGTGAAGTGTGCTTGCAGAAGAAAGGGGTCATCTGGTGACATTCAAGGTACAGTTAATGGAAGATGCAGAATCTCTTACATGTGGCACTAATAAATGCAGCAAAACATGACAACAGATGGCTTCATTCACAGAATCGGCCAGGGTAATAAAACAAGCTTGCTCTTTATAGCTGTGGAGAAAAATAGCAAAAAGGATTGGTCTTAGATTTTGCAGTGACCACAAGATGCTGAACAAGATAATTTAAAAAGGGAAACATTTCCATTTGCTCTCAAGGAACAAAATGCTTGCTGAGATGGCAGAAGCCAAGTTCTTCAGAAGATTAGATACAGAGAGAAGGTTTTGGCAGATTCCCCTGGACACTGAACGCTTCAAAATTTGCTTTCGAAATCACCATTTTGCAGATGCTGCTTCCTGAGATTGCCTTTTGGAATCCATTTAGCACCAGGAGCATATTGCAGCACAACAACCCAAACACTAGGAGGTCTCCCAGGAATGAAAATATATCTGAATGACATAATAGAAAGGGGCAGCACCACTATTGAACATCAGGAATGATTGTGGAGAATACTGGAAACTGCAAGAAGAAACAACCTTAAATTGAACAACACCAAATTGTCAATCTCAAGCTAACGAGAGAAATAGACCACAAAATGAATGATGCCTAACTCATCTACAGCAGAGGCCTCAAGGGCTATGACAGTGACACACGACAGATATATGAATACATATTCTAAGTAGAACGTACAACAGCCACAGAAAATTTTGTGATTTGGTCTAGAATCAAAATATAAGGCACTAAGCATAGATCACTTTTTATGAAACACAAGAAAGGACTCAGTGAAACACTGCCAAGCTTACTACAATTTTATTTTGGAAAGGGTAGGAGGAGTCTGTGAAAGTGGAGGTCCAGCTGAGACATTAACTAGTAGCTGTAAGTATGCTGTCAAGACAATATCCTTTGCTTGATGACATGCAACCAGCTGACCTGGAATGAACTGTAAGAGTGTAAGACCACTACAAATGTATGAAGCTCTGTATTTACCCTGGATGGGGATGAGTCATACAAGCAGTCATATGAACAATAAGCAGAGAAAGGTAAAACCCAACACTTCTCATGCTCACATTGGATCATCTGGAGATCAGTCACAAAAAGTACAAGAATGGCAGTTATCACACTAAGGCAAAAAAAAAGTATAGGAAAGAAATTCATCAACAAGGACACCTTGGAATGACTAGTCAAAAAACATATCAGTGAAGCTGTACTTTAGTCACAGATGGAGAAACAGCATAAATGGTGAACATAAATAAAGACTGATTTAACTGCATTGAGTAGATCTCTGTTAGACTGTAATGTCTATAATATCCATATATTCCAGGTTCCAAAATCAGAAGTGAAACATGATTTATGTGGATAAGCATAGCATCTCTCAAGGCATATAACTAATTGAAAAGACCACAGGTTTAGCTGTGATCAAGTGTCTTACAACGGATGCATAACTGTTAAGAGTAGATATTATTGCACTCCACTAATTCTGAACTCCCAAATGCTGCTACAGTGTATGCATTTTAAAACAAGACATCAAAGGCCTGATTCACTTGCCCACATATAGGCTTCTTGTTCCATTTAATATGCACAGACATACCTGAAACATCCACGAGGAATGATGCAGGACTTAAAGGAGACCTGTGGTTTACTAGAGTGGCAGCTGGAGGTCATGGTGGATGCCCTAGGGCACTGCAAATCCCATAGGCACCCCATATGTGAGCAACTCACATGAGCCTTTGACCATAGATATTCAGAGGCAAACCAGAGGACACTTTCTGCATAAGAAAGAATTTGATCCAAAACCACTTGGAACAAGAGAACCCTGGGGAAAAAAATGGGAAAATCAGCCATAGAAGTCTGCATAGATACCTGAGACATAGAGACAAACTGTAATCAAAGAACAACATATAACTGTGATTTTTGGCAAACAGCCTAGAGAAGGAAAAATGGACACAGAACTGTAACAGTCACCAGGTGTTTGCCACAGCCCAGAAATATAGACTTTGGCAAGATTACTGCTCTCAGAAAAGAGGAGTGAAGGTACATCACCTGGTTTGCATTCTGAGATTGGAGCTAGTGAATGAACTTCACAAACTTACCATCTCGACATCGTGCTTATAGGAAAACTTATTTAGACTTTGGTATTTGGCTGATATCCCTGTTCTTTTTTTAAATTAGACCTACAAAGTCATCTGATGAAAGAGCTGGAGAATTCCCCTGATTAGCTAGCCCAGCACAAGCCTGGTGCAGCACAAGTGGTGTGCAGGGGCCTGGTGTTTAGTTTGGATTCAGCTATTGCCAGGTGAAGGTGACTATGACCTCGATCTTCTGGTCTTCAGGACATGAATAAGAGGCACTAAGGAGCTTCAAGAACACCACGGCTATTTGATCACCAGTACTTGCCTGTCAAGGCTGATTCCAAAGTCACCTTTGTACTTCCATCAGCCCTTGCATTGAGATTAACTTAGAGAATAGTTGATTTAACCTGAAGGCCTGTTTCTCACAGTCATTTATTTGAGTTTTCCTTTCACTTATGCTGTGGCCAGTTCACAGGTAAAATGGCCTCCGACTGCCACTGATAGGATCACTCCGAGCTCTTCCTTCCACAGGCGGCTTCTTCATGTTCTGTATCCAAGCCAGTCTCTGGTCATCCAAAGGAGGCTTTGTTAGAGCTGAAAGGCTGCAAATGAACTGTTCTGAGCACTATAACTCCTCTGAAATGGAAGCTGCAGATGTGCAGTCCCAGGGTATGAGACCCTTCTTGTTCGGAAGGGCAGACATCATTGTGACACAGGGATTTTTCTTGTGGGGCAGGGCACTAAACGTGCCCATGGCACTTTGCAGACAAGAATGAATCTCTTCGCTAACACAGAGTTGTCATTTCAAAGCTGGTTTAGAATTACAGATATAAAGAAAAAGCATCCAATCCCACAAAATTGCTATATTTGCATTTTTTCTCTTTTAACTTGCACACAGATGAACCAAATTATTTTATGTCCAGTAAAAGTCCTATCCCAAAAACTTGCAGGATGTTTCCTTCCATATAATTTTTTTTCTTATGCTTTATGAACTCTGTAAAACTTAGGGTGAATAATTGCGTTGCTGATAAAAATATAACATAAGTAGCGGAGGCTGCTGCACTAATGAAGAAAGAAAGAAACATTTTTTTCAGTCAGAAAGCCTGGGGCAAATAAAAATCCTCCTGGAAACTTCAGTGGTAGTTTTGCTTGAGTGCAGAGAGCTCTCATGAGCTCTGTGAGTGGACAGGCATGCCCATATAATTTTTACGACATGTGCGGTTATTTAATAGGATGGTTACAAACAAAATTCTCACGCTGGAAAATCATTGTCTTGAATGGGTCTAAGGTCCCAACTTAGATCAAAATCCATCCTTTGCTGCTTTGGGAAATGTTCAGAAGCTTTGGAGGAAGTTTCCTTGTTTCTGTTGTGTACATGTAGAAGGAGGAAAGGATATTAACAGGAGTCCCTAAGCATCTCCTCTGCTGTCTGGAATCTGGGGTCCAGGACAAACAACACTATGCCTCATGTCTACAGTCTCTTCAGGTGAAGGTTAGGTAGGATGGGTGACTTTCTTCGTGCAGAACATAAATTCATGGATTCAGAAAACTGATAAGAGGGATGGCAGTCTTCCTAATGTCCCTCAATATATTTTTCGTAAGTAACAAATTCCCTTCTACTGAAAAAAAAAATAGTTGAACCAATTTAATAACATGTTCAATTGAAAAAAATTGTTAAGAGGAGGAAACCTTTTGGGTCCCAATTACTGTTAATTTGTAATCCGGTGAGGTCAAGTACCTGATTAAATATTTATATAGGAGAAAGGTCATAGTCTTTTGTGATCTTCTTTGCCCTGTGTTAATTTTCCGTCAGATGCAATGAGTTCCTTTTGGAGAACACTTTATCAGAGAAAGTAAGCCTTGCTCTTGGCCTCAGAAAAGGCAACTGTTGGGTTTTGATGTCAAGCAGCTGAAATAAATCTCTTGCAGGTAGATACATTTTTAGCTGAAGTTTTTCCAAAGCAATTTAGTGATTTTATGTTTCTCAGCATTTGAACGCTCATCTTGAGACCTTTGAAAGTCACTAGACTTTAAAGAGTATCTGATCTCTGGAAGTTGGGTCACTTTAAGGAGGTCTCTGCTGGACATGCATATGTCATATGGAAGCCTTCCAAAATCACTAGTCACTTTTTAAAATCTTGCACTCAAAGGACACAAAACTATAAGGGTTTTACATCTGTTGTAATTTGGTTTGTAATTTAAAACCCCCAAAAGAGGCATGCCATATCAGGCTCGGGGGTGTCTGATGGGGAAATGGTGGAACTCAGGCAAAACCAGCTGGAACCAGCAGAGGTTTGCCAGTTTGCAGTTTACCCAGTATATTTATGGAGGGGCAAACCACCCTGTCTGCTCCTTCAGCTCGAGTGATGGGGCAGATGCAGCTCTGCCAAAGCCTCTCTCTCAAACATTTCCCGCACATGGCTCTGTGTGGGGCAGCGTACTTTCTGTAGTCAGGATGTGGGGCCTTGGACATCCTCTGGGGGTAAACCCAGCATCTTCTAGGGGGTGGTCAGGTGCCCCAGGTGCTCTGTGGGATTGTCTCTGCCAGTGGCAGCCTTTGGCATCCTGATGTGAGACGTAGCTTCTGCAGAAAACCTGTTTTGTTGTTCTCATATTAAAATGAATATTGCTTTCTGCATACTTCTTTTTTTTGCTTTTTATGTGTGTGTGTGTTTGTTCATATTTAGCTTGATATATTTTAATTCTTTTACTACATTTTAATTTTCTGTGTATCTCTCTGTTAATGCTGTACACACATACACATATTAGAAATGTACATTTAATCAAAAGGTTCTACACCAGACAAATGTACTGGGTAACTTGGAAGCCACAGAAAGTATTTAGCGCAAATACGGTGCAGAAGGATGGCAACAACTATAGTTTCTAGGAGTTCATTTGCTATAACCAGTTATATAATGTATTATCCAAATAAAACCTGGGAGTATGAGACAGTTATGGAGTTCTGCATTTATGATGCAGCTTTCTTAGCTAGGGAAGGTCTGTATGGGGTAATTCATTTGAGTGCCACTGGAGTTGTAGCACTCCTGTAAGGACATGCAGTCAAGGGCATCATTCCTTTGCCTATCCTGTGCTCAATGAGAGGGAAGCAGGACCCTGAGTGCAAGACATGTCCCTCCAAAAATCTGCTACCTTCTACCATCCCAGTCCTCTGAACTTTCAGAACAACTTAAAGGTTATTTTCATTGCATTGGGTAGTATTTACTTTTTTTCTAATTGTGCTCTAAGTAATATTTCAGAACTGTATTTAGATAAATTTCTCTACGGTGTGCATTTTCCATACTGCCAGCCATTGGTTTAGCTCAGCTGGACAAAAAGTTGTCTTTCAGCCAGTAAATGTCATATGGCACTATAAGAAAGTAAAAAATTATGCATTTTCTGTTTAATTTTGTAATCTTCATCCTGAAATCTTTAGGGATACCCCATCTTTTACAAAGTGTCAGTTTGTTCATAAAGCTTTGTTTTTAAATGAAAAAAAATGAAAGCAAACAGATCTCTCATTATATTTCTTATGTTAAACAAATGATTGCACAGAATACCCTAAGTTCTGCTCCCAGTTACAGGAGCACAAATCTGGTGAAACCAATGAAACTAATTCAGGAAATTCAGTGACGTTTTTCTGGATTAATACTATTGTAGTGCCTCAGTTGGGTAGAGGTTGTAGTGGTAACTATGCTTTATTGTACTGTAATTTTTTCCTTTGTAACCCATAATTATTTATTAGCTGAATTACATGTCTTTGGCCAGGGGATGCCGAGTAGCACTGGGAGAAAGATATGTCTTCCACCTATTCACAGGAATTTTTTTTCTCTTTGTTGATGTGTAGTCCCACAACTAACACCTTGGAGATTGAAGGTGACACAGGCAAAGCAGGTAGCTGTATTCCTAGGGTAGTGTCCCTACTACACTACCCTCTCATGAAGAATAATTGTAAAATTAACAGAGCATTTGCTGTCATAATGCTAGAATTTTCCCTTGTTTGTCAGATTTGAAATGTGGCATTTTGGGAGTAGTGGTTATCTGTTATTCCTTGTTTATATAATATTGAGTAGAGTGGGATGGTGATCTTGTTTGTCTACTAGTAGGCAGAATTTTCTAATCTGATATTACAAAGTCAAACATGAATTAGTCAACCTAGGCTCCCATTTTACTCAGTGGTCAGAATCAGGAACTTGAGAATAACTTTATTTTAAATTTGAATGGTTTAGTGCAGAGAGAAAATCCCTGCTGTAAGAAATTGTATCTGTTCTTTTCCTAGAACATGGAGAGTTGGAGGCCAGGAAGTGATCATCTCATTGAGCCTTCTGTATTATCACAGATTATTACATATCCCAAATTATATGTATAGAACCTAAATAACTTGTACTTCAGTGAAATAATATCTTCAGAAAGGTGACCAGTCTTCCATGGAAAAAACCAAAGAATTTAAAAAACCTACCATTTCTAGTGGTACAGAGTTCCCAAACTTAATCGCCATCCTGTGGCATTAAAACCGGATATATTTATTCTGATCTGAATTGTTTGGCTTCAGCTTCTTAGCCTTTGAGTTATTTCTATACTTCTCTCTTGCAGAATTTTGCACAGTATTTGCTAAGTGAGAAGGTGTTTACATACCGAAATCATGTAACCTCTCAGTCTTGCTTCAATAAAATAAATATACGAGCTCCTAGAGAGTCTCATGATAAAGCATTTCTCTAGCTTTCGGGATGCTTTCTTCACATTTTCCATTTTTTACATTTCCTTGAGAATGTACACCACATCTGCTCACCAATGTCTTAAATCACCTCCTTCTCTTCTTCCTGCTTCTGTTTAAGCATACAAGGGCTGTGCTTTTTTGCCACTGTAACACACTTTGAGTTCCTGTTGAGCTGCAGTCACACTGGAGTTTGTTCAATTTGTGAGATTTCTGTAATACTCTGTAATTGCATGGTAAATTATGACCACAAAACTTCAGGGTAAGTGCCTGCTAAAGTATTCTATGTAACATAAGAGGTCCGGTAGCTTTCACTACACTCCCAGCAGAAAGAGCTTGAACACTGGATATACAATGACATTTTTCCAAAATCTATCAAATCTGGGTATTAACACAGTGACAGACTTCTGCAGAGTGACACTAGCCAAATAATTTTACTCACCATGTTGCATTAGATTTTTGTGTATGTCAACAGTCTGTGTTGTGATGAGCCAAAACACTAAGGGAAACAGTGCTCTTCCAAAAATGACAATTTAAGCCCATTTTAATTTTGTTACTTCACTAAGCTTCAGGGTTGGCAGCTGAGAATCCAGCTCATCCTCTCAATAAGACTGTTGCTTTCAGCCAAGGAATTTGCAGTATGTTTTAATGGAGTAAATTAATTACATAGTAAAGAACTTGGTGGCTTTGGAAGCCAAACTGCAGACTCCTTCGAAAAGAGCACAATTTCTAAAATAGATTATTACAGAGCACATTCTTATTCTTAAGTGCAGAAAATACCAGCTTGGATTCAGCATTACAGGCTAGTAAACTGCATTTTCCTACTCATATTCTAGCCAAAGTAAGGATTTCCTACCGTCATTTTCAAATTTCTCCCTGGCCGTTTTTTTTTTTTTAAACTGATGCAGTTTGCAAGAGAGAAATACTATGCTTGCCCACTGTCTCATAACATCTGCGTTGCTAGAACCGAATTAGGAGGTACAGGAAGTCCTCGATCCAACAGAACCCTAAACTTGAAGAAAGCTTAGACTGTAAACTGCTAGGGACAGGGCTGTTTTGCTGGAGTTCATACAGTGCCTTTTGCAGTGGCATTCTTGCCCAGGACAAAAAACTCCCAGGTGCTCAAGGAATAAAACTGAAAAATATGCAAAGAGTCTTCTTGAAGATCCAATGCTTTGACGGATCAGGGCCACAACTCAGTGGATGAATGATGTTGGCTCACAGCAGCTGAACAAGCCCTATTGTTTTAGGAAGCTGTCATCTTGTGCTCCAAATTCTAATCCTTCATTAAAAATAGCCTCTAGCATATAATTGCAAAAATAGCCTTCCCTACTTGGACTGACAGCAAATTGATGCCATGTTGCCTCTAGCCTCTGTAATAACTGGAGACAGCAGCTCAGAATGGCCTATATTCACACCTTTCACTTCAATATCTTGTTGACTCTGAAGCCTAATGATGGCTGCCTCAGAGTTCATGCTGTTATTTAACTTATGACCAAATATGCAAAGAACAAGAAGAAAAATCATCAACAGGGTTTAGTGTCTTTAAAGTATTCAAAACCTGAAATATGTGGTTGTTGTTTTCCATGTGATTCTTTTCCTCAAAAATGATCCTCTGTTTCTTGCCAGACAAAAGCCACTGTCTTCTTCTCCATGATGAATTCTGCATTTCATAAAAACCATAATTGTTAATACAGAGGGCATTAGAACTTGTTCTTAAACAATCACACTTTTTTAGTTCCTCTGGGTTTTTTGTTCACTCCTAAGAATGTAACTGTGGGTAGTTTTTAGTTTATGTTTACAATAAAAAGAGATGCATGTTTGTTCAGAGTGGCTTGAGCTTTTCTGTAGATCATCTTCTATACTGGAAATGTGCATAGCATGCTCACGTGAACTACTCATTTTCCCCCTCCAATTTGTAGATGAAAGGCTCATGGAATGAACTGAGTAAACTAAATAAATAAATAAATAAATAAAAATATGCAAGATGAGACCAACTGTACTGCAGCCTATTGAGAACATTTTTTTTCAACATCTGGTAAAAAACATCTGTGGATTGGACTAAGAGCAGGTGCAGCATTCAGGAACAAGGATATTTGAGATGCAGATGGACAATGTGTTTAAAGGGTTCAGGGAAAACTTTTGAGAATCTGGCAGTTAAAATAACATGTTCCAAGGTAGCCCAGGGAATTAAAGGATGATCTTTTCCTGAGGCTTAGTCTTAAATTTTTGGTGTTGAGTATGGGTGAATGAAGGGGAGGTTTTGAAATCTTGGTAAGACGTAGCATGGTCTAAATAAAATATGTTGATCTGGAATACTCTAAAGCTGGTTACTGTTCCTATACAGACCTTTTATCTATCCAAAATCTTTTAAACAATGCACCAGTCTTCGTGAAAATGTGCTTTTATAAAAAAGATTGTATGTTAGACTGTGAAAATTGTCATACAGTATGACAACAATTTGTTCTTTCTCTGTCATAGTTTGAAGATGAAGTGTGCTAACAAGAAAATTGAATTAATGTTAGACTTCTGTGAGAATATCTTTGTGAACCACCTTGAGGAATATGCAAGAGAAACCATCTGAGTATGAAACTCTTAGTTTTTCTCTCTCCTGTGAAATACTCTTGGTGTTTGTTAATTTGCTAAAGACATTCCAGAATGCAGTCCTCTGTGACACAGTTGGTATCAGGGTTGCATAAATCCATGATTTCACAGAATGATACATTCTGTGATATCTTCTGTAAACCAAGAAATGCCAGTAAATTTCAAAGGTAAGATGGGGAAGAAAGATGTTATTTTTTTTTGTTTAAGATAAATGCTTTTTGCTGAAAACTTCTTGCCATTCAAAAAGCCTGGTTACTTGAGGCAAACAAAACATAATCTGGGGATTAAGTAAGTTTTTCTACCACTTCTGCAGGGCTCTGTAATAACAGAATTTTTCCCTGATGTGTTGTAAACTATTAAATTGAAATGTTTCAGAATATTCAAAATGTTTCCCATTTGCTGTAGTGGAAGTACGTGTAAAAATACCTAAGGATGCAAAGGAGATTGAAATACCTATTCCCAAAGAATTTGTTTCATTGGTTTATAGTGTATTTTGCCAAAGCATTTTTGTAAGATACTGATATTCTTCTTTGCAGGTGGATTTTGAGTTGCCTTATTTATAACAATGTGTGATTATTTTACTTGTGAATTTCTGTTCACCAGGGTGATAATAAACATACACTCTGCTTTCCTGCTTCTACTGAGCTAGAGGCGGGTTTTCACCTTGTCCTAGTTAGACCAGTCATTGATACAATGTAGAGGCAATCATTAAATACAGCTGTATAGTTTGCCTTACTCTTTCCTTCAAAATGTATCTGAGAGACCCTATAGTTTTAACTACATCAGGCTCTTCTTCACCAAGAAAGTAAAGAAAGGCCAGAAGAGATTATGCACGTAATGACACTTTCAAGAATCAAGTTGTTCCCCTAAACATGTCTGACAAACTGAGTGTTAATTACCTAATTTAATGTAGCTTGGATGATCTGTTTAGCAGACAGAAATATTGTGTATCATGTGTGTCTTTTATTATTGTTACATGTCAAACTGAGGTGAGATTTGCCTCAATTTTTGAAGACTTGTTTCAAAAGAACATAGCTAAAGTTTGCAAGAGAATTATTTTTGTAATATTTCCCCATAAGGCTGGCTTGTCAGCTTTATCAAGGTGCATTATGCTCTCTCTTATAATGTAATATTTAACACCTTTGTTTTTTGCATTTGGTTTCCTTGGTATCATTAAGGTAGGACAGGAAAAAAAGGCAGATACAAATGTATAAGTGTTGCTCTGGCAATTAATCTGCCAAACCATATGCAACCAGCTGGATGACTAACGAGTGGGGCCCTGATTCTGCAGGCAGAGCACTTCTTGTCTTTCAGGTGGCTAATTCCACCCATGTGTTCTCACTGAGCAAAAAAACATTTTTCTGCTTCATTGTGTGGATGTCTTGGTTTCAGCTGGGATAGAGTTAATTTTCTTCCTAGTAGCTGGTATGCTGTGTTTTTTAGTTTAGTATGAGAATAATATTGATAACAGACTGATGTTGTAGTTGCTGCGAAGTAGTGGTTGCTCTAAGTCAAAGACTTTTTGGTTTCCCATGCTGTGCTCAGTGAGGAGGTGCACAAGAACCCAGGAGGGAGCACAGCCAGGACAGATGACCTGGACTAGCCAAAAGGGTATCTCATAGCATAGAACAGGGGTCCTCAAACTTTTTAACCAGGGGACTGGCGCACGGATGAAGTGGCAGGCAGTCATCTGCAGCTGCTTGGTTTCCCCCCCCAACCCCCGGCGGGGGGCGACGGGGGGGGCAGGGGGGGGTCTGTAAATACCGGGGGCCGGATTGAGGACCCTGGGGGGCTGTATCCGGCCGCGGGCCATAGTTTGAGGACCCCTGGCATAGAATATCACGCTCAGTATATAAACTGGGGGGACCTGGCTGGGAGTGGCTGATTGCTGCTTAGGGACTGGCTGGGCATTCGCTGGGAAGCACTTGTGTTGTGTATCACTTGTCTTTCTTGGGCTTTATTTCTCCCTCTCTCTCTCTCTTTTTGTTCTCTCCCTTTTATTAGGATTATATTATTTTTTAAATTTTATTTCAATTGATAAACTGTTCTTATGTCAATCCATGGGTTTTACCTTTTTTTCCAATTCTGCTCCCTGTCCCAGTGGGGTTGGATGCAGGGTGAACAAGTGGCTGTGTGGTATTTTGTTGCTGGCTGGGGTTAAACCACGACACTGGGTAAGTGTGACACAGCACAAGTGAGGTTTATTTGGCAGTTTCTCCCCTTGTTTTAACACTCCAGGGCATTTGAAGGTGTGGGGCTCAAAGGTGAGGTGTGTATACCTTAGAGAGTCAGTCAAACAATTCTAAATGCATGGGTGTGGGTTGGGTTTGTTGTAGCATTTAGCAGCCTGCTCAAGTAACTTCACAAATAACATCCAGTTTCTCTGGCAGCTTGGAGATGTTGAATTCTGCTTCTGTCCTGAGTTTTTGGATTGCTAGATGTAGTGCAGACTGCAGAGAAGCTTATCAGAACTGGTGTTACCAGAGGCTAAGAGAATATAATTCACATTCCCAAAATATAAGAAATTCAAACAGGATGTTATCAAGTGTGTGGGGTTACATCCTAGTTGTTTTCAACTTTAATGAGAGGTTCTCATCCTGAATTTATAGATGGTGAATTCAGATTTCCACCTCCAGAAACACTAAAATGCAGGCCTTCCCTCTCCATGTTCGTTTCCATTGGCAGTCCACTGGAGCTTCACCGAGTCTCAGCTGCATCCTCCATAAATTGGGGGATGTGCTTCACTCGGTCCTTTGCCAAATATTTCATTTTTCCTTCCCCTGAAACTTCTGAATCTAGCTAGTAATGCTGCTCAGAAAAGGCATTCCAGTCCTATTTCTATCTCCTACTTTATTTCCTCCTCACTCTTCCTTGTGCCCTATTTCTTCAGTTTGTTCCCCATAGGGAAGTATAAGGGGCTCCTCTTTCCTTTTTTTAACCTCATTTTTATTTTTTGGTCACTTCCCACCACAATGGTTATCTCTACTAGAAGCAAGATTTCTTGACTAGACAAAAAGAGACAGGCCTTTTAAATAAGTCAGTCCTTGTTAAGAAGTGGGAGATGACAGCCATTTTCAGGCATAATCCTTGAAGGAAAGCCAGGCATTCTGTGGTGATTTCAAAGCCCTTTGTTACCAGAGAACACTATTTTACATTCCCAAATGCCAGTTCTCTTAGTAGCATTCTGCGTCAAATCCAAAGAGTATTTTGAAATACCTTTCATTTTTGATAAATTAGCATAGATATGTTAATATGGCTGTGAATCTTTGTATGGTGCACGAGTCTTTTTATTAGTTTAACTGCCACCATCTTTTCTGAGACCAGTGGAACTTTGTCATAGGTCCTACAGAACTAATTTCGTACAGCCAAAGCTGGCACAAGCTGCAGCTGGGTTTAGGTATACTTGCTCTGGCTTTCTGTCACAAGTGGGTGGATCATTTTCAACCCCAAGAAGCAACTTGTACTGGATTTGTTAGGAATGCAAGATGTGATACTTTAGCCCATGTTGGGTACTACGGCAAATTCGTAAGGCAGTAACTATCCAGTGATACTTTAGGGTAAAAAACAGGTAGAAACCAAACTCTTTACCTTCAGCTTCTGTGAAAGCTGACCATCTGCCTGAGGTACATAAGAACTGTTTGTGTCTTTCTTCTCTGACAGAAATATCCCTGGATTTTATTTTTATTATTTAAAACAGAGCTAGTGAGGCCATGTATACTGTAAGATTTCTTCAGTCAGTAAGCTTTGGCATTTAAATCTCACAAATTAAGTGCATTCATTAGCCAGGTTCTCAGATGGCTAAGCACCTGAAAACTGCAGTGTTCAGGGCGCAAGTTACTAACCAGCCCTGAAAACTGAATTGCAAGAAGCAGACAATTTTCTTTCTTACCAGCACTTGTTTCACTAAGCAGTGTTTCTGGCCATATATGCTCTGCACGGGGAAACTTTTGTAGTGTTTGCAATATTGTTTCACAAATGGTTTTATGATTTGTGGCTCCCAGAAAAACATATTCCAATAAAACAGCTTTGACACTTGCTTCACCTGGTTACTCAAAATATTAACATCTCTGTTCAGTGAAGGTATGGCAAGCACATTGAGGACATAGTAATCTTGGGCACTTCCTCTTTCATCACAGACAACCGACACAGAAATTGTTCCAGCTAATTTCTTTTTTCCCCCGGCAACATCGTAATCAAAGACTTTAGGGAGATACTCAGTACGCAACCATTGAGATGTTGGCATGACCCCAGGAGATTTTAGGTTTGCTTCAAGGTAGCAATACAGGCTGGGGTTATCAAGATCACTGAGTGCCACATTAACACATGTAAATGCTCCCACCATATTACAAAAAAAAAAAAAAAGGACTCGCTGAATTGTTTTGGTCCTAAACAGTTACTGTTTTCCTGTGGGGCACATAGGAACAAAATCAGGCTCTGCCCTCAAGATGTGCCCTGCAGCTTCTGGATGGCTGACGGCGGGCAGCCTTTCCACCAGGATAGCAGCACTGGCACACCCCATGCACAAAATTCTGCCACCAGAAACATTAAACACCATTTTGTAGGAAGACCGAAACCGGTTGTGAATGTTTAATTTTGCACCTGTTTTTGTCTGCCTCAGCCTGCCATGTACAGTGGCTCTGGTTTTAAGGCCTGTCCTTTTCTCAGGCACCTGCCTGGCCTGAGGGCAACCAACCCTTTTGGAAATGGGGAAACAAGAAAAAAACTAAGAACCGTTCCTGTTTCCCCCCTCCTCCCACCTGATGAAAGAGGACTTCAGGGGTCTGTAGGGGTGGTGGTGTTACATACTGCACTTTTTACAGAGCTGAGGATGTCTCTCTTCCCTAAAACTTGCGACTGTTTCTTACACCCCTCACACCTGCCCTGGGCAGGGGCAACATGGAGGGCCCCTTGCCTGCTGGAGGAAAAGATCTCTGGGGGACGGACCGGAGCAGTTTCTCTGCACGAGCTTCTGGCCTCTGCCCTTGTGTGTTCCCTGGGGATTTCCCCCTCTGCTCCCCCGGGCTGGGAAGGTGTGAGGGAACCCAAGGGTAGGCCGGGTCCTGTCCAGCTGGAGCTGCCCAGGTGTATATAGCAGGAGGTGTTGGGAAAGCTGGACCCATGGGGCAGCATGTCGGTGGCTTCTGGCACCTTCCTGACAGCGTCACACTTCTGGGTCAGTACAAATACACAAAAAAGGGGCTTATAAGGGAGAAAACCCTGGGAGCAGTACTGCTGCAGTGCAGGGCTGGAAAGCACACAAGTGCCCTGCCTGTTCTGGGAAGACGTCACCTCCTGGCATGAGCGGAGGCCTGGCTGTGCCTGGCAGTGCTCCTGGCGGGACCCCCAGCGGTGGCCAGTGACTGACGGGGATGCGGTGGTGGGCAGTGGCCAGTGACTAACGGGAACACAGAGGGGAAGGTGAGGGACAGGGCGCAGGACCCCTGGTGCGCTCCTTGGCCAGTTGGCAGTGTCTGTCTCTGGTAGGAGCATCCGGGTAATGCAAGCACTGGGTGAGCAAACACACAGATTTGCTTAGGATTTAAGGGTTAGTTAAATATGTCCCTCACAAAAAAAAAAAAGGAAAAGTTTTCTCACTTTTTTGATACAGTACTTCTGTTATCATGATATTAATAATTTCGAGGACACTGTGGAAGACTGTACTAAGCTGTTGCCGTGTCAATTACACAGAGCTATATTTTTGTGCTCATTATTATTCTTGGATGTCTCTAATTTACATCTAAATGTACTGACTAATTTTGATTCAATCATGTCAAAAATGATAGGTCATGTGTGGGAGGAGATGACAGTCCTACCATCAGGAATTGCCAGAATGTGAATTCCTCGGGGCAATGATTTAATGCCCAAGTCAAGCAGTGCTGTCAGAATTGGAGGCCAAATTATGACACATTATGCTGTACTATGGACTTGCACATACAATCCATATGAAAAAAGTGACTGAGATTGGAGTTATTAAACTATGCTTTAACCGCTGCTACATTTTCCTTCTCGCCTTCACTCTCTCTCCCCCCGCCGTCTTTTTTTCTTATTCCCTGCTCACTGCATTTGTTCAGAGGTACTAATAATGGTACAAAAATCTCTGCTGTAACAACCAACATCCCAAGCCATTCTGAACAGCAGCCTGTGATTAAAGTGGGTGATAAAATATAGGCGCTTGATGTACATTCCTGCTTAGCCTTTCTTTAAATCATTTACATTTTTTTAGCAAGCTACATCTGAGCTAGATGTTCTGTGAAGGGGCAGGGCCTATTCATTCCATTGTGCTTTTTTCCCAGTTTGTTTTTTTTTTTTTTAAAGGTATCCACTGTCTCTGGATAAATCTGCTGAATAACATTCAGCAGCTCCAGAGCAATCCATAGGAACTGTTTTGCATATTGGATAACTCATCCTAATTATTGCATCCTATTTGCCTTTTTTTTTTTAGCTTAAGGGGATTTATGCATCAGAAGTGAGATTATTTTGTTTTTTTAAGAGATGTTTGTTTTAATACTGGGGGAGAAGCTGCAGAGCTGTTTACCATGAACACTTGTATGTTCCGTTTGTTGCATATTGTTGTTCAATCAATGCTGTGATTAATGTCTTAAAATTCTTGATTAGAGTCACTGTGAAGCTGTTGAATTTCATAATCTTGTATTTTCATACTGCTATTATATGTTCATCTATTTTAGTCCTAAAATAATGCAATAAGATACTTACTATGATGTATTTGATAGCTGAGTCAAAATAATTGTGTTTTTCAACTATATAGAATGACTTTTAAAAAATAAACCTTGAGATTTCAAATCATTTCTGTGAGAAGTTGTAATATTTGATTTTAGTGGCACAGGAGTGAACAATTTTTAGGGTGCACATCTCAGTTTTGGAATGTTTAAATTAAATCCTTAGTCTTTTTTGAGGTATTTGAGATAAACAAAAAGGGAAATTTTGTGTACCATAACAAATATAACATTTTAAGCATTGCTTGAGAACCAGGCTCTAAGGAAACTGGCTGACATTTCAGCCTATAAACTGAGAATGGGCACTGGGAGGAAGGGCCATTGCTGAAGCTGGAAAAGATAGAATTGATTGTCACCAGATTTGGATTGTTTGGATGAAGTGCAGTGACATTTTCAGAGAAAGTTTGGAATTCTGTTTATAAGCCTTGAGACTTAATATTCACAGAGCCCCAAATCCTTACAAGTCTCTTCCCAAGCAGATCTGCCTTGCTGCAGACATGTGGCTCGTGTTGTTCTTTCTTACCTCCCTGGGATCATTAAAATTCATGGTGTCTCAACTTTCTCAGCTGGTTTCAGGCTGGATGCCAGCCTGGGGACTGTCCCCATGTCTGATGTGGTGGTGGCCACTCATAGCTCCAAATACCTGACTATGTGCTGGAAGCGTAAGACGTTTCCAAATGGCTTTTGTGCTGTGTGCTGTCCTAACAACTGTTCGTGATCTCCTTTGAGGCCACAGGAAAAAAAGGCAGCAGGGTAGATGGGTTGCATGGGCCAGATCTGCCAGCTGGATTAATCAACCCAGTTTGCATCATTGCATTCCAAGTGACAATCGTTGTTGCAGTAGGAGGAGAGTGTGTTACACCTTCTCTCATGGAGGTGAGATGAGTGCCCAATGTGCTAAATAGCAGAGAAAGGTCCCCCTGTTTTCTGGGAGAGTTCTCAGGCAGTTGGGATGGTTCCCAATATCTCAGGATTTTTGATGTGGTTGTTGATGTCTGTGCCAAAGCTGCAATGCTGGATGCTCCAAAAAGTAGTACAGACAGCAGCAGAAATGAAAAATCCAATCCAATCAAGTTCACCCTTCCCAGGGGCCACTTTGGGGAAAAGGAGTAGAATTTGTCGGGACTTGGAAGGAAATGAACGAGAGGTTGTACGGATTGGATTGGATGTTGGGATTGTAAGAGGCAACAAGGAGTCTACAGATCTGATTTCACTTCTGCAGGCACGCAATCAAAATTCCTCTTTGCACTGACATCAAGTAGAAATGATCTGCAGCCAACTGGATTTCATACTTCAGTCTGCATTTCCCTCAATGCAGAGAGTTCCTATCCCTGATAATTAAACTTCAAAGCTAACACCCTATTAAATGAATAAAGCTATTATTTCAGTCTGTTTGGCCACAGAGTCAGCTGGTTGACATAGTGAAGGCATTAAAAAGGGCCATAAATTTCACTGTTTTTCAAACAAAAGCAATGTTTTCGAAAATGCAGCAAAATCATCAGGAATACCTTAATCTCATGATGTCTGCAGATTTTTCTGTGTGCCTGAATGTCTCTTTTCAGTGCTTGGGAAAAACACAAGCTAAACCAGTTTTCCTGACTTCTGCTGGGCATGGGCTTGCTGAAAAGCCAGGACTAGCAGACTCATTTCAGTTGGCAGAGGGAAATCGAACAGCTGACAGGGACCATACCTGGAAGGGCATTTCTTCCTTGTAGTTTAGTCACAGATTCCCAAAGATGGAAAGAATGGAAGCTTGCTGTGTAAAACAGAAAGCCATAGCTCAGTAAGCTATCTTGCCATTTTGCTGGTACCTGAAAGAAATGTATTTTAGACCCACGTAATGTATTAGACCCATGTAAGCTTGCACAGTTTTGTACAAAATTATTCTTGGACTTCTGTTTGTAGTCCTACATAAAAAAGCCAATCCCTTCTTTTGGATTTCTGAGTTCTGGAAACTGATGATATTTTGCATATGGAACTGTGTCAAGTGTCTGTCATTCCATTTTTGCCAGTCATCTTAATCCCATTAATTCCTGGTTTTCCTGGAAATTTAATGTTTTTTTTCCAAACAAAATTTGCCCTATTTCACAGGACAAGGTGAGACTTCCTAAGCTGGTCACTGGCTTACCTAACAGTCCTGCTTTTTCAAGATTAGGGTGGAGGTAGAGGAGGAGCCAGATATGCTGGATAGACCCAGAGATGCTGTTTGAATAGCCTGCAGCTTTGTTAACACATCTGGGAACTATCCAGCAATAACTTGTACAAAACAGATCATTCTTCCTTCCATAATCCACTCCACCTGTTGGAGGGCTGCCATCAGGATGACTAGCTGGTGTGGCCATTTGGGCTTGTTTTCTGGCCTTACTTTCCATGTGGTCAATAAAGCGGTGAAGAAATGGTCAGATACTAACCTCATTCAGCAGCTTCTCTGAACCCCTGACTCCTCTACCCTTTTGCTGGCTTCTGTTTGCCAGCCTGCTAATGTTATGGTTTGTCTGCCCTACACTGCATTGTTTGCAAGTTCTAGAAGATTGAATATAATTTTCCAAGCTCCCTTCTGTGTTCCTAAACTGCTGAAGTGACTTTCCTTAACTTGTCCCATCTGTGATCCCAGCCCAGTGACTCCTTGGCTGAATGGAAAGGAGGGGAAGAAATTTTCCCTGGCCTGGAAGAATGTGACTTTTATTGAACACACCTTCCCTAAGCTTTGCATTTTCAAATGCACTGTAAACTAGTACCAACACATACCTGTTTCCTTTCGCCACCTACACATCTGTGAATTTGTTTCATGCAAGACTAGAAGATGACTGGTTTATCTGTGCCACATACAACTAGTAGCATCTCATCATCATCGTTCTTCTTTTCTGTTGTTCTGAGTTGAACTGGCTGGGCTGGCACAAAAAAATATTTCTGTTGTGTGTCAATATAAAATGGTATTGGATTTACTCATGGCCTCTGACATGAACATGCTTGTCTTCCACTTTTGGCATTTAAAAGTCCAGGTGGTCTATACAAGTGATTGAGCCTCTCTCCATAGTCAGCTGAGAGAGAAACACCTTCAGAGGACAAATAGCACAATCTTGGTGACATATTTGCCTGGCATGTGTTGCATTTTGTCCCTGATGTACAGTGGGCCAAACTGGCTAGATAAAAGTCAAGTAACACTGATTCACTCTGAGGAATACTTGTGACAGAACAATAAAAACAATTACCTTAGGGAATTTTTCCTTAGGGGAGTTTTCCATTCTGCCAGCTGGACCAGCCTAGCACTTCTTACCTAAACATCTCTACAAGACCATATATATTAGAAATAGCTGTGAAAAACAGACGTTGAAAGGTGCTTATTCAGCTGCTTATTCCCACGCTGAATAAAAAAAGAAGGATATTTCATTCATACTTGGCCTTTTCCTTTCCTGGAATCCCTGTGCAGTACGACAGCAATATTTCTTAGCAGTGGAATAATTTATCAGCTATGGATATATAAAACGTATAGGATACAAATTTTTGTGAATCTGGCAAGCTACTTTTTTGAAACCTTAGGATTAGCCAAACGTAACTTGAAGTTGCAGAAGTTCTGTAACCTGACCTCTAGGTATATTTTCAGTTGCAGTATCCATGGGACAGATCCTGACTGACCAGGAAAGACTTTGTCTTAGCATCCACAGTTATGTTTCCTCTCTTCTCCCAATACAGCTACCAGCCACTGATATCAGCCGTTTTTTTCCATGCTGGGAACTGACCCAGAATGCTCTTTGCTGAAAGACAGAGGAAGAGTAAGAAGAGGAGTTTGGCAGAGAGAGGTCAGAGCTGTCTTTGTGTTCTTTTCATAGCGTGGGAAGTCTCTAAGGAGGGAGGTGAATCTCATGAAAAGGAAGTCTAACCCTCAAAAAATTAGAAAAAATATGAAGAAGGAAGAATACCAGCCAATAGAAAAGCTACGTTTGTCTGTGGGAGCAGATGGATGGTGGAGAAACCAGCCGCTGCTGGAAAAGGAAGTTTGTGAAATGGCTTGCACAGAAAGAGTGGCTCTTAGGAAAAGACTTGGAGGATGTGGGTTGCTTGCTGGTGGGAAAAGGGGGTGGAAGGATGGCAGGTTCAATTTGCATTTTGTACTTTTCTTCTTGCTCCTTTCCCTACCCACGTGGTGTGGAAAATCTATTTTCAGTCTTGTATAAAAGCATTCCAAATTAAAGCAAATTATGAGCAAAGCGGGGAAAAAGCAGATGTGAATACATGTGCTAATTAAATTGAATGGTCCGGCTACAATCTGGCACTGGTGCTTCTGAAGACTGGAATACAAAAAATATTTCTTCAAAGTTATGTATTTCTATACAGAAATCTTTCCTGTTTGGCATTATGGTAAGATGAGTTTATTATTCAGATTCCAACAAATGCTGTTTTCCAGATGTGACTTCACTAGTTACTCCAAGCTATTAAACTCTCAGTGCCCTCAGAGTTGACACATATTTGACATATAAACACCATTACACAAATAAAATAGAAATTCCTCAGAAAACTGATCTAATAACATTGGAGTGATAAACCTTTAATGTTAGTTGAGGGTAATACGAATTACCAGCAACAAATAACAGACTTGGAAACTGTGTTAGCAGGACAATGCCTGTGGTGTAAAGAAACACAAACAAGCAGAGCAAACAAAATATTGTGGCTGGAATTTGATTTGGAGAACAGTGCTGGTGGGTAACTGTGTACAAGGCTTTGTGCGTGCATGCGTTTTTACGTGGGTAATGGTCATGTCATCTTGTTTTGAATGATCAGTAATTAAAGAAAGGCCTTCAAAATAGCTGATACAATTTACTGGCTTAGGGTGGACTCTGTTGGTTTCACTTGTAAACATGAGTTGAGATTTGTGAGGGCTTCCTTCATATGGCTCACGCCAGGAGAATGGGGAATCTGATTTAGCACTTTCTGCTTTCTTTCTTCCTGTTCTGCTTACACCTTTGTATGAAATGAGTAATGCTTTTGTTTCTTCTGTCTGACTTTGTTGAATGATTTACATTCAGGAAAAATGGTTCCCCATGGAAATAACCGTTATTAATTTCCCATACCAAGGCTAAAATAGCCTTGATACCATCATGATAAAGAATAGTGTGGTTAGAATCATTGTGCTATAGCATTCACTATGACTTTTAAAAATGTTAATTTGGTCTCTTAATTTGACCTCGTGTTAGGCACTTTATGAAATGAAGATAAAAATGGAAAGGGTAATACATTAATGCTTAATCCACTTAATGAAATAGGATTTTCTTTGTGATTCCATATAAATTAGTGTATAACTGCGAGTATTTTACCTGACATAATAATAGAGATGAAATTAATTCTTAGCTGTAAATCCTTGCGGTTAATTTTGAAACGGTCACTTTACTCCTGTGGATTACTGCATTTTACTATTGTCCGGAAGACTCAAATCATATTTTTACTTTGTGCTGTTTTCTACTTACTGTAGTTGTTTCGCTCCTGTGTCTGAGACCCTACAAATGTGAAGAATGCTGTGAATTAATATATGCCAAGGGGAAGGTTAATTATGGTACATTCCTCACACAGGACTGTTTTGAGATGTGTTGCACAGGTCACTGTTATTTTACTTTTTTTTTTCTTTTCCAACATCATGGAAAGTGGAAAGTGTTGGAAGGAGAAGAGACACTTTGGGTTCTGCAGTTCTTTCCCTTCCAGTCTGACATCTTTTAGTCTTCACAGCTTACTGTAAGACATCAGGTTAGAAGGCTGTGCCCTGTGGGTATTAGCCATTGCCCCCTGAAGTGAGTCTTTCCATGATGCATGTATGATTACTGGCATCACTACTGACACACAGTGGATTCAACCAATGTCAAAAGCATGAATGGCTACGGCTTGAGCTAAACCTCTCTCACCCTGGGGGGTCATTGATTCTGTGGAATCTGCATAGGGGAAAGACCAGTAGCACACACACCACCAGGCCCTCATGTTCAAGAACCTGTAGAGCATTAACCGGTGTTAATCTTCCCTCATCAAATCCATGCATTGCAGAGCAAAAGAAGTAGACGGCAAATTGATATTGGGGCAGATGGACCATTTACAGGATCGGGATGCCATTGAAAAGGACTGAAATGTACTTGACCATATCTGTTTGACTGCAGTATCACATATGTTTTGCTGATGAGTTCATGAGGACTTGGTGGAGTCAATTACACCGTGAGCTGATTAAGATTTCTCCACAACTGTTTTGCACTCTTGCAGCCCCTGTGGAAACACTGGAATTACTCCTCATTTGTAGGCATGTGAGATCAGAATCAGCTCACTCCACCACCACTGGCTACAGACAGCTGCGTTTAACATGAACATGCTTTCCCCGTCTGCCAGTGGATTTAACTTGTACCAACTCTGTATATGGTTTTGGTTGACTAATAAATTCCCAGTTATTTAGTACAGTGTTCTACCTCTTCATTTACATCAGCAGGACTTTTCCATTAATGTGTAACCTTGTATTCAGTTGGGACCAAGTAATACTCCATGTGTACTGATTTTAGTCCATTAAAATATTACACATTTTATATTTTTAAAAGGAACCACAGGAAATCCAATTCTTTCTTTCTTTGAGTTTCATTATTCTAATATCAGAAACCATATGTGGCTTTCTACTCTGTTGTTTGTTGTAACATGTGGCTGAAAAATAATGTAAAATTGAGACTTAATTGGACTAAATCTTGGCAGACAAGCTGAATCTGGTTTAAAGAAAACCCAAACATCTTCCTTTCTGAAAACTGTGAGGCCTTGAGTGTAGTCAGTTGAGGATTTAAAAAAAACCAACTGTTGAGCTGGTTAGGTAAGAGACCCTACCAACCATGAGGCTTGGGGCCTGATTCTGATGTTACTTGCCTGGGTAGAAAAACATCAGTAGCTCCACTGAAGTCAGTGGCATTAACACAATATAAAATCCATTAACGTGAGATCAAGCTCTGGTCAGTTATTTGGAAGTGAGAGGACTGCAAGCCAAGATCTGCAGTCCCTGCCTTTTGAAGTGTAGTGGCTCCATGCTCCAGGCCCCAACAGCTTTATGTGCTCTGCTGGGAAAAATCTGCTTTAGGCCTTTTAATGATTAGAAGAAGAAACTGGAAAGAAGTTAGTTTCACTTTGTAGGCTGGCTGAATAATAGGAGAGCTTGCAGCTGGCAGGCAAATCTCGCTGGTTGTGGCCCAGTCATTGACACCTGGGTAAGGCAAGGCTTGGGACATCTGAAGTGGGACATCGGCTCCACTTCATGTCAACCCTTGAGGTGTCCTGGGCTTACAGAGGATCTGGTTTTGCTTTGCTGAAGGTTGGGCCAAATCCCCGCTAATGGCAGTGTAACCATCTGAGTGCAGGGGGTAGGCTGGGAGCAAGGAAAAGAGACAGACAGGGCAGGGGCAATCCCTGGTGTATTAAGGTATTAGAGTAATGTACAAGGAGGAAAAAAAGGAAGTACTTTTAAAAGTGTAACTTTCTATTGTTTGAAGCATTGTGGAAATTAAATGTGAACTTCCATTGCCTGGAACCTCAGCTGGCTTCATCATATATCAAACCAATGGGAATCATTAGGGAAAACGGCAAATTTAAGTGCTGTTCCTCTCTGTATAACCCACACTTTCCTTCAAGATGATGTCAAGTGTCAAAACAGAAGTGTGGCTGGGGCAAGAGCTAGACAGGCTGTTTCACTTCAGGAACATTTACTCCTTGCTTTCCATGATGGCAAAGCATTCCCAGGCCTGTCCCAATGTTTTTCTGTGCTCCTGGCATTCAGGGTAAGTATCCTGAAGCAGCTTAAAATTAAACAAGTGAAAGTAGTTAGTGCTTGTACATGGCAATTCCCATCTGTGGAATGCAGTCATGCTTTTGTGAGGGAGAAGATGAGGAATGGAAAAATGATGTGTTCTGTATACAGTGAAATAGCAAGTTGGTAGCAGAACCTGGAAAAAGGAAATTGGATCTTCAGATTGCCAGCCCATTTCCTCCCCAGCATGGGCTGCTGGTATGGGCATTAATGCCAACATTTGTATTTCCGTGTCAGGGTTTATTTTCCCAATGAATATTTATCTACATATGATTGGGGGAGGAGAATAAGTATAACCTTCTTCTTCCCCAGGGTACTGCCTTTAACCATTCATGGGTACATTACAGAGGAAGACGGAAGATTTGTGTGTCAGTAAGTTAATGGATTTCTTTATCACCCACTTGGGTTTCAACCTATCCCACTCCAGACTGATCATTTGCAACAAACATGCCAGCTCTGAAGGCTGTAAATTCTGAATGTTAATTCAGTGAGCAATGATCCAAAAGGAAAACAAGGAATTAAACAGTAAATGACCAAGTGGAAGAGAGAACAAAAACCTTAACTGTAGCTGGGTTCAAGTTTAAATGAAAGAGAGATTGTTGCCTGTTCTGTGATGTCAAGGACAGAGGGTGTTTCTAAATCTGTTTCTCTGTATTGCCATAAGGTACTTAGATTGTGTCAATTGTATTTTAGGAAGCAAAACAAACAAACAAACAATCCTTTCTTTCAGTGGATAAAAGAAACAAAGATAATCTTATCATATAGAGAAAAACTTTTTGGGGGGATTAAGACCCAATAAACCTGGGGTTTTTTTCTACTGAGTATAAATGAGTTCCATGAACTTCAATGCATTCAGGAAGAGGAAGATTTCTTTGTTCTTTTTGCTTTGTTTGGAACTCACAACAGCTAACCAAGTTTTGTCTATGCTGACAGTGCTGCATATCAGGGCTACACTCAAGTGGAGCAAATGTCAAAAGCTGCAGAACGTCTGGGTCACTGTGTGTGTTTTGAAAAGTAACTTGCTGTATCGAACAGTAAAATGGCATAAAATGGGACACAGACTCCATCTCTAAAGCACCTTGTGAGAATGGCAAAACAAAGAAAATCCCATACTTGCAAGTTTGGTTTTTTTCTTCTCTTCCACAAATCTGAACCCTTGGAAAAGGAATATGTTGAATGACTGTTGACCATCTACTGAAGTTGCTGCTTGGGAAACCGTAGTTTGCTTTCTTGGTTTTTCAGCTAGAAAATTGTTACCTTCTCACACTACCTGGTGGAAAAGTTTATGCTACTGGAATCAGGCAGCTGAGATCAATAATGATATGCTCGATGTAAGCTATTTTTGTGAAAGTTGGCCTTTATAAACAGATGGGGCATGTAAGGAAAACAAAAGGCAGAGAATTTTCTTAAAGTACAGGTGTTTAAAGAGTTGCTAGACCACAGCCTGGATTCCTAGAAAGTTTTCAGGAAGGCCAGTTGCTTACAAAGGCAAGTGATTTTTGTTGAGCATACAAAGGGTGGCCAAATCCTGAAATAGTGTACTTTGCTTGGGAATGGTGCATTAAAATTATCCTTCCTGTTTTTGAAGCTAAAAGTTGTCATGAACATTAATTGCAAGCACTCTTGCATGCTTTGGCTCCAATTTAGTCTCCATCTAAATTAGCTAGAAATCTATGGGCTTGATTTATTGCATTTGCAACAGTCGCACTAAAGGAAGGTAATTCCTTCTGAAAATGCCACATGCAGGCAGGAACAGGAAACCAATTAGGAATCAGTGGATGATAAATGGGCATTTTTACCAGCAGTTTACTTAATATCCCCATTAAATAAGCCTCTTTGCATTTATCATTTCATTCTCCCTCAGTCTATAAGGTCTTCTAATTGCTGCCTAAATGAGCCCTGTGTTTCAGTCCAAATTTAATCTTGGATCAGGAGAGAGATATTCTTTCCAATGCTTGCCTGCCCAGCTGCCAAGAACTGTCAGAAATGATCACATAACTTTACACTTTTCTCACAGTCTCATTGGAGAAATGTAAGATTGACAGAAATAAAAAAACACAGGCCATATTTTTGCTTTAAATTGTAAACTATAGTGCGAGCAACCCTTTTCCTCAATTGCATTTCCTGTATTTTTTTTTTAAAGTGGCACTAAAAATAGATGGAAGTTGTAATGTTACCCTGTGCTTTTTCGTTTTGGAAAGTTACCTTCAGTGGAAGTAGATGTGTGGCAGAACTAATGAAGTGTTACAGAGTTTGTGCAGCAAACAATTACTGTCTGGCTGTGGCTGGGTGGATTGGTTACTGAACATTTGATTTGTGGGCGGAACATGGCATCTCCAGGCTAAATGGCAGTTGAAAATGATAAAGAATCCCAAAGCAGTTGCCTTAACCTGCCTTTTAATTTTATTTTTTTTTTTCCCTGTAACACTCAGATTTAGGGGTATAGAGTCTGGGCTCTTGAGAACAACAAATTAGTTGTGGTGGTTTTTTTTGATTCTGTTATTTCAGAGGTCTCTTCTGAGCTTGGAGCATAAGCAGATGTTTGCAGCATATGTAGAATTCATGGATCAGCCCCCAAACATCATTTTGGAAGGGGACATTCCCAGGCATTTAGAGTCAACTGATTCCTGAACTGCAGTGGACTTTCACCTGGGTGGTCCAGATGTCAGACCTTGTGCCAAAAGTACAAAGCCTAATTGCCAGTGCTCTAAACCTCACATATTGCTGAAAAATTGGCAGCGAGTAACAGGCCCAGAGGAGGAATATTACCCAAATAGCCACTGCTGATTAATCTTCCTACTGTCAAAAGCATACACATCTGCCTCAGTACAAACAACTCAATGCAAATGCTGTTAACTTGCCCTTCATCCAGACCCTTCAGCTTCTAATTTAAAATATCAATCAAGGTGGAGCCCAGTGTTAATGCTAGAGGACTTGTAACTGATGTCAGTGGGAGAGTCTAGGACTGAGCCACTCAAATCTAGGTTCAATAATGGCAAGTGTTATAATAATCTCCAAAACAGAAGGGCAAATGAATCTCTCATCTAACTTGCCTTTCTAACACCACAAAACAACATATATGACAAGAAAAGAAAGAAATACAGCTTCTGTGGAGCTCTGACCACAGGCGTGAGGTTATAAACCATTCACTTTATGTATGTGCTTGCCTGCTATTTTTTTTCCTTAAAAAAAAAGAAAAAGAAAAAGACACTCAGAGCATATAGATAATAACAGCATGGGAAACATTGCACCTCAAAAACATTTTTCTCTTAATTCATTGAAAGGTGGTTTAGTATGGACACTGTCATGTGGATTCAAAACTGTAGGAAAAATCATAAACAAAGGTAATGGTATTCTGTTGAGGAAAGGAAATGATTGATGGGCTCCAGGGTGTACTAATATAAAATTTGTCTTATTTTACTGTCTCCATTAAAGATTCGAAGGTGAGAGTAAGAAAGAAGTTATTTACATTCAGACATGATACAAAGCTGTCATCCTATGCCATCCAAAATCAGGCACTTTTGAGCATTTTTGTCTTAATGTTTTCTTTAAATCATTCGTTATCACAGGGAGTCTGGGGAAAACCCGACATGAAACCTAATATTTCAGATAATGAAGATGAGATTACTGGATAAGAATGGCTGTACCAAGCTAGACCAAAGGCCCATTTAGCCCATCTTCTGTCTCAGAAGTGGCCAATAGCAGATGCCTAGAGAAGGGTATAAAACAGGGCAGCATTCAGTGGTACTTTTCCTGACTAAGGAAGTGGAATTGTCAAAAGATGAAGTATCTGTCCAAATTAATATATTCAGCACCTGAGATGTAGATCAGGACTAAATGTTAGTTGTCTTCAGCTTCTGAGAACTAGCAGGTACAGTTTTTATTTTTCAAACATTACAAAAATCAAGTCAACAAAATCCAGTCATTCTAGGGGAGGGGAGAGGGGTGAAATTCTGTCACCCGTCATGGCTGGCTTTGAGAACAAAAAAAGCGTTGGAATAAATGGTCCATTTTCAGCATGATATGATGGTGCTGCTACATGTGATCCCAAGCAGTTAACAGATCCATTTATAATCTGCTAGAAGTGGGGGAGGAAATGTCAGGATCGCAAAATCTGCAAAATTATTTAGATTAGTCCAGATGAAATGAGACTGTGAGGAACTCTGGTGGGACTTAACGAAGCTAGGTGGCTGGGGAACACGATGTCAGACGAAATTCAGTGCTGACATATACACAGTAATACACATTGGAAGGAATAATTCGATCTACTTTGTTCACATTACTAGGTTCTAAATGAACCACAGCCCGCCACAGAAAAGGGCTTGGCTTTTGGTGGACAAACCAGTGAGCAGCAATGGCAAAAAAGCAAGAAAAATGTTAAAATCAGGGGCTAGAGAACACTGAAGATACTGGATTGTCATCATAGAATTATAACTGAAAATATAGAGCATAAATAGGAGGGGCAATGGATAGAAGTAATGGAAGTTATTAGAGGCATAGCACGAACTCTGTATCTAAGGAGAATTAAAAGATGACAGTGTGCGAGGACAATTAGGAAGGAGCGTGATGAAAGTATATAAAATTACGAAGGACATAAAATAGATATATCATGGGTTCTTATTTGTCCTTTTTCCTAACATGAAAAATAGGGCTACTATGTGAAAGCCCAGAATACAGCTACAGGAGTTCAAGTATCTGTCAGTCCCTCTTTAAATTAACAAAGAACTCACACCAAAATTTATATGCTAACAGGATACATCTCTGAGAGCCTTTATTGAGTAATTTCTTTGCTTGTCTCCTCCCTTTTTGCATCAAGGAATAAAATAAATAAATAAATAAAGAAGACCACTAACACTTAGCTTGGTAAATACAGTATCTTTGTGCATAATAATTAAATATTGCTCCCCAAGCAGGCTTTGGGAGAAGTACATTAACCAGGCTTCCTACTGGACAGTTTTAACATCTGATGGGCAAATATCTCTTTGCCATGCTACTTTTCTCTTTCATATCTGTTAAATCTACATAAGCCTTGTGGTTGGGCAATGGCATAGTGCCAGAGCTGAGGTGTGTTTGAGTAGGCATGGCTGGCTGACCCTCAAGAGGAATTATCTCAGCCTGGGCTGAGGCTCACTAGCCCATAGCTCTCTAGTGATTTCAGATCTTTGAAGGAATGATCCATGTGAACCTAATACACCATCTGTAGATAGCGCATGACTTACCCATGCCACTCCTTGACACTTGGCATTGCTGAGGTGATAACATTACCACTGAAAAATATAGTCATGCACAGACACAGTAAAGAATTTTATTTTCTTGGCCATATTATTTGACAATCATCTATTAAAAGGACTTGAAAACTTCTCATTAGCAATCTGACACTATCAACTCTAGGATGCTTGAACTGACCTTGATCCCTAAGTCTTAGACAATTCCCATGTAAAAGGATATAGCCACTGGTCAGTGGCATAAAATTTATTGTCGTGTTGTCATGGCTTTACACTGTCCAAGCATTCCTCTAAGCTGGTGACTTTTGGGACATCCCTTCAGAGGTCTACAGCTAGTGCAATGTCATAAATTCAGGGGCTAGATATTGCACCTGATCTTGTGCAATAAGAGCATAGAAACAGATTAAAAAAAACAACAACAACAACCAACCCTTGGTTTACCTGTGTGCTATAGTAATAAAGCTAAGGCCCTGGCCCTCAGTGAGTGTGGGTATGTGGTGTGCATGTGTGCACACATGTGTGTGCTTTGTGGCATGGCTGAGCCTGCTATATTTCACTCTTCATGCTTAATCTTCACCCTTCCCCTCTCTTACAGCAGCAGGTCTGTAACAAAGGCGGCTGGCTATATATGCAGCCTATGACTGCCTGTACATATAGCCCTGTGGAGGGGCATTCTGCAAAGTCAGTTGCTATGCAGGAGCACTTTGAAGAGAAGGGGAAGCCCAGGTCCCAGAAACAGAAAGCCTGTAAGATGCTTTCATTCATACAGGAAGGATCAGAGGGGGGCATGTAGCCACAGACCCCTAGGGCAGAGCTGTACGACAGCTTGATGGCTTTGTAGGAGAAATCCTCCCCAGTTTGGTGTGTGGTACTCCACTTGCTCCCCTCTCCCCCAGCTTATTCAAACTCTGAGAAGGAATAACACTTATTTCCTCAGAAAACTAGCCATTATACTGCACTACTGTTGTCAACCATAGATCTAAGTGTACTTTGTAGCCTTTTCCCTGTTTTACTAGCAAGATAACTGAGGTGCAGAGAGCCAAGGTGAGTGCCCAGCCTTGCTAACAGGCTACTGGCAGAGCCAAGAATAAAAGCGTGGTCTATGGCATGACATCTCACCTTCACAGCTTTGCGAAAGCTGAATTGCGAGGTCACTCGGGTAATGCTTGTGTCTTCGTATTTGTCCTGTAAAACACCTGTCTCTCCTGATAAAAAAATAATAAGGAAATAGCCTGCCAGAATAAGGTGAATGTCTGTACAAAGACTCTGCCTATTATTGCTTGGAGTTTTTATTTTGGGTTTGTTTTGGGGTTTTGTGGTGGTTTGTTTTTTTTTTTTTTGACAGCATAGCTGTTATGCTGATGTTGGCCAGTGTACTATGAAAATATATAGAAAGGAGGAGGAAAAAAAAAAAAAAGAGTGCATGACTGTTTTGTGCATATCCTAAGTATCTCTGTAATTTAAGTCTGTATGTGCCCTCATGGAAATCTGCACACTGCATAAAACAAAGTGCTGAACATCTTTGAAAATACAGACTGTACCAGCAGAAACATAATTAAGAGAAAAATGCTAATAACCTTTATGTCTAGGGTGTCATTAGGGGTTAAGAGTGCATATGCATTGTGTCCGGATTTCAGTCCTAAACTTAGGGCTGAATCCAAACAACGTAACCTCATAAAAGTGGTGAATGATGTAAGGAATCCCTTTCCAGTAAAATATTTTTGCCTTTGAGAAAGTGACTGTCATTAATTTGCAACAGCACATACTGACACTCTTAAATTAGCATTTTCCAGGATAATAATCTGTCTAAAGACATATAATGAGAAAACTACTTCTCACACACATTTCTTGAAATCAGTGCCTGCAACCTGATCAAACCATTCAGCAGCCAACATCTTCACTGTGCTCATGTTGCACAGACTTCGAGTTTTGGAAGAGTTGGGTACATTTTTGTAGCCTAACCACCTTTTCATTGAGCACCTGTTGTGTTTAAAATTAACAACTGATTTTCAATTGCCCATACAGCTGTGGTTTCATGCAATCAATCACAACATACAGCCAATACCTTTTCCCCTTGTACCAATAAAGCTTGCCCGGTCTTGTTGCAAGGCTTTCTGGTGTTGGGAAAGGGGATGAGCTGAGATGCCACAGGGTTTTTTCACTACATTCTGCTTTGGAGAAGCACTGGGATAGAGGCAGAAGACTTTAGGATAACATACAATCAATCAGATCTGGTGGCCTGAAGACTTACTATTCGTGGCCATGACATAGAATAGTGGCTGTAGAGCAATTCAGCAGAGGTCTGAGGTTTAGCATGGCAGGGTCCATCCACGGAGAGTTTATGGAGTATGATTATCTAGACTACGGTATGTTGTTGAGTACTGTGCAGAAAATACTTGGTGTAGTATCATTCTTTTTTGTTATCTTCCTTGAGAATTATGTGAAAATATAAAATGCTAACATTTATCAATTAATTTGATTCAGTAAAAAAATCCTAACTCACATGCCTAAGCTGGGCTTTTGGTCTCTGTTATGTCTTGCAAGTGTTTCAAATTATATAGTCCCTTACCTTCATTCCTTTGTGTTTGATGCAAATTGAGATGATATGGTACTCTTGGGTAGCAGCTCAAGGTTGAGCTCTAATTTGGCACAGTCAGCAAGACTTTCATGCCAAATTCTGTATCTCATCATATTCTTTTTCATTGCTATGCCTGAAAATCTTAACACACGTGTAATCCCTTAATTATAGATCAAGATGCAACAATTAATCTGCAATGTTATCCGTTGTACTTTCATTCATTGACACAGAATGATTAATAGTAAAGGACAAGAGAATAAACTGAGATTGTCCATAAACCATTATTCTTCTCTAGCTTGGCAGGAATGGTAAGAAGGAAGTGTGGAGCGCTTTGTATCACCAGTCCTCATTACAATCTTTTGTATTTTGCCTATAAAACTTCTGCAGCAAATCCATGGTGACTCAGGAATGTCATGGTTGTCACTACGCTGCACACCGTGGCCACTCAGAGCTGGGCGGCAGTAGGCAGAAATGGGATTCAGTCCTTCTATTCTTACACTCCAGGTTTCTCCCACTTGGGAAACTAGTAATTGTGTCGGTCTTACAGACCAGAGGTGTCAGGTCTGTCTGATAGAGATTGGTAAGTACTGAAAGAATGAAAATAGTATCTATGTACCACAATATCACTGAACAGTGGTAATATGGTAGTGAGTCCCCCAGACTCATCAACCACTTCAGAAATCTGATTGGTAGGTAAGGCTTTGGAATAAATTTCTATCTTTTTTCACTAGTTTGACAGAAAAAAATATTTTTCCCACTTCCTTTCTGGATCGGGAACAATGCAGTTTATTACTATCTGCTATAATATTATTTTTATAATTAATTACTGAAACTGGTGACTTGATCAATGGGCTGAGACCTCTGTCATATCCATCCTCAATAACTTATGACTTCTGTCATGCTGTTGCTTGTCAGAAGTAGGGGCTTTTGAGGAAGGCAGTACTCTTTCCCATGTTCATGGACAGAGGACCTGGAATGAGACCAAGAAGGGAGACAGTCAGCAGGCTCGCAGACACCTTACATCAAAATGGAGCTAGATTACTGCTGGTCAATCCCTGAAGCAGGGCTGAGATCAGAAAAATGTACCAGAAAAGAAAGTGAGACCTTATCTTCAGGTTGTGTAAGTAAATCTGGCATTATGAAGATAGCTCCTTAAGTTGTCATTTGATCATGCTCAGAGGAAAGCTCTACAAAAAACTTTGTGAGATGTGCTTCTCATAAAGTCTAAACTGGACTATGTTGCATCAGCTCCTTTCATTGATTTGTTTGAAAATACACAAAGCTGCGCTTTTTTGTCTCATTCTTGTGCTTTTCTAGTTGAGTTTAGAATCATGGTGGCCAGCTGGAAGCTGGCTTGCCAGAGGGACTAGTTTATAATGAACTACATAGCCTTGCATCTCTCAGCTGCTGATTTATAACATCCCTTGGACACAGGTAAGCAAAAGTACCAATTGCTGTTGGCGTTACACCACAGCTGTTCTGAGGGGGATTATGGGGTGTGACATAGTGTTCATCTAGTTTCCTCTAGATTTGCCTAGGTTCTGGTAGTTAGCATAATTTTCTGGCAGTCTTAACAGAGGCCTGAGAGCTTAAATCTTAGTGGAAGGGATGCATTTTGGGTTACTGTCAAGGCCAGCATGAAGAAATAGGCATTGCCCCTCATACAGAGAGCACTGACTGCAGAGATAGCAAATGAACTGGTATCTTTAAAACATACTGGGGCTATTAAAAAGACAGGCCCTTAGATTACCACTAAATGCTGTGCTTCTCTCCCTCTGGTGTCTGCTACTATTTCATTTTTATTGTCTTTATGGAAAAATTTCAAAGGGTTAGAGGACAGAGGAAAGATTCATTTAAAGTTGCTTTGTGATCCATAGAGCTATCCCACAGAGGCAGAGAGACGATAAGAATTTTTCAGATGCTTTAAAAGGTTGCAAATTCACTGCCTTAAAGGTGCTGTTTAGGCCCTGTATTTGCTGACATGTGCATACACACATACATGCATGTACAATGAATGTGTGCTCCCGCAGTACATTTCTCCTGAAGTATTTTAGGAAGACATTCTTATAATGCAATCCTTGCCTAAACCCAGTGCTGAGAAATAATGGTATTTGGCTCCTACCTAAAGTTTTTTTCTCTGCATTTCCTGCTCTCTCTGAGAATCAGATCCTC
Organism: Falco naumanni; assembly: GCF_017639655.2. Classification (NCBI taxonomy): domain Eukaryota; kingdom Metazoa; phylum Chordata; class Aves; order Falconiformes; family Falconidae; genus Falco; species Falco naumanni. The sequence continues at coordinate 74,162,683 of NC_054055.1, forward strand.
AGCAGTGAGGGATTAAAGTCTCACACTGTAACATTCATCCCTCTTGCTGAATGAATAACATGATTAAGGTACATGGGGAAGTGGAGTGACAGTAGCAAGTTCCATAGGTACAAACCCCCTCAGGGGTTGTGCTGCAATATACAATGATTTATTTGGCAGCTATTTGCATGCAACAAATGCCTGCGAACATTTCTCTGGAACTCTGGACAATTTCCGTGATGGAGGAAGTAGAAGAAGGCTCATCTGGGAAAGAAGCAGTGTTTCTTCCTGCGCCACACAGGCAGCTCAAAGCAGGAGCAGGGTGGAGTGAGGGACTAGCATGTTCTGCACGTGTTTTGTGTCCCATACAAGAAATAGCATACCGAGTCCTGCACACTGTGGTGTGATAACAACAGTCAACAACACACAAGGTATTATAGATGAGACACTGGTTATCAAGTATTGCAGACTAATTTGTGTACAGCCAGCACAGTCTTTGGCTAGATGCAGGGCCTCACTGCTCCAGGCTGAAAATATTTCTTCTGGGAGCTTGCTGTGAGCTGAAGATCTACTTTGCAAAATCCACTTAAGAATTGTAATTTATTTTTCAATGGCTTGCCCTTCTCCTGTAGGACTCAT